>NC_041750.1:4980476-5282496 GCF_004115215.2 Ornithorhynchus anatinus
AGGAGCAGGAGGAGGAGCAGGAGGAGGAGGGGAGCCCTGAGAGATCCCGTCACGGGGCAAGCAGAGGGACTGCAAGGTGCCCGCTGGCCCGGCCGGGGGACAGGGCGTGTGGAGGGAAGACACGCACACATATTCCTTCAATCGCACTTACTGAGCGCTTCCTATGTGCAGAACACTCTACTAAGCGCTAGGAATGTACAATTCGGCCACAGATAGAGCCCATCCCTGCCCAATAAGGGGCTCACAGTCTAAACGCCAGACCTCTGCCCGCTCCTGCCCCCAGGGTCTCCCCGCCCGGCACCTGCCCCGCACCTGCCCCGCACCGGCCCCGGGCGGGAGTCTCCGCTGGCTACTCACCGGCTGCTAGGCGCTGGCCGCCCGCCGGCTCCAGCCCGGGTCCGGACCCATCCCGGCGCGCGGGGAGGCGCGGCGCAGCCTCCCGGGGGGCTCCGGAGCCCGCGCCCCGAACGGAAGGACGGAAGGACGGACGGACCAAAGGACGGACGGAAAGACGAGCGGAGCGGAGGCCGAGCGGGCTCGGGCGGAGCGGCGGGGGTCCGAGCCGCCGCAGCGCCGGCCCCGCCCCCTTTCCCGCCCCGGCCCCTCCCCTCCCTCCCCTGCCCAGCCCGGGACGGGGAGCAGGGCGCCGCCTGGCGGAGCAGACTGGGATCGACCCCGGGAGGGCGCGGGCGAGGCCGCTCGAGCTCTCCGCTCCCGTAGCTCCTCTTTGCTTCCCTCTGCCTCCCCTCGCCCCTCTCTGCCTCCCTCTGCTCTTCTCTGATCCTCTCGGCTCTCTCTGCTTTCCTTTGCTCCTCTCCGCTCCACCACTCTCCTTTCTGCTCCCCTCTCTGCTTCCCTTTGCTCTTCTCCTCTCATCCCTCTCTGCTTCCCTTCACTCCTCTCTGCTCCCCTCTGCTCTTCTCTGATCCTCTCAGCTCTCTCTCTCCTTTGCTCCTCTCTGTTCCCCTCTCTGCGCCACCACTCTCCTTTCTGCTCCCCTCTCCGCTTCCTTTTGCTCTTCTCTCATCCTCTCATCCCTCTCTGCCTCCCTTCACTGCTCTCTGCTCCCCTCACCCCTCTCGGTTCCCCCTCGCCCCTCTCTGTTTCTCTCATCCCTCTCTGCTCCCCTCTCTGCTTCCCCTCGCCCCTCTCTGCTTCTCTCTGCTCCTCTAGGCCCTCCCTACTTTCCTTTGCTCCTCTCTGTTCCCTTCACCCCTCTGTGCTCCACCACTCTCCTTTCTGCTTCCCTTCACTCCTCTCTGTTCCCCTCTCCATTCCCCCCTCCGGTCTCGTCTCCCCTCCCTGCTCTCCTCACCCCTCTCTGCTTCCCTCTCCTTTCTGTTTCTCTCATCCCTCTCTGCTTCCCTTCACTCCTCTCTGATTCCCTCATCCCTCTCAGCTCCCCTCTGCTCCCCCTCACCCCTCTCTGCTTCCCCTCACCCCTTTCTGCTTCCCTCTGCTCTTCGGTACTCCTCTCACCCTCTTTGCTTTCCTTCACTCCTCTCTGCTCCCCTTGCCTGTCCCTGAGTGGAACCTTTTTCTTCAGACCACCTAAGGGTGCCCAAGCTACTGGGATGGTTGGTGTTTAGGGAGACTTGTATTTCTAGTAAAAAACAAACCTACTGTTAAGCTGTAGATCCCATCTCTGAGCAAACCCTTTGAGGCTGTCAGAGTCCAAAAAACGAATTCAGGATATTTCCCTGCTACCCAGTATGAGTCTGGTTTCTTAAGATTACCTGTGAGATGGTGAATGGTCTGATTTCTAATTATTCTCTCTTATTCTTGGTGTTATATGAGCAGATCCACTAAGTGATGCATGCCCCCTAATGGTATTTATTGAGCACCCACTGGGTTCAATGGGCACTTGCCAGCTGTGTGATCATGAACAAATCACTTCACTTCTCTGGGCTTCAGTTTCCTCACCTATAAAATGGAGATGAAATATCTGTCCTCCCTCTCCCTTAGACTGTGAGCTCCATGTGGGTCAGGGGCTGGGTCACATTTGATTATCTTGTATCTGCCCCAGTGCTTAGTGCAGTGTTTGGCACATGCCACAGTTATTATTATAGCACACTCTACTCAGTGCTTTATTGAATCAACCTGCTCCACCTTTAAGTCTCCTTTAAGAGCCAGGATCTAGTCTCCTATTATACTTGCTTAAGTGCTTAATAAAATTTATTGAGCACTAATGTGTGCAGACTACTATTCTAAGCACTTGGGAGTGTACACTATGGAGGTTGTAGACACATTCCCTGCCCAAAAGGATCTTACAGCCTAGAGGGGAAGATAGACATAAATACAAATAAACAAATTGCATAAATCCTGTGGGGGTGAGATTGGGGTAAATAAAGGGAGCAAATCTAAATTCAAGGGTGACAAAAGGGAGTGGGAGAAGAGGAAATGAGGGCTTAGTGGGGGAAGGTCTCATGGGGGAGATGTGTCTTTAACAAGGCTCTGAAGGTGGGGAGAGTGATCCGTTTGTCAGATATAAAGAGGGAGGGCTTTCCAAGCCAGAGACAGAACCAGAGGTCGAGGGAGATAGATGAGATAGAAGTACAATACTGTTGATGAATCACTTCTCCCCCTCAAATGCGTCCTTAACATATTCAGACCAAATGCAGCCAAAGCCTTAAGGGCTCTGCCTCAACACTCCTTTACTTCTGGACACTTTCTTTTCAGCAGGGAGAGGTTGATATTTGTTAAGCGCTGACTACATGTCAAGTATTGTTATAGATACAAAATAATCAGGTTGGACACACCCCTGTCCCACATGGGGCTCCTGATCTTAAGTAAGAGGGACAGCAGGTTAATCCCCATTTTACCGATGAGGAAACCAAAGCACAGAGAAGTGAAGTGACTTGCCAATGGTCACACAGAAGGCAACTGGTAGGTGGGAGTAGAATCCAGGTCCTTCAACTCCTAGGCCCGTGCTGTATCCACTAGGCCATGCTGCTTCTCTCCTATTAAATTCAAAGCTTTTCCTACCTAGACAGTTTCCAGACTGGGGGGGGGGGGGTTCCTGTCCATTCTTCCATATGCCCCTCAACTCTCCCTCCTCACCCCCAGCCTCTGTGTTTCAGGGACACTTCCCCAGCCCTATTGTCTAGCTAAGCACCTTAGCTTCCCTCCAGATGATCCTCTTCCTTTCTACATTTGCAAAGCTCAAAAAAGTTCTATGATCTTAGGATCATTTCCAGCCCCTTATCTCCTCAGGGACACATCCTGAAACAATCCCAGCTGACTGTTTGTATGCCTTGAAGAACAATTTTTCATAACAGTAATAATAATCATGGTATTTGTAAAGTGCTTGCTATATGCCAAGCACTGTTCTAAATGCTGGGATAGGTACAAGGTAATCAGGTTGTCCCACGTGGGGCTCACAGTCTTAGTCTCCATTTTACAGATGAAGTAATTGAGGCACAGAGAGGTTAAGTGGCATGCCCAAGGTCACACATCAGACAAGTGGTGGAGCAAGGATTAGAACCCATGTCCTCTGACTCCCAAGCCCCAGCTCTTTCCGCTAAGCCACACTGCTTCTCATTTTAATCAGTTGGTCCTATAGCTGATCAGTCAATTGATGGCATTTATTAAGCGCATACTTTGTGCAGAGCACTGTAATAATAATAATCAATGTGGTATTCATTAAGCACTTACTATATGCCAGGCACTGATCTAAGCGCTTTGGGTAGATACAAACTGATCAGTCTGGACACAGTCCTTGTCCCAAATGGGGTTCACGATCTTAACTTTTATTTTACAGATGACATAACTGAGGGACAGAGAAGTTAAATGACTTGCCCAAGGTCACACAGCAGACAAATGACAGAGCTGGGACTAGAATCCAGGACCTTTTGACCCTCAGGCCCATGCTTTATCCTACTTCTACTTCTCTAAGAGCACCTAGAAAGTGTATTTTGCAATAACTATTACACATTTAGCTCTCTGTAGCCTGATAAACAAAATGAAGTGTTTTATTTTCCCAAGACATATCCAACTCTGAAAGCATGTCACTGTAAACAGAAGCTGTTACACCTGAGAAAGTTTCCTGCGTACTGATTTGGGAAGAGGGAGCACCTTTCTTTTTCATACCTGACAGACTATCACTCTTCCCACCTTCAAAGCCTTATTGAAGGTACATCTCCTTTAAGAGACCTTCCCAGACTTAGCCCTCATTTCCTCTTCTCCCACTCCCTTCTGTGTCACCCTTACACTTGGATTTTCACCCTTTATTCACCATCCCCCCTCAACCCCATAGCACTTATGTCCATATCTGTAATTTATTTATTCACATTAATGTCTCCCCCTCTAGTCTATAAGTTTGTTGTGGGCAGGGAAACAGGTCTACCAACTCTGCTATATTGTACTCTCCCAAGCACATAGTACAGTGTTCTGCACACAATAAATGCTCAATAAATACAATTGATTGTGCTGAATCGAGATGATCAAAAATATCCAGATTTGGCTTGGCTGTCCATTCTTTGAGATAAATTGATGGTTATTTATTGAGCACTTCCTCTGTGCAGAACAGTGTACCAAGTGCCAGAGTACAAAACAATAGAGTTGGTAAACAGGATTCCTGCCCTCAGAGAGTTGAGGATCTAGACAGTCTAGAGGTCATTTTCCACCTCCCTCCTCTACTGGAGCTTCTATTCTGTGACCATTTTGATAGTTGTTACATCTGAAAACTTGCAAATTGAAATTGAGACATCATTAGTAAAAATATGTATTAAATGCTTGCTGTGTGCAGAGCACTGTTCTGAGGGCTGGAAGAGAATCCCAGCTGGGAATAAGACACTTTCCCTGTCCCTCAGGAGACAAATTCGGGACAGGGGCTGGATCTAATTCCTACTTTTGTATTTTTTCCCAGCACTTAGTACAGTGCTCTGTTCACAGAGAGAGCTTAATAAATACAAATACTATTTGGGAGAGAGTAAAAACAGAACCAGGAGTTTGGAATGCTGTTTTAGTTCATAATAATAAAAGTGGCATTTCTTAAGTGCTTACTATGTGCCATACCCCATGCTAAGCACTAGCATAGATACAATGTAAGAAGATTGGACACAGTCCCTGTGGGGCTCAAGGTCTAAGGGGGAAGAGAACAGGTAGCATCTCCATTCTTTTAGATGAGGAAACAGAGGCACAAATAAAGGAAAGTGACTTGACCAAGGTCAAACAGCAGACAAATGGCAGAGCCAGGATTAGAACCTAAATCTCCTTGGCCCCTGTTCTTTAAAGCCAAGCAAATCTGTGAAGGATTTTTAATAAATAAAGCATATGGAAAACGTCAGCCTTTTGGATCCCTCTCAACTTTCGATTCATTCTGTAATTCATCCCTTCATGGTGCCTTTTATGAAATTTCCAAGACTTCCCCACTTCTGTGGGTACAAGGAAGCCCGAAATAAAGGTGGTTAAATACACAGCTATCTCTCCTGATTTACTTTATGGCACCCAATTTCCTTTGTCAACATCAAAGGCTTAATTATTATGTATGGCACCCATTCAAAGAATCCCTATAGCAAAAGAATCAGAGAGATGGAGAGATATCGGGGTGAGGATCAATCCTCTCCTGACCCCACTGGGCTTTTTGGCTATGTATACAACTCTTAAAGGTCACTTTGCATAGCTAATTCATGAAGAATTCCAGATATCTAGCTGTATATATACAATCCTAGCCGGCAAGCTGACCTGCAGCTTCCTCTTCCCAGCCTGATTCAAAGCTTGGATATGAAGGTGGATCCACCTAGCAGAGGGTCATCACTGTCCCCAGGAAACTATCACTGATGAGACCTCAAAGGAAAGACCAGAACCAAAGAGGCTAAAGACAGTTTAAATTTTTTTATGGCATTTGTTAAACACTACAGGCAGGGTTCTCTAGCAATCAGTGCTGTTTACTGAGTGCTTAGTATATGTAGAAACCTGTACTGAGTGCTTAGTAGAGTACAATAAAAAAGAGTTGGTAGAAAGGATCCTTGCCCTCAAGGAGGTTACAGTGTATTGTAGGCAGAACACAATAAGTGTTCTCCTAAGTGCTTGGGAGAATATAGTATGAGTTGGTAGAGAGGATTCTTGCCCCCTACGAGTTTAGAGTCTACTGTGTGCAGAGCAGTGTACTGAGAGCTTGGGAAAGAATAGTACAACAGAGTTAGTAGACATGATCCCCACCCTCAAGGAGCTTACAGTCTAGCAGACATTTTATTAAAGGATCTGAATGTCAACATGGGATTATTTCATATTATGACGTACACAGTGAAATGTGACTCTCATTTGCTTTTTTTCCATCGAAACACTTTGGAGGTTCCTATTTGAGCAACAACTCTAGCAAGCAGATCTCAGTCAATCCTTGGTCCTACTTGGAACTATGTACCATATTCAGTGCTTGGGAGAGTGTGACAGTAGCAAGTCATATACTCCCTGCCTTCAAGGAGTTTAGATTCTAATGGAGGAGATGGACAAAATCATTTAGAAATAACAAAAAGCTGGAGGAAGAATTAGATATCCAATTTGATGAATCTTTCAAAAGGTTCTTCTCCTGACAGCTGAAATCCTATCTGGGAGGGAAATTTCAGGGTGTTACTATGAGTTGAAAGACTTTGCTAAAATATTGATCATATGCTTCCAAGGTAACAGTCAGGAGATGAGGTGGAAGCTCACTCACACCTGCTAATACCTGAGAAGATTTCTCATTAAATTGTCTCACCCTCTTATGCAGGCACAGCCAATATAATAGACTTAGAAAACTTTTTTTCATTAGAAAAATTCATAGGCACCACCTCCCTTGCCCAAATCAATTATTTTTCTATTTTTATTTTGTTGGCTTTCCGGTATAAGTCACTGTGCCAAATGCCTTTGAAAGCAGATGAAAAATGGAATTTTTCCTTTCTATGTTGCATGATAAAGACTCTAGCTGACTGATAGACCAAAACAAGGATCAGTATATGCGGTGAGGGAAAGGGATACAGAAACCAAAACCATTTGTTGAGTTACATTTTAGATGGGTTTTGATGGTCTTCATTAATAATGGAGGTATTTGTTAAGCACTTACAAATGCCTCCATTATTAGCCTAGCTCTGTTCTAAATGCTGGGGTGGATTCATTGCAATCAGGACAGATCCAGTCTCTGTCTCACAGGGGGCTCACAGCCTGTCTATTTATTAAGGGTTAACTATAATCACTATAATCTAAGCACATAGCTAAAATCTGGGGCTGGTACAAGATACAGAGAGAGCGGGGTGGTTGAGGAAAATCATCCAAATGAATAATAATTTTTAAAATGGTATTTGATCAGTGCTTATTATATGCCAGGCACTGTACTAAGCAATGGAGTAGATACAACATAATAATAATAATAATTGTGGTATTTGTTAAGCTCTTACTATGTGCCAGGCACTGTACTAAGCTCTGGGGTGCATGCAAGCAAATTGGGATGGGCACAGTCCCTGTCCCACAAGGACTCACAGTCTTGATCCCCATTTTACAGATGAGGCAACTGAGGCCCAGAGAAGTGAAACAACTTGCCTGAGATCACGCAGCATACAAGAGGAGGAGGCAGGATTAGAACCTAGGTCCTTTTGACTCACAGGCCTGTGCTCTATCCACTAGACCACATAGCTTCTGCAGGACTCTGCAGCACAGACCCTCATTGAACTGGTTGGAGATTCCTGCTTCTGCCAATGTGGCCATTCTGGTCCAGCAAATCTGCCACAATACAGATTTGGCAGTTTGGCTGGTGAAATGTTAAACCAGGTGCCAAGCCCAGCCACACTACAAGACTTGCTGAACCAGAAGGCCAACGACTCGTTGAGTCGGCATCTGCAAAAGCGACAAATCTTTAAATCTTTGATTATGAGACTGGGGTTCTGTGGATGACAATCTTATGTGCCTGGTTAGCCCATAATAGCACATGACATTCTGTTGCTGCTCCCGAAGTGGATTATCGACAACCTAATTTGTTTGGAATCATCTTATCGAAAAAGCTAGACGGAATCCTCATTATGGAAAGAGCCTGCCGGATGCATGAGGGGGGGATTTTCTGATCCATACCACAGACGTTTTCTGAGAAATACTGAAGGGACCCACGGCTGAAACAGTAGTGAATGCAGAGATGATTGATAAGATTGTATTGGTTAAGTCAGTCAGTCGGAAAATGGTATTTATTGAGCTCTTACTGTGTGCAGAGCATTGTACTAAGCACTTTGGAGAGTACATTAGAACAATGTAACAGACACATCCCCTGCCCACAATGAGCTTAAAGTCAAGAGGGGGAGACAGACATTAATATAAAGAAGTAAAATTACAGATATGTATATAAATGCTATGGGACTGGGAATGCTTACTATATGCGAAGCACTGGGGTGAGTATGATATAACCAGATGAGACATAGCCCCTGTGCCACACGGGACTCACAGCCATGGGGAGGGAGAACAGGTAACCCATGGATAGAGCCCGGGCTTGGGAGTCAGAAGGTCATGCGTTCTAATCCCAGCTCTGCTACTTGTCTGCTAAGTGACCTTGGGCAAGTCACTTCACTTCTCTGTCCTCAATTAACTCCTCTATAAAGTGGGGAATGAGACTGTGAGCCCCACATAGGACAGGGATTATGTCCAACCTGATCTGCTCATATCCACCCCAGTGCTCAGTACAGTGCCTGGCACATAGTTAAGTGTTTAACAAATACCATAATTATTATTATCCCCATTTTACAGATGAGGAAACTAGGGCACAGAAAAGTTAAGTGAGTTAAATAATAAATAATGTTGGTATTTGTTAAGCGCTTACTATGTGCCAAGCACTGTTCTAAGCGCTGGGGTAGACATAGGGGAATCAGGTTGTCCCACGTGGGGCTCACAGTCTTAATCCCCATTTTACAGATGAGGGAACTGAGGCACAGAGAAGTTAAGTGACTTGCCCACAGTCACACAGCCGACAAGTGGCAGAGCTGGGATTCGAACTCATGAGCCCTGACTCCAAAGCCCGTGCTCTTTCCACTGAGCCACGCTGCTTCTCCAAGTTAAGTGACTTGTCCAAGGTCACCCAGTAGTCAAATGGCAGAGTCAGGATTAAATTACAAGCCTCCTGACTTCTCAGCCCTGTGCTCTAACCACTCCAGTGATTGAGATTCTGCACAGGAGCTGGGATAACCTAGAAGAGCCAAGGGATCCTGAGGTAAGAAAGTGTAATCTTACTGGGGCAGGGATTGTGAGGGTGGGGACGGCATGGTCAAGTGAAAGGGCCAAGGGAACCCGCAGTCCAGCTGTTATCAATCAATCAGTGGTACTGAGCACTTACACTTACTGTGTGCGGAGAACTGTACTAAGTGCTTGGAGAATAAAATCCCATTGGAGAGTAAAATCAAGTTGGTAGACTTAATCCCTGACCTCAAATTTGCAATTTGGTGGGGGAGACAGACATTTAAATAAATTATGGATATGGACATGGACGTAAGTGCTGTGGGGCAAAGGGTGGGGTGAATAACAAGTGCTTAAAGAGTAAAGATCCAAATGCATAGGCAACAAAGAAGGGAGAGTGAATAGGGGAAGAGAGGGCTTAGTCATGAAAGGCTTCTTGGAGGAGATGACCTGGCCCAGGGTGTTGGCTCAGAAATCTTGGTGGGGAGTTCCAACAGTCCAGCATTGAGAGCTGAGAATGGAAGGGAAAAGATCTTTCATGCGTGTGTGGGGCGGGGGGGGGGGGGGGGGTAGGGGGTGTGTGTGTGGGTGTTTTTGGGTGTTCTTTGTCTCCCCACTCACATTTTGCATCATCTAAACATCTGGGGGCTCACTCCCTTGTCTCCGACCCTGAGTAGCACCTATTCTTCTCCCCCATTAAAATGTAAGCTCCTCGAGGTCAGAGATCATGTCTCCTAACTCTACTGTACTCTCCCAAGTGCTTAGAATAGTGCTCTTTAGAAGTATGCATTCAAAAATACCACGATTGATTTTATTGATTGATTGTTGGGCAGCATGCTGCTTAGATAGCAGAATGGTGCTCGCATGGGGTAGAATCCAGTTTAATGAAGCTCATTAACCCAGCAGTGTCCCAAATGCTTTGAGTGGCCTGAAAGAGTTAATGTATCTCCTTTCTTCCGGGGAAGGAGCATGGCGTCTGATAAATATGAAACAATTCTTGGCAGGCGGAAAATGCTAGGCTATGAGAAAAATTTTGGAAATCACAAACACCACCCCATTCCATTAAATTGGTATCCAGAGAGCCTGTTTTTATTGCTGACTGTTTTCATCAAGCCTCTGAAAAAGGAACATTCTTATCTGGGCTAGATCTTTGCTCCACAGATCAGCTTCTATATTTCCTCCAGCTTTAGACAATGGAGCTGTTGAGAGGAGTGATAACAGCAAGCTTCTTCTCAGGGCACTCAACAAAAGGCTTCAGTGAGCCAGTATATTTACAGTAAATAGAGACACCCAGCAAGAGGGCTTCTATTTCCTCAGAGGATTAATCCCCGTTTTCTGGGGAAAGAATCTCTGACATGAATAACCACTGAAATTTATGTAGCAATGATTTCATAGAAGAAATGACAAAAGTGTCCACCTTCATTTGAAAGGGTTCAGGATCCCCCCCCAGTTTGAGAACCCGTGGCTCACTGGAAAGATCACGGGCTTTGAAGTCAGAGGTCATGGGTTCAAACCCCGGCTCTACCACTTGTCAGCTGTGTGACTTTGGGCAAGTCACTTAACTTCTCGGTGCCTCAGTTACCTCATCTGTAAAATGGGGATTAAGACTGTGAGCCCCACGTGGGACAACCTGATTCCCCTGTGACTACCCCAGCGCTTAGAACAGTGCTCGGTACATAGTAAGCGCTTAACAAATACCAACATTATTATTATTATTATTATTATTATAACCCCACTGGGGGAGGGAGAGAACCCCTACATAATGTTTATCATTGAGGTTGACCAACTGGAACTAGGGAGTTGTAATGGTTGTATTCAACGAACACCCACTTGGTGCAGTGCAGTGTATTAAGGACTTGGGGAGTACAGAATAAAGTGTCCAGTTCCCTGACCACAAAGAGCTCACACTCTAACGGATGTGCTTAAACGGCTCTCAATGTCTACATTCAAAAAAGAATAATCTTGAAAGAAAGAAGATAATAGTGGACCACATGTGCCCGTCTGAGACTCCTGATGGCTTCAGCGAGGCATCCTTGAATGTTGGGAGGAAAAGAAGAAACTCTCTCTACTTCTCCACACCTCAAAAACCTCCAGTGGCTGTCCATCCACCTCTGCATCAAACAGAAACTCCTCACCAGCAGCTTTAAGACATCACTCAGCTCACCCCCTCCTACCTTACCTTCTAGACCATAAGCTCATTGTGGGCAGGGAACGTGACTGTTAACTCTGTTGTATCGTACTCTCCCAAGTGCTTAGTACAGTGCCCTGCTTATAGTAAGTGCTCGATAAATACCACTGATTGTTACCTCACCTCACTCATATTCTACAACCCAATCTGTACACTTCACTCCTCTAATGCCTATTCTCTATCAACTGATCATATCTACCTCAATTTCATCTGTTCCACTGCCAATTCCTTTCCCACATCCTCCCTTGGGCCTGGAACTCCCTTCCCTGCTGCTGTGAGGCCATCACTCATATCTGAAAGACCACTGCTCTCCCCATCTTCAAAGCCAACTAAAACCACATCTCCTCCCAGAGGCCTTATCCCATCTCTTCTAACCATCCTTCCCTCTGGGTTTACTCTACCCTTGGATGTAGACTCCTTAAGCACTCTGGTACTCACCCTAGCCCCATAGTACTTATGTACATATCCTTATTGTTTACTAACTGGAATTTATTTCAACTGTAAATTCCTTGAGAGCAGGGATTGTGTCCACCAATTCCATTGCATAAAACTTTCCCAAGTCCTTAGTAAAATGCTTACTCTGTCTTTGCACACAGTAAACACTCAGTTATTACCACTGATTGATAAGGGAATGGCTGTGTGGGAATCTGAAAACAGTGCTCTCGCAATAATAATTATTCTAATAATGATAATAATATTTGTTAAACATTTACTGTACGCTCATCTCTAGACCGTAAACTTATTGTGGACAGGGAATGTGTCTATTGCTATATTGTGCTCTCCAAAGTACAGTGCTCTGCACAAAGTAAGAGCTCAATAAATACGATTGAATGAATGAATGAATGAATGAATGAACTGGTTGTCGGTCTGAACTAGAAGTTTGTGCCACCCTGCTTCTTCCTAGTCTTCCTGACCTTTTGCCCAAAAAGACCCTCCCCCAGGCAATTCTGATTGCTGCCTGCTGGCTCATTCTGTCTCCCATTGGCTAGCTGTGACCAAAGATTCAGCAGGGGATCTATTGATATTCCTTAACTTGTCAGCTGGGCTTCCTTGCTGCTCTTTCTCTTCTGCCTGCCAAGGTAGTGGGAAGCAAAATCTGGCCCATTGTTTATAAAGCACACTGAAGATGAAAAGCGCTACCCTGGTGTCCTACACAAGGAGCAGAATGTACAGTCAGGGAAAGAAACCCCACAGCTAATTGACTGAAAAAGAGATGGAACAAAACAACTACTCAATCTTGTTGCTGTCACAGGGGGACTGTCAATTTCCCTGAGTCCATCTCCTGGTCAGTGCATCTTAGCCGTGCCTCTTGGAGGTTTAACCTGTGAACTTCCATAGCAGACCTCATTACTCACAGTCCGTCTCCCCCGATTAGACTGTAAGCCCGTCAAACGGCAGGGACTGTCTCTATCTGTTGCCGACTTGTTCATCCCAAGCGCTTAGTACAGTGCTCTGCACATAGTAAGCGCTCAATAAATACTATTGAATGAATGAATGAATAATGACCTCTGACCTCCACATGGGAGTGATCATCTCAGCCTGGTGCTGCAGCAGACAGCTATCATTTGGATGCCTCCAGAATCATCTGTGGCATTTTAAGCCATGGCGAAAGAGTGCCGTGCTGGGAGTCTGCTGTGTACGGAATGCTGTACTGAGCAGTGGGAACAGTACAGTGGCAGTAGGAGAGTAGAAACGTGGACATGAGGAAAAACAAGTGCAAAAACAAGTTTGTATATGTAAATCAGTATACGCCAAAGTGCTGTGGGTGAATCCAACCCAACTTCACCTTATAAATGTGATGACTTCACTCTTCTTGGTGTTGAGTAATTCTCACCTTAGGCAGCCACATCTTCTACTTCCTTTAATCTGTGGTATTTATTGAGTGCTTACCGGGTGCAAACACTATACCAAACACTTGCGAGACTAAAATACAACTGAGTGGGTAGAAACATTCCCTTCCCACATCAAGCTTACAGCCTAGAGGGAGAGACAGACATTAGTCTAACTAAATCCTCAACTTTGGGGACTCTCTTAGTAGTACTAATGGCACTTATTTCATTCTTACTGTGTAAAAGGCAACCGTGATGGGAAATAATCATCATCATAATAATAACAATAAAAACTGTGTTTTTTAAGCACTTACTATGTTCCTAAGCACCTAATTAGCAAGTGCTAATTGCTGGGATAGATACAATACAATCGACTTAGTCTCACTGTCTCACCTGGGGCTCACCATCTAAGATGGGGGAGAACAGTTATTTTATCCCCATTTTTCAGATGAGGAATCTGTGGAGAATTTAAACGACTTGCCCAAAGTCACCACATACGCAAGTGACAGAACCAGGTCTCCTGACTCGCAGGCCTGTGCTTTGCCCACTAAAAAATATGCAGATGAGGTTAGACACAGTCTTTGGCCCACAGGGGGCTCACAGTCTAAGACTGAAGGAATGGTGGGTAGGGAAGTTGGAGACAGACACACCGGGAAGAAGAACAAAAATAAAAAGAGAAAGTTTAGGACAAACAGGAAAGGAGCAGCAGGGTTTCAGGTTCCTCCTGGCTCAGAACAACACTCACAGAAGTTACAGAGCAGCAGTGACCTTCTCAGCCTCTTAAAAGTTGGAGAGGCCTCGCACTGCCACCACTTTCTGAGCCTTTCTGGGGTTAGGGCAGGGGCTGATGGGAGCCTTGGGGGCATGGGGATGGACCACTCTCTCCCACACAGTCAGTTGGGCCCTGTAGGTCAGCTTTGAGGTTGGACAGTTCATATTGATGTCCCTTTGAGTCCTGCCCAGGCTGGAGCAGGGAGCTCCGGGACATGGTGTTGGGGAAAACTCTCTCTCACATGGTTGGGCCCTGGAGATCAGCTCTGAGGTGGCCAGTTCATGCTGCCACCACTGCCTGAATCCTTCCTGGGCTGGATCAGGGAATGACGGGGGCTTTGGGGTTCCTAGATCTCAGAGTGAGGGAATGGGGAGAGATAGTACTCTTCTGACGTGGCTGGGCCATGCCAGTCAGGATAAAAACCATTATCAGAATAAAAAATTCAAAAATGACTTGTACTTTGCCTGGAATAAGATACTCTTCCTTTAGTTCCTGCCAAAGGTCAGAGGGAAGGAGAAAACAGGGCAGATCAGGACCATAGATTTCTCTCAAGTTTCCTCACATACAAAAATCAGCGTAGTATAGGTATCCATTCTGGTAGAACTCCAGACCATAAATAATCAAAACGAATGATAATGGGAATCCTGTCAAACTGAAACAGATAACAATGCAGGATGAAAACAAACATATTCTGTTAGTTGTAATAACTTCAGACTTTAAAAAATTAGTCAGAGCTCATTCTGTTCCTGTTTTATGAACCACAAGCATGAGCAAAAGGAGGTGTCTTCGTCATTTAAAGTAGAAAAAGACATTAAGTGGTTAGTCAGGAGGCTCATATGATTATCACAATTTAAACCGGAGTTGTCAGGTTTAAACAGAAATTTATTGATGAAGCCTTAAACATTTCTGATCCAAGATGGCTTTATCAGATTTAAGCTGAAAGGTGATAAATGGAATTCATTCCGATGATTTGACCTGGCTTAGCAGAAGGGAAAAGAAATGAAAGCTAGAGATGGGTGATTTATACAATTACTTTAATGGAAGCTGTGGTTGGGGTTACCAGAACATACGTCTAAAGATCGAGGTATTTAGTGGGGTGGAAATGGCAAAGTTTAAAGTTCAGAGTACATTTTGTATGCTCTACTCTCAAATGTGCATCCAGGTTTAATCTAAAGACAAAAACTCCAAGAAGGAGTCCCTCATTAGTCAAGCTTCAGATTGCTTGACATTTTGATTTGTTGGCATTTAATCCTGCAATGTGACAGTCAGCAGAAAGAAAGGATGTGTGTGACGGGTGGGAAAACTTGGTAGAAGCACTGCTTTCTATAAAATTGCCAAGTGAAAACTTGCCTTCGTTTGTTTTAATTCGTGCCAATTATTTAAATATGAATTTCACACAGGATTTAAAAGTAAAGATATTGTCAGAGGAAAATGGAAAAGAATCACAAAGCAGCATGGCTTGTGGCACCAGTCAAAAGACCAAGGTTTTTGTTTCAGTCCGTCAGTCGCATTTATTGAGTGCTCACTATGTGCCGAGCACTGTGCTAAGTGCTTGGGTGAGTACAAATCAACAATTAACAGACACATTCCCTGACCATACAATATGAAGGAAGGGCTTACAGTTTCAGCTCCAACTCTTGACTGTGTGGACCTTAGGGCAGTCATTTAACTGTTCTGTGCCTTGGTTTCTTCATTTGTAAAATGGGGATATGGTACTGTTCCCCAACTCCATTAGCCAGCAAGCCTCGTGTGGGACAGGGATTGGGTTTCGTCTTAGACTGTATCTTCCTCAGCCATACCACTGTTACTATTATTACAGAGAATTGCAAAGGAGTTGCTTTCTATGGTATTTGTTAAGTAAAATCATAATTATGATGGTATTTCTTAAGCGCATACTATATTTTAAGCACTGCTCTAATATACAAGCTAATCAGAATGGACACAGTCCTGGTCCACATGGAGCTCACAGTCATAATCCCCATTTTACATATAGGGAACTGAGGCACAAAGAAGTTAAGTGACTTGCCCAAGGTCACACAGCAGACAAGTGGTGTAGCCGGAATTGGAACACAGGTCCTTCTGACTCCCAGCCCCATTCTCTATCCACTAGGCTGTGCTGCTGTGTCAAACACTGTCCTAAGGACTGGGGTAGGTACAAGTTAATTAGGTTGGACATGGTCCCTGTCCCACATGGTGTTCCCAGGCTAAGTAGGAGGGAGAACAGGTATTTAATCCCCATTTTACAGTTAAGGAAACTGAGGCACAGAAAAATGAAGTGACTTGCCCCAGGTCACCCAGCAAGCAACTGACAGAACTGGGATTAGAACCCAGATCATCTGACTCCCGGGCCTGGGCTCTTTTGACTAGGCCACACTGCTACTGCTTAACAGGGAGATGACTGAGAAGGGAAATTTCTCTAATTATAGGAAGAATAGTGTTAATGAGAGGCAATTCAATTCACTTTTGGGCCTAGAATCCAATAGAACGCAGTCAGAAAGCACCGAATCCACCAGAGATAAGTGCTCAGTACAGGGCTCTGCATGAGTAAATGCTCAATAACAATCAATAATAATTATTATTAGTAATAATTATTATGTTTGCTTACTATGTGCCAAGCACTGTTCTAAGAACTGGGGTAGATACAAGGTAATCAGGTTGGACACAGTCCAATAAATACCACTGATTGATTGAGAGGAAGATCAAGTAGAGGAGACACTTAAGCTTCATGGATCTGGTAGATTTTCAGAAAGCAAAGCAATATAGCAAGTACTATCAAGGTGTTACAAGAACAATTTCTTTCTCATTCCTCCAAAGTAGATCCCTACCATAAGCTGCAAGTGAGTTCTCTTTTCCTCCAGCTACTCGGGTATTTTTTATCAGGTCTCCAACTTACAGAATTACGGCATGCGCTAGGACTCAATCTTCCCTTAAAGAACAAAGAATTCAGACAAAGTGGCTGAATGCAATAAAGCTCTTTAACCTGACGTCTGCCTCTATGGGAGAGATGTTCATCACATCTAAATGAAATATTCCTCCAGCTGTCTGGCTTAAAACTTAATAACACTCAGGCGTGAGGCGCCGATTGAAGGAATTCTTTGTTGGTGTCATTCTTACCCGAATGAACCTTAATAAATTGGCACAAAAAAGGGGGTCAAGCAATTTCATACACCCGGCCTGGATGGCACATGGGTTCAAAAGCTTGGAGAACGCAAGAAGCGTTTCTTCTCTTTAAATCATCAATCGATCGTATTTATTGAGCCCTTACTCAGTTGTGCAGAGCATGATACTAACCCACATTCCCTGCTCACAACAACCTCGCAGTCTAGAAGGGAGACAGACATGAATACGAATAAATTACGGATGTGTACGTAAGTGCTGTGGGGCTGAAGGAGAGGTGAATAAAGGGAGCCAGTCAGGGCGACATTAAAAGGGGTGGGAAAAGAGGAAATGAGGGCTTACTCAGGGAAGGCCTCTTGGAGGAGATGTGCCTTCAATAAAAATTTGAAGATGGGGAGAGTTGTCATATGTCGGATATGAAGAGGGAGACATTCTAGGCCAGAGGTAGGACATGGGTGAGAGGTCGGTGGTGAGATAGTCGAGCTCGAAGTACAGCAAGACGTTTAGCAATAGAGGAGTGAATTGTGTGGTTTAGGTTGTAGTAGGAGAGTAGTGAGGTGAGATAGGAGTGGGAAAGGTGATTAAGTGCTTTAAAGCCAATGGTAAGGCGTTTCTGTTTGTTGCCTGGAAGTGGACGGGCAACCATTTTGTACCTTGACTTGCGCTCACTTATCATTCAGACTACACAGTGCAACTCCCACCTAATGGTTCACTTTCTCCAAAGACCCTCCCCAACCAGACTCGTATTTCTATATATCCCATCAGGCAATTGGCTTCTACCACTCTCTGCCTTTAGAAAGCACATCGCATCTTTTGATTTGCACACAGTGCACCTAGCTAATTGTTGTACTAAGCCCATTGAGTTTTCTTCCAGGGAGGTGGGAAAGTTCAGTTTCCATTGCCCTTGCAAGTCTAGTTGACTTTCTAACCAATCAAAGAAGTCAACAAATTAGTGGCTTTCTTCGGGTGAAAGCAAAGTGTGAGAGAAATTCCGAGACAGAGACATAAAGAAGTTAAATGCACTGTTTTTATCAGATTGTTTCTGGTAATGGACCATTCATTTAAAAAAAAAAAGCAGCAGCATGGCCTAGTGGATGAAACATAGGCCTGGGAGCCAGAAGGAACTGGGTTCTAATCACAGCTCTGCCACTTGTCTTCTGTGTGACCGTTGGCAAGTCATTTCACTTCTCTGGGTCTCATCTATCAAATGGGGTTTAAGGCTGTAAACTCCATGTGAGAGAGGGGCTGAAGCCAACCTGATTAGCTTGTATCTACCCCAGCACTTAATACAGTGCCTGGCACAGAGAAGGGGATTGACAAATACATAAAAAAAACCCAAACACCCCCATAGTTGACCATTCCTCTCCACACCAAGCAGAAGCCCCTGACCATCAGCATTAAGGCCCTCAACCAGCTCTCCTCCTCTTACTTATGTGCTCTCCTAATGCCATCTGTCCAAATGAGATCCCAACTGAATAATGAGGTGGGGAGGAGGAGGGATGAGGAGAATGTTTTATAACCCAGGGCCTGTCTGTGGAAATCCACTTACAGCTGAACAGGAAAGGAACCACAGTCCGAGTAATGCACCCTCCGACCACCTGCTACCCCTCACCCCAACAAATACTGCCATCACCTGTTCCCTGGGCCGCTTGTCAGAAGAGCCCACTTTGTTTAGCAAATTCAGTGACAGTTTTTTATCCAGCAGTGTTATTTAGCTGCTCTAAAGGGATAAACTATACTCAGCTTCCTCCTGCCCCCTCACTCAATGAAAATGTCTCATTCCTTTGCTTTTATTCCATAGCTCTCAGAAAAAAAACCCCACCAGAATAAAATGGACAAGAGACCAGGACCAGGATGCAGGAAATGCTATAATCTGGTATATTGTTGTTCACATATGTTCAGAGAAGCAGTGTGGTTTAGAAGAGAGGGAATGGGCCTGGGACTCAGAAGGATCTGGGTTCTAATCCCGGCTCGGTCATTGTCTGCCATGTGACCTTGGGCAAACCACTTAACTTCTCTGTGCCTCAGTTCCCTCATCTGTAAAATGGGGATTAAATGTGGGACAGGGACTGTGGCGAGCCCAATTTATTTGTATCCACCCTAGTGCTTAGTAGAGGGCCTGGCACAAAGGAAGTGCTTAGCAAATGCCATAATAATTATTATTATTATTGCTCATCTTCAAAGAAGACATCACTGACAATGAAAGTTCAACTGGAAGTGAATGTATGTCTGGAAAGGCCAATGTGGGAACCACAGTCCAACCATTTTGAGTACACAAAAAAGATGTTCCTTTTGTTGTGGGGCTTAATGTTTACAGCGCCTGGTGCTGTTGGATCTTTTGTCTCCTTGTTTTTAAGTTTTGCTTGACTATAGCTTCTCTCCTGATATTAATAATAATTACGGATCGTGTTAAGCACCTACTCTCCTTCAAGAACTGTTCTAAGAGCTGAGGTAGATACAAGATAATCAGGTTGGACACAGTCCCTGATCCACATAGTGCTCCCAACCTAAAATGGAAGGAGTAGGTTTTAATCCCCATTTTACAGATGTTAAAGAAGTTAAGTGACTTGCCCAAAATCGCACAGCAAACAAGTGGGTTAACCAGGATTAGAACCCAGGTGCTTGGACTCCCAGGCCCCAGGCTCCTTCCACTAAGCCACATTGCCCCAACTGGTCTTTCCTCAGTAATTGACTCTTACTTCTCAGCTGGTTTGCAGCCTCCTCTGAGGTTTTGTTTTTATCATGTCCTTAAAATGCATCCTCTGTCCACCTCGTTTTTGGTTTCCCAATTTCAGCTCACCATAGAGCAGTTGGATCTCCTGTTGTCATTCATTCTCTTCACACATCCTGACCCGTGGAGCAGCAGCAGCAGTAGTAGTAGTAATAGTCATAATATTGATTGAGCATCAATATTAAGCACAAATGTGGTTACTTTTCTATCTGCAATTTTACCCTTATAATCAGAGCGAGCTTAAAAACGGCTACCCTGAAGCGAGCCTTCAATTCTTGGAGTTACCCTGTGGACTTTTCCTTTTATGCAAATGCATGAACCCTCTTGAACTTGGGCAGAACATTTGATTATATTATATTTTAAGACCATAAGCCATTCTTCTCTGGTATGCAGCCAGTCAAATTTAATATCTTTATTGAACTATAAACCAACTGTCCTTGTAATAAAGTGACCCTCAAAGTACAGGTTCATAGATGGAGTTATTGGTTTTTAGATTTTGTGCCACATGAAAAACTCAGTGGGAACCTGGCATGGATGTTTTTTGAGTTATTACTCCATTTCTGGTCGCTGCTAGACCTCCAACTGGAATTTCAGACCTGGGGAAATCATTGTGCTTGACAGTGGTATCAATTTACATTGGATATACTCTTTGAGTGCAGGGAATGTGTCCATTTTATGTTATAGTGTACTCTTCCAAGTATTTAGTACAGTGCTCTTCTCACAGGAAGTGCTCAACAAATGCAATTAAATGAATGTTTGAAATGGTTGGTACCCCTAAACTGTAAGCACCTTGAAGGCAGAGATCATTTCTACTAACTCTATTGGACTCTCCCAAGTGCTCAGTAAAGTGCTTTGCACACAGTAGACTGTAGTCTCCTTGAGAGTAAATGTCATGTTCACTACTTGTTTTGTTTTGTTCTGTTCTGTTTTGCTTTGCTGTCTTTCTTCCCCATTTAGACTGTGAGCCCATTGTTGGGCAGGGATTGTCTCTATCTGTTGCCGAATTGTACATTCCAAGTGCTTAGTTCAGTGCCCTACGCATAGTAAACGCTCAGTAAATATTGAATAAATGAATAAATCTATCATACTCTCCTAGACTGTTAGTACAGTGCTCTGCACAGAGTCATTTCCAACTGGGGGCAGTGAAAGAACAACATCTTTGGGGTGGAGCCCACACAGGTTCTGCCACACATCTGGAACTCTTGGTATTAGTAATAATAATAATCCTAATAGTATTTTTTAAGTGCTTACTATGTGCCAGGCAGCATTCCAACTGGGGTAGGTACAGATAATCAGGTTGGACACAGACCCTGTCCCACACAGGGCTCACACTTTTAATATTGATTTTAGAGATGAGGGAACTGAGGTCTAGAGAAGTGAAGTGACTTGCCCAAGATCACACAAAAGACAAGTGGCAGAGCTGGGATTAAAACTCAGGTCCTTCTGACTCCCAAACCAAAAGGGTTGGGTTGTAGTAGGAGAGTAGCAAGGTGAGGTAGGAGGGGGCAAGCTGATTGAATGTTTTAAAACCGACAGTAAGGAGCTTCGGAGGATGTGGAGGTGGATGGGCAACCACTGGAGGTTCTTGAAGAGTGGGGAAAATATGAACTGAACCGTTTGGTAGAAAATGATCCTGGCAGCAGAATGAAGTATAGTCTGACGTAGGGAAAGACAGGAGACAGGGAGGTCAGCAAGGAGGCAGAAGCAGTAATCAAGGCGGGATAGGATAAGTGCTTGGATTAATGTGGTAGCAGTTTGGATAGAGAAGCAAGGGCGGATTTTAGCGATGCTGTGAAGGTTGAACCGACAGGATTTAGTGATGGATTGAATATGTGGGTTGAATGAAAGAGAGGAGTCAAGGATAACGCCAAGGTTACGGGGATTACCAACGAATCTCACACACTGGCTCAAAGGAATTTAGAATCCTCCTGAGTGGGTAGCTCATTAGTGACGCCTGCCCCTTTGACCTCTGAGTCACTCAAGATGCTTCACGTTTGTCACACATTCCAACCCACCCAGTGGGCCCCAGTCCACAGAGAGACTGACATGGGGCCGGGAACTCCTTCTGAGGGTTTTCGCTGGTGCTTCAGCCTCAATTCTTGCTGCCGGTTAGAATCCTTCCTCTTCTCTAACCGCTGCCTTACTAAAATCACACCTCTTCCGAGAGGCCTTCTCCAACCAAGCCCTCATTTCTCTACTCCTTCTCTGTTCTGTGTCACCTATGTACTTGGATCCAAACCCTTTAAGCACTTGATATTCACCCCACCTTCAGCACTGATGTATGTATCCATCATTTATTTTAATTTTATCTTCCCAGCTAGACTGTATGCTCCTTGAGATTAGGGGATGCTGATTTAATTTAATTTAATCTACACCAGTTCTTGGCCAATAATAATAATGATAATTACAGTATTTGTTAAGCACCTATGTGCCAGGCTTGATAGATAAAAGCAAATCAGGTTGGACACAGTCCCTGTCCCACGTGGGCTCAAAGTCTCAATCCCCATTTTAAAGATGAGATAACTGAAGCACAAAGAAGCAAAATGACTTGCCCAAGGTCACCTAGCAGACAAGTGTTGGAGCTGGGATTAGAACCCATGACCCTCTGATTCCCAGGCCCATGCTCTATCCACTACAACAAGCTACTTCTCTAGTAAGTAGTAAGCACTCAGCAAATACCATTATTATTGTTGTTCTTCTTCCTGCTCCCACTACTGGTAAATATCTTCTGCTTTTCAATTCTATCTCAAGCTTTCTGAGGTAAGGAATGAACATCTACACTAGAAATGCTCAGTACAGCACCTGGCACAGAGTAAATGCTAAACAGATACCATAAAAAAAAAAATATCTTGGCATCCAGGGAAGTCTTCCCTGACCACCATGTTATCTCCCTATCTTCATCTATACACTTGAGTTCTCATCTTAGATTCTCCCCATTCCCTCCCCAACAGCACTCATTTCCATTTACTTTAAACTCTGTTGCTTCCCCTGGCCTGAAATTAATTTTAGTATCTGTCTCCTCTGTAAGCTTTTTGAGGTCCAGGATTGTATCTAATAAATTTACTGGACTTGCCCAAGTGCTTAGGGTAAATGCACAGATTAAGGCTCAGTAAATATGATCGATTGCTGATTGTTTAGTTGTAAATACATTCATGACTGTCCTAAAGGAGTGTAAGTTCCTTGTGGGCAGGAAGCATGTCACTGTTTTCTGTTGAACTTTCCATCAGGCTTAATACAGTGCATTTCAACTGGAAGGGTGCTCAATAATAATGATAATTAGTAATTATATTATTTGTAAGTACATACTATCTGCTAGGTACTGTTCTAAGCACTGGGGTAGATACAAAATAATTCGATTGACACAGTCCCTGCCCCACATGGGGCTCACAGCCTTAATCCTCATTTTACAGATGAGGGAACTGAGGCCCAGAGAAGTGAAGTGACTTGTCCGAGGTCACACAGCAGACAAGTGGCGGGGCCGGGACTAGAACCCATGATCTTCTTACTCCTCGCCCGTGCTCTACCCACTAGCCCTCACTGCTTCTCTTCCTTCTAGAGAAGCTTCTAATAGAACCTCAAGAAGAGAAATCTGGAAATACTTTCCTTGGTGGGTGTGAGGAGAGGAGAGTGAGCTAACTCTTGACTGGGGGGAAGAAAGAGGAAAGATCCATTGCTATTTTTGTTTATCGCAAAAGCCCTAACTGTCACTGACACAGAAGGCCATCAGTGCCCATCTGCGATTAATTAAAGGAGGCAGCTGAGCAGCTCAAGACTGCAGACGGCAAAATTCCCGCTTAGATTGCCCAGAATATTTCCCCTCCCCCTGTCGGTAAACAACCTTCAGAAATTTCTTTCAACAACATTTGTTCACTAAATGATTACATCTTTTGAGGCAGGATGGCTTTACCCAGTGATAAGGTTCCAGAATGTCAGAGTGACTGGAAATGGGACTGAAGAGCTGGGAAGATGATGGTGGAGTCTCTGAGAAGAGGTGGCAAATGATCATGGGAAGGGGTTCTAATTGCCCTGTTCTCATTGACCTGCAAGGAAGAGAAGCTGAGAAAGGTTACCCCTCGATCTGACTTTCTAATGATATCTAGCTATCTGGCTTTTCTATTCCTTTATTACCAACTGCCACAGCTTTCCAGTTCATCCTCTGTGGTTCATTTCATTTTTTTGTGTGGGATTTCTGAAATCTAAAGACATTTTCTCAAACAGTGAAAATTCAGGACCCATCTTTCAATTCAAATAGGGATCATTGATTTTTTCTTCCTAACTTACCAACTGAAATAAATAGGAGTCTGAGCTTGGCTCCTCTCCAGCTCAAAAATTCATGGTACCTCTTACATGTCTCTTATGCCTGTGACCCCTTGCTCACACTCTTCCTCCATCTTCAACAGACTTCCTCTGCCTTCAAAGTCTCCAGACTACACATTCCTCCATCTCCTCCAGGAAACCTTCCCTATTTCATTTTACTTCTCCCCATATTGTAATCCCTGTACATACTGTCTTTGGACATTTTTGTCAAATATGCCGCATGGCTTGGTGGAAAGAACCCAGGCCTGCGAGTCAGAGAGCCTGGATTCTAATCCCAGCTCCGCCATTCGCCTGTTGTGTGACCTTGGGCAAATCACTTTTCTTCTCAGACCTGGGTTTCCTCATATGTCAAATGGAGATTCAGTACTTGTTTCCCTCCTACTTAGACTGTGAGCCTGATGAGGGACAGGAAATGAGTCTGACCTGATTACCTAGTACCTACACCAGCATTTGGTACACAGAACTTAGTGAATACCAAAATCTGATAATAATGATGATGATAATTAATTAGCATTATTCCATTTACTCTGAGTCCACACTGCCCTTTAGAGTATCAACTCCTTGACTAATTGACTGAGAAGAAGATTGAGCAAAACATGCACTCATCCCTTTCTTGTTGCTGTCACAAGTGGACTATCAATTTCTCTGAGCCCATCTCCTTCTGGTCAGTATGACTTAGCCTTACCTCTTGGTGCTTTAACCTGTGAACCTTTGGAGCAGACCTCATTATTCAATGTGAAAGCAATGACCTCTGGAGTTTCACAGCAGTGACCTCTGACCTCCAAATGGAAGTCATTATCTCAGTCTGGTGCTTCAGTGGACAGCTATTGTTTGGATGCTGCCAGAATCATCTGTGGATTTTCAGTCACATGACCTAGTGGAAAGAGCATGGGATTGGAGGTCAGGAGGCCTGGGTTTTAATCCTGGCTCTACCACTTGCCTGCTTTGTGACTTTGGAGAAGTCACTTGGCTTCTCTGTGCCTGTCTTCCTTCCCCCTTGTACTGCGAGTCTCATGTGGGACAAGGATCTAATCATTTTATAGCTACCTCAGAGCTTAGCCCAGCATCTGGCACAGAGTAAATGCTTAAGAAATACCACCATAATTATTATTATTATTTCAGACTTTTGCACTCACATCCATCCATCATACTTGTTTCTATATTGGCTTACAACCTTTCTTAAAAACATTTACTGATCTACATATTCATTTCTCCTTTCTCTCCTATCTGTAAATTATTTCCTATCTGTTTTCCTGGTTAGATTGTAAGCTCTTTGAGGGCAAGATTTATGTCTTCTATACTCCTTTTTACTCCAGAAAGCACATAGTATAGTGCCTTGCACCCAGTAGGCACTCAATAAATAGTATCAATTGATAGTTTGGGTAATCCAAAGTTTGAAGAAATGTAGTCACTGAATAGGAGTTTGAGGCCATTGTTTTCACCTAATCACTACATCTTCACATCATGGTCAGTGAGTTGTATTTATTGAGCGCTTACTGTGTGGGGAGCACAGTACTAAGTGCTTGGGAGAGGACAATATAACAATATATCAATGGTGACTAAGTACATATGGTTATATTCTGCTGCTTCCCCTTACCTGTAATTTATGTTAGAATCTGTCTTCCCCTCTAATCTCTAAGTAACTTGAAGGCAAGGATTGTGTCTATTAACTTTTGTGGTCTTCAGGTGCTCAGTACTGTGCCCTACATAGATGGTATGTGCTTTGAGGGCAGGGCTTATGTCTGCCAACTCTATTGAACTCTCCCAATTGCTTAATACAATGCTCTGCCCCCAGAAGGCACTGAATAAATACCATTGATCAACTGAAAGATCCTTTTAATACCAATCTTTATATTTCCACCCACAGGATTTTCTTTAATGTTTCCAGGAGTTTTTCATGAGATCAGAGAGCAGAATATGGCTCTTTATATTAATCAGTGGTATATACTGAGCACTTTCTGTGTGCAGAGCACTGAACTAATATCCCATGATACATGAATCATGTCCAATAGTCCATTAGCATGATAGTTAAGTGAACATATACTGGGAGCTGATGTAATGGAATTAGAGAAACAGCATGGTGAAGTGGATGAAGCCCGGGTCTGGGAGTCAGAAGGACTGGGGTTCTAATTCCACTCCACCACTTGTCTGCTGTGTGACCTTGGGCAAGTCACTTCACTTCTCTGGACTTCAGGTTAACAAAGAGCTTAACAAATACCATTTAAAAAAATGCCCAGAGGAACAAATGAAGGCAGGAATGTGGCAGATGTTTAGCCTGGGGGGTTCCCACTCTGGTTTGTTTATAGTCAGGTTCCTGATTCTTGTGTGCTGGGTTTGATCCCAGATTCCCAGGTGGATGAAGAAAGCAGATCATGAGATAGCTTTGGATAAGGAAAACTTCAGCGAAACACACAAATCAATCGATCAATTGATCAGTGGTATTTACTGAGTGCTTACTGCGTGCAAAATGCTGTACTAAGCACTTGGGAGAGAGTCCAACAGAGAGTCCAACAGAGATGGTAGACAAGTTTCCTGCCTACAGTGAGTTTACAGTCTAGAAGAATGGATCAAACGAATCAAAGGAAGAAGCAGCATGGCCTAGAGGAAAAAGCACAGGCTTGGGAATCAGAAGGCTTGGATTGTAATCCTGACTCCACCAGCTGCCTGCTGTGTGACCCTTGAACAAATCATTTCATTTTTCTGGACTTCAGGTTCCTCATCTGTAAAATGGGGATTCAATATCTGTCCTCCCTCTACTTAGACTATGATCCCCTTGTGGGACAAAGGTTTTGTCTGATCTGATTTGATTGTAAAATAGGGATTGAGACTGTGAGTCCCATGAAGGAAAGGGACTGCGTCCAACCTGATAAACTTGTGTCTACCCCAGTGCAAAGTACAGTGGCTGGCACATAGTAAGTTCTTTACAAATACCACAATTATTATCAATATTATTACTTACCCTAGTGCTTGGCACAGTGTAAGCACTTAAATACCAAGCAGTGAGAAGCAGTGTGGATCAGTGGCTTTGGAGTCAGAGGTCATGAGTTCGAATCCCAGCTCTGCCACTTGTCAGCTGTGTGACTGTGGGCAAGTCACTTAACTTCTCTGTTACCTCATCTGTAAAATGGGGATTAAGACTGTGAGCCCCACGTGGGACAACCTGATTCCCCTGTGTCTACCCCAGCGTTTAGAACAGTGCTCTGCACATAGTAAGCGCTTAACAAATACCAACATTATTATTATTATTTATTGAACACTTACTATGTGCAGAGCACTGTACTAAATGTTTGGGAGAGTGCAATAGAGTAAGTAGATACAATCTCTGCTCTCAAAGAGTTTACAATCCATTAATCAATTAATGGTCATTATTGTGCACTTACTGTGTACAGACACTCTCCAAAGCCACTAATTACTACCCTCTGCTTCTACTGTTTTATCCGAAAGCATGTGGAAGATTTACCAAGGGAAGGAATTGTGGGCTGAAACAGAGACAATGGGAAATTTACAGGTAAGAAGATAAGGAAAGGAAGTTGGCAAGAGAACCATAAACAAGCCAGCCTACAAGGGAACAGAATTTAGCCAAGGAAAGTGTTGGGAAAAGCTCTTCAGTTAATTCTGTCTGGGCAACGAGCAATACAAACGAGACTCTGAAATAAGAAAGCAACTGAAAGATCATTTAAAGCTGCCAAACTCCTAGTTATGGAAGTTACCATCTCTCTAAACACAAACTAGAAAATTCCGTTGGTGGCTTTAAAGTTGGACTTGGTTTGCTTTTCTTGTTTGTTTGTTTTTAATGGTATTTGTTGAGAGATTACTTTGTGCCAGGCACTGTATTAAGCACTGGGGTAGGCAGATACAAACTAATTAGGTTGGACACAGTCTATGCCCCACATGGGACTCACTGTCTTAATCCCAATTTATGCATGAAGTAATTGAGGCACAGAGAAGCTGTCAGGATAGTTTTTTTAATTCTATCCTTGCAGCAGTAAGGAATAGAATGAGAGCCCACTGGGTGTAAAGCACGGTATTAAGTACTTGGGAGAATGTAATTAGAAGCCAGAAAAGTTTCTTGCCCACAAGAAGCTTACACAATTATTACCCAGCAGACTCTGAGCGAGTAGAATAATGCTAACTTACAATGATCAACTATGGTATTCAGTTAGTCTATGTGCTAAGATTTAGAGTAAATACAAGAAAATCAGGTCAGCCCATTCTCTGTCCCATAGAGGGCTCACAGTCTAAGGAGGAACAGGTAGTGAACCCCCATTTTACAAACAAGGAAACTGAGGCCCAGAGAAATGAAATGACTTGCTCAAGTTCACCTATTAGGGCAAGTTGCAGGGCTAGGATTAGAACCCATGTCCTTTGACCCCAGGCCAGGCTCTTTCCACTAGTCCTCACTACTTGCCATTCTCTGTCCCTCTATCCCAGCTCACATGCTTTTCTCCTCTAATGCTAACATACTCACTTGCTATGCCTTGTTCTCACCTCTATTGCCCCTGGCTTCTTGCTCATGTTACCCCTTTTTCCAGAAATTCCCTCTCCCTTCACATCTGGCAGAACACCACTCTCCCCACCTTCAAAGCTGTTTGACCTGGGAAACAGAGGACCTGAGATCTAACCCTGGCTCTGCCACTTTCCAGTTGTGTGACCCTGGGCAAGTCACTTAGTTTTTCTGGGCCTCAGTTTCTTCATCTGAAAAATGAAGTTTAAATACCTGTCAGTCAGCCAGTCGATCGTATTTATTGAGTGCTTGCTATGTGCAGAGCACTGTACTAAGCGCTTGGGAGAGTACAATGCAACAATATACAGACACAATTCCTGCCCACAACGAGATTACAGTCCTTCATTCTACTTTGACGGTGAACTGCATGGGGAGACAGGGAATGAATTCTATTTTCTTTTATAACCAACTTAGTAACTCAGAGGGAGATTCCACAGAGATTAGTGAACCTGTTCCGCAAGAGCCACCTGCTAGGAATCCATCTCGGGGTGTCCTAGCCGCCAGCCGGCTCTGTCAGCTGCTACGGGGCAGCTGGGTGACCCTGGGACCCCATTCAAAGTCAGGACAGAAAGACGAATTATATGACCAAATCATGGACAGAAAGATTTCCTCAGACTCCAATCTGAGTTTGGCTGACCTTTTGGAAAGAGGATCAGGCAGAGAAGCAGCGTGGCTCAGTGGAAAGAGCCTGGGCTTTGGAGTCAGAGGTCATGAGTTCGAATCCCAGCCCTGCCACTTGTCAGCTGTGTGACTGTGGGCAAGTCACTTAACTTCTCTGTGCCTCAGTTCCCTCATCTGTAAAATGGGGATGAAGACTGTGAGCCCCACGTGGGACAACCTGATTCCCCTGTGTCTACCCCAGCGCTTAGAACAGTGCTCTGCACATAGTAAGCGCTTAACAAATACCAACATTATTATTCTCGGCTCCGACACTTGCCTGCTAGGTCACCTTGGGCAAGTCACTTAATTTATCTGTGCCTCAGTTTTCCCACCTGTAAAGAGGGGCTTCACCCTTCTCCCGTATATATAGACTGTAAGACTGCATAGCCCCATGTGGACAGGGGTGTTGTCCAACCTGATTGTCTTGTAACAACTCCAGCACTTAGTACAGGGCTTGATGCATAGCCAGTGCTTAAAAAATATTATTATTATTAGTTGTAGTAATAGTAGTAATGGCATTTATTGAGCACTTACCGAGTGCAAGGCACTATACTAAATGCTTGGGAAAATACAACAACAGCATGAGATTTTAGAATTTTATAGGAGAGAAAGATATTAAAGAGTAGGGATTGTGTCTCCTAACTCTATGGTACTCTCCCAAGCATAAGGACTGTAAACTCACTGTGGGTGGGGAATGTGTCCTTTATAGTGTTATACTACACTCTCCCAAGTGCTTAGTACCCCTCTGGCTCCCAGGCTCAAGCTCTCTCCGGTAGGACACACTGCTTCTCAAGCTTCTATCCCTCTCAGCAGCCTGTCATTTTAAAAACTTTCCATGCTCTTCAGGGTCTCAGGAAGGGCTGCCATGGGCTGGGGCAACAAGAGATCTAAGTCTGAATCCCAGCTGTGCCACCGGCCTTCTGTGTGACTCCTGGAATGTCACTAAACCTCTCTGGGCTTCAGTTTTCTCATCTGCAAAATGGGAGAGAAGATACCAGCTCTCCCTACCTCTTAGATTGTGAGCGCTGTGTGGGACAGGGACCAAGTCTATCCTGATTTTCCTCAATTTACCCCAGAGCCTCGCACAGTCCTTGACACATAGTAAGGGTGGAATAAATACTGTAATTATTAATGTGAATTTCTCCATGAGGCTAATCTCCTATTAAGGCAGGTTCATTCTCGGCTGCCTTCAGTTTCTTCTGGGACTCTGTTTTGGAAATCGTGTCACCATTTTATTAACGTGCACCTGGATAGTTGCTGTTTTCTCTCTTGTCACTGGGGAGGTACTTACTCTATGCCAAACACTAGGGGAAAAACAAGATGAACAGCACTTAGTACAGTGCCTGGCACATAATATGTGCTTAACAAATACCATAATTATTATAATTAATATGAATGGGTGGGACACAGCCCCTGACCCACATAGGGCTCACATTCTAAGGGAGGGGAAGAAAGTGAAACAGCGTGGCCTAGTGAAGAGAGCAGTGGCCTGAGAGTCAGAAGGACCTGGGTTCTAAACCTAGCTCTGCATTTGCCTGCTGGGTGACCTTGGGCAAGTAACTTCACATCTCTGGGCCTCATTTTCCTCAACTGTAAAATGGAATACTGTAAAATGTAAAACTGTTCTCCTCCCCACTTAGATTATGAGCCCCACATGAGATAGGGCCTTTGTCCAACCTAATTAACCTGTACCTACCCTCACACTTAGAAGAGTGTTTGACCTATAGAAAATAACAAATACCATTAAAAAAACCAACTAGAATTGAATCCCATTTTACAGATGAGGAAACTGAGGCCCAGAGAAGTTAAAGTGACTTGGCCAAGGTCACAAAGCAGGCAAGTGGAGGATCTGGAGTTAGAACCCAGGTCCTCTGACTCCCAGGTCCATGCTCTATTCTCTAGGCTATGTTGCTTCAGAAAAGGCACTCTTTTAGATTTTGTTTCTCCTTCTTCAATTTGGAAACCCATCAGCAGTTTGAAGGTGAAGGACTAAGAGGAGTCACCACAGACTCTTTTGTGCAAACAAATCCCTGATGCCTCCTCCTTTCCACTCTCATAGAGAAGACAGATTTTTCTGAGGAGGGTAATTGCTCAGGCTAAAATCCCTCTCCATTGCCTATGAAACCACAGCAAGCGAAATCAGTTTTCTCCTTATAAAAAGTCAAAGTGAAAAAAAGAAGTACTTTCTCTCCAATGGGATGCTGCTGGCATTAGCTTCTGAAATGGTCATATTTTATGACCGGAGAAACATGTTAGAGGGAAGGAAAAGTCCTTCTCCCCCGCCCGTCCCCCTCACCCCTTTCCAAAAACAGACTATAAATTTAACTCATAAAACTCTTATTTCCAATAAAGTGAAGTGGTTTTAATTTCCAGAGCTGATCGTTTGCTGTACACGTCTTGCTGCAGTTTTGGAGGGATGTGGAACTTTGGCTTTTACTAGACAAGTTCTAGCATGTGTGGCTTCCTCTCCTGTGGGGGCTTTGAAATCCAGAGTTTGAAAGGCTCCAAGAAATTCTAAAATTGAAAACAACTCCACCTCCCAATTATTATGGTATTTGTAAAGCACTTACTGTGTATCAAGCACTGTTCTAAAGATGAAATAGCAGTAAAGAGAGCCCTAGAATTGATACAAGATAATCGGGTTAGACATTGTTCCTTGTCCTCCATGAGGTTCCCGGTTTAAGGGCGTGGGGAGGAGAACAGGTAATGAACCCCCATTTTACAGGTGAGGAAACTGAGGGACAGAGAGGTGAAACCTAAGGCCACACAGCAGACAAGTGGCAGAGCCGGGATTAGAACGAAGGTCCTCTGATTCCAAGGTTCAAGTTCTTTCCACTGCTAACCTGTTGCTAAAGCCACTGCCAAAAGATCCCCAACCCCCACCCAACTTCCAGATGAGGTGTCAGTCAATCAATTAGAAGCATTTATTGAGGATTTACCATTTGCAGAGCTCTCTACTAAGCTCTTGGGAGAGTCCAATATAAAAGTCCAATATATAACAGTGCTCTATACACAGTAAGCACTCAATAAATACAATCAAATGAACGACTGAATGAAAAGTTGGCAGATTCATTCCCTACCCTCAAGGAACTTAGTCTAGAGGGGTGCAGGTGGGATCCAGGTGATAGGCACTCGTAATCAGTCACCTTATTGACATCTAAAGCTTTCCAAATCAAGGGTAGAAATCCAAACAAGGGTGATGCAGAAGAAAGAGTAAGGGAAATCAGGGGTTAAAGGGGGAAGGCCTCTTGGAGAAGATATGATTTTATAAAGGCTCGCTCAGAGTAATTATCATTTATAATAATAATGACAGTGGCAGTATTTAAGTGCTTATTATATGCCAAACACTGTACTAAGCACTGGGTTAGATACAAGATAACCAATTTGGACATAGTTCCTCCTGACCCAAGCAAAGCTCACAATCTAGCTTTCTGATCCGAGTCGAGTGAGAAAAAAATTATCTTTTTTTTCTGTAGCTAATACCCATGTTGGTATGTCTCAGCCATAGATATGAATCAATTTGATTTTTCACTTTTAACGTCACATACTCCCTGAGAGAAAGCAAACAAATTCAGCATTGCGTGATTTGACAAGTTGTAGTTTGGAGATGCTGCCTGGGGCAAGGAATACATAATATGTCTCCAGTCAGATGTCCCTCCCTCTTTCAACTCTAGAAACCAATGTTCAACTGGCGGAACAAACCCCTTTTTGATGTTCAAAGTCGGAGAGGCTTTCTTAAAAAGCACCACTTGTGCTGGAAAACACTGGAGGGAGAAAGCAGGAAGCCAGGTTTCTGAACTCTTTCCTCTTGGTATTTGAAAATAACCTCCTGCTCAGATTTAGGAGAGGACCTTAAATTGGGCTAGATAAAATCCAACTAGATTTACTATCCCAGAATATGTCTCGACCAGTGTGAAGAATCAGCTTCCAAAGGGTGAACTGATTGTCAGGCTTCACCTGGGGAATCCCACAACAAGTCAGGCGATCCACCTATCAGTGGGATTTTTTAAGTGCTTATGGTGTGCAGACCACTGTATGAAGAGCTTGATTTAATATTCATACATTCAATTCCATTATTGAGTGCTTAATGTGTGTAAAGCACTGAACTAAGTGCTTGGAAGTGTACAATATAACAATAAACAGAAACATTCCTTGCCCACAGCAAACTTCCAGGCTACATGTGCGGACGTGATGATTTCCCCATTGCACAATATCGCGTGGCTGCTGATGAATGAAGGAGTAGTTTCTGATGTTTTCACCAGGATTGGACATTTATGTGAACCTCAGGATTTCCAAACACACAATATGGCTGCCACTCCCTCAATAGTCATCTCACTCTGCTTGGATTCTTGACATTCGCATTACATTTTGAAAGCGTGTCGAGAGCTTTGAAAAATGGGTCAAGTGTACCTCAAAATTCCATGAGCCATTAAAGCAGACATCTGTTTCTTGACCTCTGTTAAAACACACAAAACTATTGCATTTGGTTATGAAGTCTGCTCCTTTGAAAGTGTTCTTCTAACATGGTAGACACATTGACTGCCCACGACGAGCTTACAGTCATCCTGGTGCCTAGCCCAAAATAAATGCTTGATAAATGTCATAATTATTGTTGTTATCATTAAAAAGACATGTCATTGCATAGCAACATGTCATTGCATAGCACAACAAGCTTCTTGCACCAGAAATGAGGCCGAGAACGTGACGTGGAGGGAACTTGAGGAGGAGGAAAATGCTGGGATGAGACCTGCAAATAGATCAGTAAGTCTCATCTGACAATATTAAAAGCAGTTTCTTCATCTTGGCACCAAGGAAACTTTCATGAGCCGCAGGGAAAAGAAGCCAAAGTTGGGGTGAATTTTCCTGCATCTCATCTCTGTGCGCACCCTTGAGGAGGAAGATTTAGGTGTTTTCATGAACGAACATGCAATTATCTCATGTCTGCAGAGCATATCAATTAAATGGGCCTTGACAGAGCCCACAGACTTGATCTTATTTAATTTGGAGAAAGTCTAAGTGATTTCTTGTAATACGTGGGTTGCTCTTGAGTGACCAATTCCTCTATCTGTTTAGGAAAGATATGAGTCACATAGTATTTGTCTAGCCAGGTTTGCAAGCATTACGGTGAAATCATTTTGTTTCAGGATTCAGGATTTCCAGTTGCAGTCTGAATTTTGGGCTGACTTCCTGCTATACCTTCAGTTTACCTGTCTTTCACTGTTTTCAAGTAATTTTTTCTTTAGTAGTAGTAATAGGAGGAGTTCTAGTATATTAGTAGTAGTAGTAGAAGTGTAATAGGAGAAGTAGCCTGACATAGTAGATAGAGCATGGGCCTTCAGAGTCAGAAGGACCTGGGTTCTACTCCTGGCTCCACTACTTATCTGCTGTATGCCTTTGGGCAAGTCACTTCACTTCTCTGTGCTTTAGTTACCACATCTGTAAAATGGGAATTAAGATTGGGAGCCAAATGTGGGACAGGGATTGTGTCCAACCTGATTTGCTTATAATAATAATAATAATGTTGGTATTTGTTACTATGTGCCAAGCACTGTTCTAAGTGCTGGGATAGATACAAGGTAATCAGGCTGTCCCACGTAGGGCTCACAGTCTTCATCCCCATTTTACAGATGAGGTAACAGGCACAGAGAGGTGAAGTGACTGGCCCAAAGTTACACAGCTGACAGGTGGCAGAGCAGCACTTCATAAATACCACAGTTATTATTACTAATAGTAGTAAAAGATCAATAGCAGTATAGTAGTAGTAATAGTTGTATTTAGTAGTAGAGGAATCATAGCAATAACATAGTAGTGGAAGCATTGTACTAGAATAATAGTAACAGTAGTAGTAAGATAGAAGTAGTAGTAGCAGTAATAGCGGTATTAACAGAAGTAGTAAGAGTAAAGCAGCAATAGTAGGAGTAATAACAATAATAATTATGGTACTTGTTAAGCACTTACTATCTGCCAAGCACAGTTCTAAGTGCTGGAGTAGATACGAGTTAATCAGGTTGGACACAGTCCCTTTCTCACATGGGGCTCACACTCTTAATCCCCATTTTACAGATGAAGGAACTGAGGCACAGAAAAGTAAAGTGACTTGCCTACGGTCACACAGCAGGCATGTGATAGAGCAGGGATTAGAACCCAGGTCCTTCCAATTCCCAGGCCTGTGCTCTAACCACTAAGCCATGCTGCCTCTGTTACTACTATTATTAGTAATAGTCATACCAGTAGCATTAATAGTAGTAGCACTACTAATACTAGTGGCAAAAGTAATAGTAGCAGTAGAATAGTAGTGTTAGGGTGGTAATAGTATTACATGGGCAAAGTGTTGTTCAAAGCCCTGAGGAAAAAAATACACAGATGTATTACAAACTCCCAAGAGGCTCATGATAGGAATAAGGAAGGGAGAGGAGATTGGCGATAGACAAATCAGGAAAGATGAAAACAAAAAATGCAAAAGATAAACCGATAAGTACAAAAAGGTCAACGGAGCACTGTGGGTAGAGGAACGGGGTCTCGGGCTCCTTGGGGCTCAGTCTAACGGTCCCAAAATTCACAGTTGCAGCACAGCCACGGTCTTCCCATCCTTCCATTAGCTGGGGAGGCCTCACACTGAAATCCCTCTAGACCGTCAGCTTGTTGTGGGCAAAGAACGTGTCTATCAAATCTGTTCTATTGGGCTTGCCCAAGTGCTCATTACAGTGTTCTGAACGCAGAAAGTGCTCAAATAATACCATTGATTGATTGATTGATTGATCAATGGAGTCCTTTCAGTACCGATGGGAATTCAGGGGCATGGGGATGGGGCAGCCTCATTCACCCATGTAGTTGAGCCCTGGAGGTCAGGTGTGAGGTGGGTGGTATTTCACACCGCTGCTGCTGTCTAAGTCCATCCCACGCCGGAGCAGTATTTATTTTTAAATTCTCTCCTCGCCAGAGCACCCGTTCTGGAAAAAGAGCCAAACAATCCTTTTCAGAAAGCAAGTGGCTCAGGGTGAATAAGAGGCTCAGAGCTCAGTGAAGAAGATCTGATGATGAAGAGGATAGTGCTGATCCCTAATTCGTTAAGAGATACTGGGAAGGTGAAATCAGATTCTCAAAAGGCAGAAATGATAAAAGGATAAAAATTATGTTGCTATTTTTTAATGGTATTTGTTAAGTGCTTACTATAGGCCAGGCAGAGTTCTAAGCGATGAGGTAGACACAAGATTGTCAGGTTGGACACAGTCCCTGTCCCACATGAGGCTCCCATCTTAATCCCCATTTTTACAGATGAGGTAACTGAGGCACAGAGGAGTTAAGTGTCATGCCCAAGGTCAGACAGTAGACAAGTGGCAGAGCTGGGATTATTAGGAGAGCTACGTTATTCAACAACTTCACTGTGCCAAACTTGGCTTAGTGGAAAGAGCATAAACCTAGGAGTCAGAAGGACCTGAGTTCTAATCCGGGCTCTGTCACTTGTCTACTGTTTGATTATGGGCCAATCACTTAACATCTCTGTGTCTCAGTTACCTCATTTGTAAAATGAGGATTAAGACTGTGAGCCCTATGTGGGACCGAAACTGTGTCCAACCTGATTAACTTGAATCTACCCCAGTTCTTAGAACAGTGCCTGGTGCATAGTAAGTACTTAAATACTAAAACAAAACAAAAAAACCCCTAGGAACTTGGAAACATAGAATACTATGAACACCGCACATCTAAGAAACTTTGATTTGACCAGACAGATTAAAGTGGGAATCCCCAGTAAACTGGGTCCCTTTAAAGACTGTGGGGAAAAGATAAAATGATATGCCAGTGATAAAATTTTGGCATTTGTTAAGCACTTTCCATGTGCCAAGCACTGTGGTGAGCACTGGAGGAGATACGAGATTATCTGGTTGAGTACAACCCTTGTCCCACATGGAGATCACAGTCTAAGGGGGAACAGGTATTTCATCCCCATATGACTGATGAGGAAACTGAGGCTCAGTTTCTGAGACAGTTTTAATTTTCCACATCAGCTTTACAGTTCAAAAATACCCTCCTCTCAATACCCTTTCAGCCTGCCAGATCACCATTGTAAAACCTGGTAAAACAGTTGGCCGGTAATGCAATACAAAGAGATATCTCGGTGGCCCTCAAATGTACAGTTCAAATTTCCGATTCAATGCAAGTAATCTAATGTTGAACTTTCAATCACCATTCACCCCACTGCGTTTCCCCATGGGGTTGTGTTTCAATAATGCAGTAATGACAGCATTAAGCTTGTAATTGAAGGAATCATTATAGCATCATTATAAACGAATTACTCCCACAATTAGTAATAATTCTCCCATTCTGAGTCAAACAGCAATGCTTTTTCCATTAATTTAATATCCTCCTTTAGCAGTATACAAGAGCTGGTTCTTACCTCTTTCTTTTTTGGACTACACCTGCCTGCCTCCCAGATTAAGGAGTTCCTAATTCTGTGTTCTGAAAGAGCAAATTGTCCATGTCACATAATACTCTCAGCTAGTGGATTATCAGTCATGCGGAGGCAGTCTTTCAATTCCCGTGGTTCTGCCTAACCGGGAAGCCAAATGGGAAGCCCGATTTTCTGTTTGGAAATGATAGTGTGGTCCAGTGGAAAGAGTCCAACATTGGAAATCCAAAGACCTGGGTTCCAATCCTGCCTCTATCACTTTCCTGCTGGGTGACCTTAGGCAGGTCACTTTACATATCTGGGCCTCAGCTTTTTCAACTGCAAAATGGGGATTCTATAACTGTTCTCCCTCCTACTTAGACTGGTCGTGGGCCAGGGAGACTGTGCTCAATCTATCTTGTGTCTACCTGAATGCTTAGTACAGAGCTTAGCATATAGTAGGTGCTTAACAAATACTGTGATGATTGTAATTTCTTAACTTCTCCGTGCTTCCATTTCCTTTTCGGTAAAATAGAAATTAAATACTCGTTCCTCTGTTTAAGACTATGAGTACTATGTGGGCCAGAGACTGAATCTGATCTGACTGCATTTCCATCCATCCATCAATCGGTGACTGATGAGGGCAGAGCACCGTACTAAGCACTTGGGAGAGTACAAGTTTGAGAAGCAGCATGGCATATTGGACAGAGCGAGGGCCCGAGAGTCAGAAGGCCAAAGGTTCTAATCCCTGCGCTGCCACTTGTCTGTTGTGTGACCTTGGGCAAATCACTTCAATTCTCCTTGCCTCAGTTCCCTCATCTGGAAAATGGGGATTAAGACTGTGAGTCCCATTTGGGGCAGGGACTCTGTCCAACCTGATTTTCTTCTATCTACCCCAGTGCTTAGTGCAGTGCCTGGCACAAAGTAAGCACTTTATAGCTATCATTAATTGATTAATCAATTAATTACAACACAGTAGAATCAGTAGGCATGATCCCTGCTCTCAAGGAGCATTTTCTGGTGCTTGGCTCATAGCAAGTGGTGAACAAAGACCCCATTCATTATTATATTTTATCATGACTGGGGCTTGATTCACTAAAACATTCTGAAAGCACTTGTCACCTCCATATTCAAACCAAGGCAGTTCCCAGCACCGCAAATTAACCAATGTCATTTGCCCCACGATTACAATAAATGTGATATTTATTAAATAGTTCCCATTCACAAAGCCTGGAGAGACTATCCCCATTCCATCTGGAGTTGATCCCAGGTACCCCCATCCTGGCCCAGCTCCTGAGATGACTGGAAACCCCTTATGGGACAGGGACCGTTTCCAACTCCATTAACTTGTATCTTTCCCAGTGCTTAAAACAGTGCTTGACACATAGTAAGTGCTTCACAAATACCATAAGAGATCACAGTCCCTTTCCTCGCTTAGGGCTTGCAGTCTATGAAAGAGGGAGTGCTGGGAATGACAGCATTCCAAGAAGCCAGTCTCTGGGGTGAAAAATAGTTCTCCTCATAGAAACATTCATGGCACAAAATATTACCAACTGTGGCATTTGTTAAGCGCTAATCATGTACCAGGCACTGGACTAAGTGCTGGGGTGGATACAAGCAAATCGGGTTGGACACAGTCCCTGTCCCAGATGGGGCTCCCAGTCTTAATCCCCATTTTACACATGAGGTCACTGAGGCACAGAGAAGTGAAGCGACTTGCCCAAAATCACCCAGCAGACAAATGGCGGAACAGATTAAAACCCAGAACCTTCTGATTCCAGGCCCTTGCTCTACCCACTATGCCACCTGGGACTGTATGCCTGATTGCAGAATTTGCTCCGAACTCCATCTTGGAGACCTCATGAAGTAACCAGAGTGACGAGCAACCCCATTTCTCATTTATCCAGGCATGGGGACCAACTAGATCACGTAGTCTGAGGTCGTGCCAAAAATGAATTCTTCTGAGTTAGTGCCAAGGGATATTTAAAGTGGAATGATCAAATGCCAGCATTTCCTGGAAATGTGGAGGCCACCCCATCACAGATTCCTCAAAGGAATACAGGGAATGAGTCCTACTTCTGATTCCCATCCGTTGCCTTGAAATGGAAACACTTTCTGGAATTTTAAGGTAGGCTTTCTTCATATCTGTAGCAATCTCCCTTTTCTTACTCCCTGATTCCTACCTTATTCACTGTGGCATCATTTATTCTCTCCCTTCTCACAGGCAGACCAGATGGTTCACTCTGCCAGTTTGCTATGTGCCTGCTATGATGACAGAGAGGCATCCCTGGAAGAGGTGACCTTGAAATTGGGGACTCGAGGACCTTCCCCCCTCCCCAAAACACATACGCATACCAGATTAGAGGTCAGGAAACCATTGACTTCAAGGCCATGAGAAAACCGTTTGGGGAATATCACTCTCATCCCTGCTCAATACAACCCTTGCCAGTCCTCAACGGCTTAGTAATAATAATTGTGGCATTTATTAAGTGCTTACTATGTGCCAGGCATTGTACCTAGCTGTGGGATAGATACAAGATCATCAGGTTTGACTCAGTCCCTGTTCCACATGGAGCTCACAGTTCTAATCCCCGTTTTACAGAGGAGGAAACTGAGGCACAGACAAGTGAAGTGACTTGCTCAAGGCCACATAACAGAAGAGTGGCAGTTCTGTGATTTGAACCCAAGTCCTCTGAATCCCATACCCATACTCTATTCTCTAGGCCACTCTGTTTCTCAATGGCTTGGGGTGGGGGTCAGAAAAGTCCACTGAGACAAAGGAACTGATCACAACCTTACTTCAGAGAAGAAAAACGTTGCAAGCCAGGAAAGAATCCCTCAAATGTCAGCTTGGATGAAAGATATTACTTGGAAAAACCTGGAGGGTGTTGCAAATAAAAATAACCCCCAAATATGAGTGAATTTAATTTTATTTTGTTGAAAATTTGAATCTATTTATGGCTTCTACAGTGAATTTCCTCAACTAAATCATATACCGAGCCTACCCAATTCATATCAAGTGGAGGATTGAGGCATGATCAATAGATTGATCTGTTGCAGATAAACATATTCAAGTCACCCAGATTCCAAAGTAGATATTTTGGACCTGAATGATCTGGTTGCGTCAGTCTACATAGAGCAAATTAGTAGTAAATAATGATGAAATTTGTTTAGTGCTTACTCTGTGCCAATCACTATACCTAGCACTGGGGTAGATTCAAGATAGCCAGGTTGGATTCGATCCCTGTTCCACAAGGGGTTCCCAGTTTAAGTAGGAGGGAGAGCTGATTTTAAGCCCCTGTTCTACAGAGGAGGAAATGGAGGCACAGAGGAGTTAAGTGAACTGCCCAAGGTCACACATTAGACAGGTGGTAGAGCTGGATTCAGAACCCAGGTCTTCGGACTCCCAGGCCCATATTCTTTCCACTAGCCCATGCTTCTCTACCCCTTTTTCTCAGTGGAGGTGGGCAGACCCAAATAGAGAATATGAGGCTTTAAAGGTCATATATTCTTCTCCCACCACTTGCCTGCTATGTGACCTGGAGGAAATCACTTAACTTCTCTGCGCCTGAGCTCCCTCCTTTGTAAAATAGAGTTAAAATACCTGTTGTCCCTCCCCTGTAGATGATGAAGACCCATGTGGCTCAGGGACTCTGCCCAACCAGATTATCTTGTATTTACCCCAGTGTTTAGCCCATAGTAAGCATTTTGCAAATTATCCCTATTATTATTATCAGATGGCTCCTTTTACCTTCTTGTTTTAGACTCCCGATTTCAGCTCCCCGCAGAGAACTTGTTTGGGTATTCTACCGTTGTCTGTTCTCCTCATAAGGTCTCTCCCCACTGAGAGGAGATGAGTGTTCTGTGGACTCCACATCAAGACTACTCACCATTAGATTTTGGAATCCAGCCAACAAGCCCACATCAAAGCTATATGCCTGGCTTTGCCGGGCGGGATTCTGGGAGAAAAATGGATGACAGCGGGTTACCCGACCAAAACAAACATTTTAAGGATTTAGTGAACACCCAGGGATACAATGAGATCACTGATGCGAAGGCACTTTGGAAAAATGAAGTGTTATGCAAATACAAGGTATTTTTGCAACCGACAACAGCGGCATGCACACTAAACTGGCAATCAGGAAAGGGACTACCCCAGAAGAGGCTCCAGCTATAATCAGGAAGCCAAAGGCTGATTTGAAAATAGTAACAAGGGCTGCAAGTGAAACAGCAAAGAACAATTATGCAGAGTTGAATGTGGGTCGGACGGAGGTCTTTTCAACACTGATGGGGTCTTCCTATCAATACTGTTATTTTTGATTTAGTGGCAGCTCACACATTCTTCTTTTGTCTTCATATAAAGTATGTACAATGACTTTTTACAGTGGGGTCTTTGAAACTGCCTCCTGGCTTTCAAATCCCACCAGAGAATGCTGGACTTCTGGGGCTTCACTAACTCCAAAAGCTGGTCTTTCTGAGCCACGTCCAAAGCACAACCCAGGATCAAAAAGCACTAAAGCAAATAGTTTAACTGCTGAACCTATTGACTGGATGGATTAAAGATATTTTTCTGAACATGGTGGTGGAAAAAAACATGAATGATGGAAAAATTGCAGCATCCTGGAACTCTTCTGTCTTTTTTTATTAATGATGATCTTAATCACATGCTTACTTTGGTGCCAACCTCTGTGCTAAGCACTGAGGTAAATACCAGTTAAACAGACTGAACAGTCTTTACCCCACCTGGGACATGTGGTCTAAGAGGGAGAGAAATGGCATTTTACTCGCATATTACAGATGGGGAAACCGAGGCACAGAAGTGAAATGTCTTGCCCAAGCTCATACAGTTGTTTGTTATTGTTGATGATGATGATGATGATGGCATTTGCTTTGTGATAGACCGGATTTTGAGGCAGAAGAGCAATGTAGCCTAGTGGAAAGAGCACTGACCTAGGAGTCAGAGGACTCCTGCTGTATTGTATTTGCCCAAGTGCTCAACATGGCATAGTGAATAGAGAACGGGCCTGGGAGCCAGAAGGACATGGGACCCTGCCACTTGTCTGCTGCATGACCTTGGGTAAGTCACTTCACTTCTCTGTATCTCAGTTACCTCAACTATAAAATGGGGATTAAGGCTGTGAGTCCTATTTGGGACAGGGACTGTGTCCAACCCGATTTCCTTGTATCTACTCCAGCACTTAGTACAGTGCACACATAGTAAGCACTTAAATTCCACAATTATTATAGTGCCCTGAACACAGTAAGCTCTCAATAAATACCACTGATGATGTTGAACTGGGTTCTAATCCAGGGTCTGCTTCTTGCCTGCTCTGTGACTTTGGGCACTTCACTTCTCAGAAAGGCAAAAGAAACAACAGCAGGTGCTGCCGATATTAAGCACTGCAGTACCACAGGGAACAGATCTTTTGTGTGCCCGATGAGATCAGACCTTTGGGTGCCACAATGGCATTTTTAGCCACGCACTTGCTCATAGGTGAACTTCACCATCACTGCGTCTTCTACAAATAAGAAGCACAACTCCCTTGCTCTGTATGATATTATTTTATGATTATTATTTCTATTATTTTAGACTCTGTTCCCCAGAGAGATGTGGAAAATGACACCGAAGATACCGGTGGCAAAATGAGTCATTTATTGCTCAATAAGTTATTTATCTCAAGCCAAAATGCCAAGGTAAAGCTTGGATTAAAGATACAACAGCCATGATGCAGTCGCAGTAAATCATCAATCACTAGATTAGTGTCTTTGAAGAATCATTTGCATGTGCTTAAAAAAATGCCATATTTGCTTGTAAAACTCACCCTAAAGAGACAAAACCCCAACTCATAAATATTCATCAGCTAACCTTTCAATGGAAATCCAGAGGCTGCCTTCGTAAGTGCATTTTGAAGTCAACCTAATTGAAAATTGGAGAAATGATCTAGCATTGCCTTTTGCTTTAATAAGATGAGGTGAAATTTGCATATTTCACCCTAGCTTCCATCAATCTCAAATGCGCAGAGGTAAGTAGTAACTACTTTAATTACAGTTTTTCTGCTGTTCATTGTCAAGCAGTTCATGGCGGTCAATTTGGGATTATCAGCAAGTGGATAATCTGTGAGTGGATAACCAGGGAGTGGATTATCCATTTATGCAAATTGAACTTTCCTTCAAATTATTCTTCCTCTCTGGTCCTTAGACTGGGCAACTAAAGTTTTCTGTAGTTCCAATAACCCAAGGACTTCCTTTACTTCCTTTATGGTATTTGTTAAGGGCTTACTATGAATCAAGCACATAGATACAAGTAGATACAAGTTAATCAGGCAGGACACAGTCCCTGTCCCACATGGGATTCACAATCTAAGTAGGAGGAAGAACAGGTATTGAATCCCCATTTTCTCATTTAGGAAACTGAGGCACAGAAAAGTGAAGTGAATTGCCCAAGGTTATACAGCAGGCAATTGGCAGAGGCAGGCTTAGAACTCAGGTCCTCTGACCTCCCCAGGCCATGCTCTTTCCACTAGGCCATGCTGCTTATCTGAACTATGTAAGTCCCAGGGACATTTAATCTGCATCCAAGATGGGGGTTCAAGTTGCTCCCTCCATTTCATATTTTACGTTCATTGCTTTCCAGCATAATGGATCCTTTGCAACCACCACTCTTGAATTCTGCCTCCCAGGCAGCACGTTGTCTAATATTGCAAGGATGGGCCAAGAAATAGAGACCCAAATCAGTGCTTGACACAAAGTAAACACTTAATACCACTAGTATTACTACTATTGGCACCCATTCTTCCCTGTGGAAGCCCTTGTGACTATGAGTTGATTGAGTGGAAATGATTATGTACAAATCTGCACCTAATAATAAAGCTCAGAATTAGAAAACCCCAACAGAGACCGTCCAGAGCAAAGCTGCCAAAGGAGTCACTGAGGCGGCTGAGGGACGGGAACCACAATACACCTAGGCCACTCTTCCCACAATTCCCCTGACCTCTTTGTCAATTTATTCCCTCTTTGGCTTGCCTTTTCACCCACCTGACAGTAGTTCCCATTCCTGAGCAGGTCTGGCCACAGATTCATGGCCCTTTCAAACATTGCCCAGCAGGCATTGGTGAGTGTAATGAATGACTCGAAACAACGACTCACAGGTGTGAGAAAAATGCTGAAATGTGAGAAAAACACTGAAACTGCGACTCTTTGGTTCATTTGGCTAGGAGGGAAAAAGACCTCCAAGTTACAGCCATCCTACTGAACCCTCTCGGGAGCTTCATTTAGTCAATTTGTTTACTGAGCACTTACTGTGAGCAGAGCACTGTTCTAAGCTCTTAGGAGACAACAGTGTAACACTAAACAGACACATTCCCTGGCCACAATGAACTTACAGTCTAGCCAGAGGAGACAGACATTAACATAAATAATTACAGATATATTCATAAGTGCTGTGGGGCTGGAAAGGGGAAGAACAAAAGGAACCAGTCAGGGTGATGCAGAAGGGAGTAGGAAAAGAGGAAAGGGGGAGCTCAGTCAGGGAAGGCCTCCTGGAGTAGATGCGCCTTCAATAAGACTTTGAAGATGGGGAGTCTGTCTTCGTACAGTGCTCTGCACACAGTAGACCATAAGCTCCTTGAGGGCAGAGATCATGTCTATTAACTGAATTGTACTCTCCCAAACGCTTAGTACCTTGCTACGCACACCATAAGCACTCAAGAAATACCACTGATGATGAGGTTTTGAGCCACAGGAGCCATGGGAAATCTGAAGGAAGTGTGATTGTTTGACTTCATGTTGGGGTGTATATTCCATCATAGCTCTAATCCAGTGCCTGCTGGGATATAGACAATAAGCCACATCTGCAGAAGGGGAAGGAGGCAAATCTGATTAAACAGTTTATCTTCATTTTCTTGAAAACTGAAAGGAAAACTGAGTTCGTATTCAGGGAAAATTCATTTTTGAGTTATTACAGCTATCTATCACCATAAACTCAAGTAGAGAAAAATGCGGATATACACAAATGTGTGCCTATATAAAGAAACACACTCATGTGCCAACATAGACACATACACACACATACAAACACATGAGCCATTCTCTACCACCACAGGAAGGCAATGGCTGTTGGGTAGCTCTACTGAGGACAGGAGTTTTAAAACTGTAGCTAAATCAGGAAAGACAGTGCACAAGAATGTACACTTGAGGAAAAACCAAAAGCATGAAAAAAAATTGGAACAAACAGGCTGGGGGTTATTCCAGCAGAAAATAACAATGTTGCAGCAAGAGTGACCTAAGTTAGACTAACAGAAAAAAATTTGCGGCCGCCACTCCAGGCAGCTAATGGAATTTCCTTCTTTTGAGGTGGCTTTCAAAGTAGGAAGGATTCTCATCTGCATGGGACTAAAGTTGAGGGGGGTGAAGGCAGGGGGGTGATCCGGTTGAGCTTCCAACTTCCCTTCCAGCCCAGAATTCCAGAATGGAAGCTTCAGGGCTACCCATGGAAAATTCATCCTGAATTCAGCAAAAGAACCATTCCAATCCCACAGAGCCCAGACAATAGCTTGCCTATTCACAAATATAAGGAAAAGATGTCAGCAGATAGACTTTCACATAAATCTGAGGCTGGGAGATTCTGCTGAGCTCTGTGACTGTGACACAATAATCGCTGAGAAGACTCAAGGCCTTCTCGGAATGAAACACGGCCTCAGCCTCTGAGTCTACTTCTCCCAAACCATGACAGACGATCTCTATCTACAGTATGGAAACTGCATCACATATGATAATGTAAAACTGCCAAACCACCTGAAATGTGATGGAGAGGGATGAGAGAATACGGTCTACCAGACTGTGAGCCCCACTGGGGATGGGGACTGTGTCCACCCTGAATACCTCACATCTACCCCAGAGCTTAGAAGAGTGCTTGACACAGAATAAGTGTTAACCAAATAAAATAAAAAAAATTTTTGAATCCCCCATTAAGAGGGCTGTTAGGCCCCTGGAAATGTATCCTAGAAGAATTAATTTATTCCAATACAAAGGTTGGTAGACTTGATCTCTGATCACAAAAAGGTTACAGTCTACAGGAGGAGAAAGACATTAAAATCGAATACTGATAGGGGAAATGGTAATCTGCCCTCATCCTAACAACCGCCCCCCTCATCCTAACAACCGCCCTTTCACTCACTCCAGGGGCTCTCTCCCCTTTCAAATCCTCAGGACTATAGCTCTCCCCATTTTCAAAACCCTTCTGAAATCACACCTCCTCCATGAAGGCTTCCCCAAAGAATTTCCACTCACCCAGGTCATGGAATAATTAGAACTGTGGCTTCTATTCAGTGCTTACTAGATGCCAAGTTTTGAGGCAGGCACAAGAAATCAGGTCCATCTTAGTCCCTGTCCCATACTGGGCTCACAGTCTTCCTCTCCCTTCTGCGTCACCCTGACTTGCTCCCTTTATTCGTCCCCCTTCCAGCCCCACAGCATTTATGTACACATTTGGAATTGAATTGATTTATATTAAAGTCTGCTTCCCCCTCTAAACTCTAAGTTCGCAGCCTTGGGTAGGGAATGTGTCTGTTAGACTGTTCTATTGTATTCTCCCAAGTGCTAAGTACAGTGTTCTGCACACAGTAAGCGCTCATTAAATACAATCGAGGGACTAAATGGAACAGATAACAGGGATTTTGAGCCCTGTTTTGCAAAAAAGGAAAGTGAGGCCCAGAGAAGTTAAGCAACTTGGCCAAATTCAAAAAGCAAGCAACCAGCAGATCCTCTGACTTCAGGTGCTCTGCTCTTTCCACTTAAGCCAAACCACCTCTTAACAGGGGTGAGATAGATTGTGAGCCCTCTGGTAGGACTAGGACTGTGTCCGCTTGCTACCCCAGCACTTAGCACAGAGTCAGCACTTAATAAGTGCCATTAAAACAGAATCATTTCCACCTGAATGTTTGGGGCATGAGAATCAGAAAGCTTCCCAGCACATAGCTGGCCTTAGGGTGGTTTCGGGCACCAGAATGCCAGGGTGTCTGTGATATCCAGCTAGGATAGGGGTACGAATGGAAATGTTTCAGTGGGAGGGGACAATCCCCTGCCCCTCCCACAGGCTTCCCCCCTTTTGAAAAAGCCTATTTTCTCCATCTTGTGGGAGTGGGGAGCAGGGGCTGGGGCTGCTGACTTTTGGGGGGACAGATATAGCTGGGCTATTTTTAAAGATGCTTTCTGCGAATGGGAAATCTGCCGTGTTTATCTTCACGTTGGCTATTTTCAGACTTGACTGACTTCTCCATCCGCCCCTCTGCAAGGCAGCTCTCCCTGGATCTTTAATCTGAATGGAAAAAGATGTAAATCAGAAAGATTGCTGAACTCCCTGCCAGCGGCTCTGCCTGATGAGCTGTACTTAATAATAATAATAATAATTATGGTGCTTGCAAAGTGCTTATTGTGTGTCGAGCACTGTTCTAAGCGCTGGGTTAGATACAAGGTAATCGGGTTGGACATGGTCCCTGTCCTGGCTGGAGCTCACACTCTTATCCCCATTTGGCAGATGAGGTAACTGAGGCTCAGAGAAGTGAAGTCACTTGCCCAAGGTCACACAGAAAACATGTGGCAGAGCCGGGAGATTAGAATCCAGGTCCTTCTGACTCCTTGGCCCAAGCTCTACCCACTAAGCCACTCTGATTTAGTCCAGTTGGCAGGGGAGGGAGGGGAGAGTCCCCCGGTTCCCCCCTCCTAAACCCTTGCCAATTACCTTGTATCTACCCGAGCGCTTAGTACAGTGCCTGGCACATAGTAAGCACTTAAATATCACAATTATTATTATGACTGTGTATAGAGCACTTGAGAGAGTCCAGTAGAGTTAGTAGACATATTCACAGATCCTGCCCTCGAGGAGTTTAAATTCAGAGAGAGATACAGTGTAGATGGAGCCACTACTGTGGCTAAAACCCTGAACTAGGCACTTGGAAACATACCGGTGCCCCCCATTGTATTGTCTGAAGCAATTCGCACAGTGTGTTGCACCCAGGAGATGCTCAATAAATGCCTTCACAACTACTACTCTATAGAAGAAATAAAAGACTTGATCCCCTGCTCTTGAGGAACTTTCTTGCAAACGGGGTGACAAGGGAGGCAAAATTCACAATTATACTAAATAACAGGGAAATGGCATGGCCTAGTGGAATGAGCCTGGGAGTCAGAGGACCTGAGTTCTAATCTTTGCCATTTGTCTGCTGTGTGACCTTCAGCAAGTCACTTCACTTCTCAGGTACTCTGTTTCGTTATCTGTAAAATGGGGAATGAATCTTACTCCCTTCTACTTAGCCTATGACTGTGACAGGGACTATGTCCAACCTGATTTATCTTGTCTCTACCCCATGCTTAACATAGTGCTTGTTACACAGTAAGTGCTTAATAAGTACTATTATTATCATTAATAATAATGACACACACATGCTACTGGCACATTTCCACAACTCTGTCCACTCTAGTCATCCAGGCACATGTCCAGAAACAAACTAAAAAACCCTCTTGTCCCCTGACCTGGCAAAACTCACTCCAAAAAGAGAAAGCGGTATCCACATGGGCTCTATTTGTTTACCACCTACTCATTGCCTCACATGGTCTTTGGAGCTGAAAGTAATTCCTTCCCCTCCTCCCTTCTGCCCCGTGGAAATGTGGCCTAGGTCAAGTTGACATTGGATGTCTCCCCATTCTGCAGGCCTGAGAGGGTGGGAAAAATTTTCTTCATTTTCTCAAGGACACTTAGTACCAGAACCCTGTTCTCTATGTCTCTGCTTCCCTCCCACTATAGTGACCTGAGATGCTGAAGGTTTGCAACCCTACCCTTGGTTTAGCGGGAAGGGCCTGGGAGGCAGAGGACTTGGGTTTTAATCCTGGCTCTGCCATTTGTCCGCTCTGTAAATCAGCCGACTTCTCCTTGCTTCAGTTTTCTCAATCTCACCTCTCCATCCTCTCTATCCAGCAGTAGTTTGGATCTCCTGCTATCATTCATTCGGCTCATGAGTCCCATCTAAACTAGCTGTGTTAATAGGAGCAGAACTTGGACACTAGGAAGATGACTTGATTAAGGAACTCCTTGTTCGTGAAATAATGCATTATCAATTGATTGCTTGAGTGGGGATTTCTCCCCTTAAACTCTCAGATTAAAATCTGAATGAATTCTTGAACTGAATCTCCTGCAGGCAAAGATAATCCAGTAGTAGAACTACCATGGAGAATCCCTTGCAAATCCCAATCCCATTGACCACCAATTCCCCCACTAAGGGGCCACAAGGAGCTAGCAGTTGAATCTTCACTTAGCATCTCAGAAAGGACACCCAATTGTTTAAAACCCTCTGAGAGATATCTGTTCCAGGACACTCTTTGGGACGCGGGGCAATCTCTGGCACCTTGCAAGACCAAACACATCAAATTCTTCCCCATTGATACACAGGAAGTTATCTGTTTCTTCCATGATTTCTGTGGTCCTGGGCAAGGGGCTTAAGGAGTGAAAATAGTTGATGACAGTGTCAGTCTGAATAAACAGTAGCACTTCATTTATAATGTCACCTATCAACTTAACCTGGAACTTCAAGAAAATAGAAGAGTTGGGTAAACTGTCTAGAATGCTGATTGGTTTCGTTCCTTCATCTCCTTTTCCATGAAAAAAACAATTAAATTCAGTTAAACTCCCCCACCAAAAAGGCTGGTAAAACATGGTAAAAATTCTGCAGGGCAGACAACAGCACCTTGTGGTTCCCAGAATCCAGCAGTGCAGCAGACTTACACTGAAACCTGCTCCTTGAAACTGAAGCCCCATGTGACAGAGGAACATCTGCTCATCTTGTATCTACCCCCACGCTTAGAACAGTGCTCGACACATAGTAAGTCCTTAACAAACACCACAGTTATTATTATTGAGTACAAGTCACTTATTGTCAACCTGCATCACCTGAAATGAAGAATAATCATTTATTAAGCCCTTACTATGTATCAAGCACTGTGCTAGGTACAAGGTTAGAAGCAGGATAATCGAATCTAACACAGTCCCCTTTTTTTTTCCTTTTTTTAATGGTATTTGTTAAGTCCCTGTCCTACAATGGGTTCCCATTCCAGCAGGGAGGGGGAATAGGTATTGAATCCACATTTTACAGACCCAGAGAACAATAAGAATTATTATTATAATTACAGTATTTGTTAAGGCACTGTACTAAGTGCTAATGAAGTGACTTGCCCAAGGCACCTAGCAGGCAAGTGGAAAATTCAGGATTGGAACCCAGGCCCTGTGACTCCCAGGTCCAGGCTCTTCCCACTCAGCCACACCTTCCAAGATTCTCAAGTGATCTCTGCAGCCTTGGCCAATATCAGAATAGTCTCCAAAGAAAGCACAGAGGAACATGCAGAAAAAAAAGACACTAGGACAGGGAAGAGCTCATAGGGAAGCGTGGGCTTTATTTACATTTCATTTTCCCCAGCAAAGCACTGGTGTTGGACGATAATTCTTGTTCTATGGACAACAGAGACGAGCACAAGCTATATGCAATTCATTTTAAATATGGATATTAGAATTGGCAGTAAATCCCCTTCTTGCTAGGAAAAATATCAAGCAGGTGAAATAAGATGGTTTTTAATCTTTTGACTTAATCTTGACAGTTAATTTCAAGCATCTGACTTCATTTACAGCCAACATAATATGAAAAGAAGCTCTCTTATAGAGGGCTTGTTGTGCTGAAGACTCTAGCTGAGCTGCTGTTAGGTTCTTTTAGTGGTGGTAAGGGAGAGAGGTCAAGGAGCTTGATTCTCGCCTGTCCCAATTCTCCCCTCCAGCTTTCACAGATACAAGCTGGGTGGGGACTCCATCTCTCCCCCACTAACCCAGGACCTGTGAAGATAATAATAACTGTGGTATTTGTTAAGTATGTGCTGAGGACTGTATAAAATGCAGGCATAGACACAACTCAATCAGGCTGGGCCCAGTTCCTGTCTTATATGGGGCTCACAGCCTAAAGGGGAGGGAGAACAGGTACTGAATCCCCATTTTACAGATGAGAAAATTGAAGCCCAGTGGAGTTAAGTGACTTGCCCAAAGTCGCACAGCAGGCAGGTGGCAGAGCTGGAATGAGAACCCAGGTGTTCAGACTCTTCCCAGCAGCAGTTCTGAGGGCCCTTCCAGAATTGGGTCAATGGGTCAACCTCAGGAGGTTCACCTTTAAAGCCTCACGGGTAACAAAAGCTGAATCAGAGAGATTCAGCCAGGAGGAAGCACACTGTCCTGCAATCCCTAAACAGGGAGATTCATCCCTGGGAAAGGTTGCCAAAGGGAGGTTGGTAACAAAACAGCAGATACCATCTGTCTTGTGTGGTTGAGTCATCCAAGTTGCCCGGAGGCTGGGGGGTGGACAAGATGATGGTCTGTGGTCCCACCCCCTTGTGTTATTCTAAGAGTCCGTGATTCATCTGTGGCTTAGGGAAGACTTTTTCTTTCTTTGTGACTGGGGAATTCTGGGCCAGGCTTTGTGAATGTTAAAGTCATACAGCCCAGTAGTACTGTATTATACTCTCCCAATCACTTAGTCCAGTGCCCCCCCCACAGTACTTTGTAAGCTCCTTGAGGGCCGGGAATCATGTCTACTAATTCTAGTGTACTCTCCCAAGCACTTAGTCTTGTGCTCAGGACACAGTAGATCATAAACTCCTTGAAAGCAGAGATCTACCCACTCTATTGGACTCTTTCAAATTCTCATTACAGAGCTCTGCACAGAATAAGCATTAGATAAATACCACTGATGGATCCCTCACCCTAGTCCTGCTCCCCCTCCCCACCTCAGAGCATTTCATTTAGCTTTTATTCCTCATTTCCACAGTCCATCCTTGTTTTTAACTTTCACCCTCTGATTTGTCTACCTGTCTGAAACCAGGGGGCCACTGAGATCCATTGCTTGCCTGTCCCTCTCTCCAGCACCGGTCAGGGTTAGGCCAGCTGATAGCAGGAAGCAGAGGCCTCCACCCCCTAAAAGACAACCTTTCTGCAAGTGAAAATGAAGCAGTCTTGATTAATGAACATGCCCACGGATCTCTCACTATAGATAACTTGTGAATAGCTCTGGACTTCCTTGGCTTTTACAATGTATTATGGAAAGAGTATCAAGACAACCGTTTCCCAAGCAGGCTTTGTGCTGATGCATATTTTAATTAAATGGTGTTAATTAAATGGAGTTTCAATTTGTCTGCAGCCTGTGGGAAACCTACAAGCTGAAAATGAGTTGTTTGGCACTGCATCCTCCTAGGATGTTTTAATTACCAAGTCTTGCTCCTTTTGCAGTTAAACATTCATTCACTATCACCTTAGGAACAGGGTCCTGAAAAGCAGTATGCCTAGAGGAAATAACCCAGGCCTGGGAGTCAGAGCACCTGTGTTCTAATTCCAGCTCCGCCGCTTACCAGATGGGTTACTCTGGGTATGTTGCTTAACTTTTTTGTGCCTCAGTTACCTCATCTGTAAAATGGAGATTGAATATCTGTTCTCTCTCCCATTTAAACTGTGACCCCCATGTGGGACAGAGACTGTGTCCAACTTGTATCTACCCTAGCGCTTAGAACAGTGCTTGGCATAGAGCAAGTGCTTAAGAAATACCAGTTGTGCATATTACTCCCACACTTAATATTTGCCATCCTGAACAAACTGCATATATTGACCACTGAGACCTAGATGAAAGAGCACAAGGCTGAGAATCAGGAGACCCAGATTCTAATCCCTTAACTTTTCTGGGCCTCATTTTCTTCATTTGTAAAATAGGGATAAAATACCCATTCTCCCTCTTCCTTAGACTCTGAGCCCCATATGGCAGGGTCAGAAATGAAGAGAACAGTGACTGGAGTGGGGAAACAAAAAGGAGAAAGGGAGGAGAGAAAAGAGAGTCAAGAGGACGAGAAAGGCAATAAAGGAAGAGGAGAGAGAAGAAAGGAAGAGAAGAGACTGGTCGGGGCTTGGGAGAAGGACATAGGAGTAGAGGAATGGGCAGTGAAAGATTCTGGGAAATTGAGTCCTTGGGGATTATGGGAAATATAGATTCTGCCCCTTCAGAGGCTTTGACTATCCTATTTCCTGATCAGGAAGTGTCAGCAAATGGAATAGGGAAGGGGGTTTGTTTCCATTTCTTAGGTCACTGCTTTCACTCTCCTCTAAGTTAAAGTGGGAGAAATTCATGTGGGATTTATTCATTTTTTTGGCAAGAGAAGTACACTTCTAGAATTGGAAATTTCCTCCCGAGGTCAAGAAATCCACCATCTCTCTTTCAGGTAGATGGACATGATCTCAATCCAGATATAAACCCAAGATGGCTTAACCTCTGCCTTCCATGTGGTAATTGTCTCCTGGAGTAGACTGAGCCCATTTCTACCGAAAGCACGTGGGTGTTGTTTTTTTAAAAAAAAATCTGTGGTGGAGAAGGAAGGAGATAGAAATCAGAGTTTTCATCTCTTTATCAATCGATGGCATGGGATATTTACTCATCCATCAGTGTTAAACCATTGAACTTAAGCATCACCTTGGTAGATGGGAGGAGATTCCAAGCAGATTCTGAGCAGAGCAAGCATGGAAACTGAGAAGAAAGAGAACTAAAGCCTTCCTCATATGGACCACTCCCCTGGAGCTCACTGGGAGGGCTGGAGCCCCCACCCAGGGCCACCTGCAGACTTGAGGATCTTGCTTTCCTGAGTCAGGGGGAATGGGAGTTTTAATAATAACTGTGCTATTTGTTAAGCTCTTGAGCATGGACCTGGGAGTCAGAAGGCCGTAAATATACATATATTTATTTATATAATATCTTAACTCCATTTTACAGATGAAGAAACCGAGATCCAAAGATGTTAAAAGACTTGCCCAGGGTCACACAACAGTCTAGTGGCAGAGCTGGGTCTAAAACCAGGGTCTCCTCACTCTTCGACCTAGGCTCTTTCCACTGGGGATGTGGGAAAGATCATGGGAATTCCCAGAATTAAAGCACTCTGGGCTTGTAAGAGGAAAACACTTTGCAAATCTCAGGAGTCCTTACTGTATTTCCAAGTATTCTGAACTTTGTTAAAACGACAGACGGGGCAGAGAACACCAAGGACGTGAATCAGTTCGCATACAGATGACCTGAATTGTAAGGATTTGCTTTCGCCTGTAACACTGGGGATACTTTAAGGAGCAATCCAAACCCTCCACAGTTTGAAGATTCCCTAAGCAAGAATTAAGCTTAAGGCGATTGAGGGACTGAAGCTTCGATGATCCATAAGGACTCATGAATCCTTAGGAGGGATTATGTCTCATTTTACCATCCAGCTGTTGGACAATGAGGGAAATCTCTTTAAAGTTCAGTTTTCCCCAACAACAAATGGAAATAACATCCTAGTGGAAAGAGCATGGGTCCAGAAGTTTCCAGACCTCGGTTTTAATCCCCTCTCTACAACTGCCCTGCTGTGTGACTTTGGGAAAGTAATTTAACTTCTCTGTGCTTCTGTTTCCTCATCTGTAAAGTTGGGATAAAAAAAGAGAAAGTGTTCAATCAATCAATTGTATTTATTGAGTGCTTACAGGGTGCAGAGCACTGAACTAAGTACTTGGGAGAGTAAAATATAGCAGGTTTTTGGACTTGGGAGGAATACCCTGTTTGTTTTCCTTAACTTGGACTTTGGCAAGATTGTATTTTTCCAAGTGCTTAGTACAATGCTCTGCACACTGAAAGCGCTCAATAAAGACCATTAATCGATTGATGGAGAGCAATCTGTGCATTATACCAGAACTCATGTACTTATCTCTGAAATAAACTCCCATTCGAAAGCTTCCTGGCTTTTTAGCTTTGATGGCCGATCAGAACATTTTGTATTTTTATGTGTCGCTTAACTCATTCTTTCCACAAAGGCCATAGAGTTAAAAGAGGAGTGTTAAAAGGTATTTTCTATTGGGAGCTGAGGATCCTGTCTCATGTACGACCTGGATGTAGAGAGGAATGCTACTAGAGACATGAAGCTCTCAGCATCCTGAGATTTTGCCTAATTAAAATTGACGAGTCTCATCCTAAATCACAAATATAATTACGCTGTCCTTACCCAAACACATCAGCGAGGATGGTTGCCCGATAATTTATGAGCACCAGGCCTTGGAAAACCTCTCAGTTGATGACTTTGAAGTTCTCCCTCCCCACCCAAATTCATATCCTTCTAAGCAGGAGCTACCTTCAAATTGGGCTTTTTGTATTCATTCATTCATTCAATTGAATTTATTAAGTGCTTACTGTGTGCAGAGCACCGTACTGAGTGCTCGGGAGGGCATTTAGCAAGTGGTACACACAAAGTAGGTGCTCAACCACTATTAGTAATACTACCTCAACTGCTATTACTGTTGCTACTACATTTCTACTATTACCACTTCTACTAGTAGTAATCAGTTGATGCTATTTTTTGAGCACTTATTGTGTGCAGAGCACTGTACCAAGTGCTCTTTTCCTGCTCCTGCCCAGACTCAAGCCAAGTGAACCCACCTTCTAGTTTCAACATGGCCCCTCTGGCCCCTCCCCATTCTCTGCCCACCTCCCCAGGTTCTGTGGCTCACTCACTCCTGGCCCATCTAGATCATGATAAGGGCCAAAGCTGCTGCCTTTGGTCACATCTGGACTGCAGTTGTAGATCTCCTCTCTCTGACGCTTGCCCACAGTGTGAGCTTGGGCAAGTCACTTAAGTTCTTCAAGCCTTGGATTTTCATCTCTAAAATGGGGATTCGATACCCGTTCTCCTTCTACCTTGGACTGCAAGCCCCATGTTGGACTGACTATCTGACCTGGTCATTTTGTATCTTTCCTAGAGCTTAGTACAGTGCTTGAGACATGGTAAGCACTTAACAAATACCACAATTATGGTTATTACTATATGCATACATACCTTTTAATTTTTCCATAACCTTTTCTCCTTTCTGGAAAGAGATGTGATTTGGCTCTCTCTTTTGAGCTAGTAGAGAGCCAGGCTGGATCTCTCAAGAGCAGGCGGACCAAGCTTCAGAGCTAGGCCAAGACCCTTCCCCAAAATGGAAATGAAGGTTAATTAGGCCAGCCAGTACTGCAACTTTCAATTTTCCAACTGCTAGGATCCTCTCTTAGCTGTCAGCCTGGATTAGAACCCAACGTTGAGGAGAAGGAGAGAGAAATAGCCCTGTATCAATCCCTGCCATCTGCTAAGTCTTTAACTTAATTGTTGAATGCCTATTTGGGTCCTACTTCCTCTTACCCAGAAGCCTCTTGGCCATTTTCCACCTGGGTTAACCTAGCATCATTACCCCTGGCCTTCACACCTGCACAATCAAGATTGGCTGCCTACCTTGAGCAAATTAAAGGTTCAGTGACATACTTCCTCTGAACTGTGGACTGGGCAAAGATAATCCTATGTAGGAGGGCAGTCCAGGGTATTTGGAGGAGCATCACGTGGCTAGAACAACTGGAGATGAAGGATGCCCAATCAAGTCACACCCAGGGATTTTTCTCATGGTTTTCTCCCTGACTGTCCCTCTCTGGTGCCCGTCCAGGGTTAAATTCAGCACTGTGACTTAGAAGCCTGGAGAGGTTTGGTTTTCAACCAGACCCTGGTCCAGATGAAATAGGGAGAGAAAAACATGAAGTCACAAAAATAAAATCTTCTGGGAAGGATCTGGGTCTCTCAGGATCAGGTGTGAAGGAGACGATTAATTGGCATACCAGACATATCTGTAATTAAAGCAATTTAAAGACGAACCCTTCTGATGTCACATACGAGCATTTACTTTCATCCCAGTATCTATGAGCACTACACATGTGAGCACCTACATTTACCTTAGCATCTGTGAGTACTTATGTTCGCTCAAGTATTCCTCGTGCATGTGAGCACATACATTTGCCCCATTATCAGCCAGCACTGCAAATGTGAGCACTTTATCTTGACCCCAGTATAACTGAGTACCATTCATGGGAGCACCTTATGCTTGTTCCAGTATCAACGAGCAGCAAAGGTGAAGATTTACATTTGTCTCAGTACGAGCAAGTGAGTTACATCCCAAAGGACCCCATTGACTTCAACTAATTATTCAACCCGGAATCCACATAGCTTGGTACCTCGTTCTCTGGCTTGTCTGCCCTTGCAACTTGTGTCTACAGCCACCAGTGTTTACATCTGACTCAGATTTCTCCTGCTCGACCAGATCTGACTGTGTCACCTCGCTAGACAACCGGCTTGGCCTCGAGGAACTGCATGGCCAAGTGGAAAGATCCTGGGTCAGGAAGTCAGAGGTTCTGTGTTCTAATACCGGCTGTGCCACTTACTTGCTGTGTGACCTTGGACAAGTCACTTCACTTCTTTGGGCCTTAGTTTCCTTATCTGTAAAATGGGGATTCAATAACCTGTTCTCTCACCCCCTCAAGCTGAAAGCCCCCTGTGGGCCGGGGACTGTGTCTGATTTGATTGTCCTGTGTCTACTCCAGCACTTTGTATAGTGCTTGGCACATAGTAAGCGCACAATAAATATCATTTATTGATTATTAATGAATGGATAATTATTATCAAATCCTCTAGACTGCAAGCTTGCCATGGGCAGAGAATGTGTCTGCCAACTCTGTTATATCATACTCTGATTGACTGATTGATTCATTCATTCATTCAATTGTATTTATTGAGTACTTACTGTGTGCAAAGCACTTTAGTAAGCGCTTGGGAGAGTACAGTGTAACAATAAACAGACACATTCCCAGCCCACAATGAGCTTACAGTCTAGAGGGGGAGTCAGATGTTAATATAAATAAATAAGACTACCCTTTGGTGGCCCAAGCTGGTTCCCTCCATGAATTTGAAAGGGGGGAAAGTAATTGTCTGTCAGATTTAAAGAGGGAGGGCATTCCAGGCCAGAGGCAGGACGTGGGCAAGAGGTCAGCGGCGAGATAGACGTACAGTGGGAAGGTGAGGGGTCCTCTGGAGAAGTGCTCTAAGCTCAGGTGTGGTGTTTTGTGATGACAGGGACCTGGGAGGGGAATGCAAGTTGTCAGGACCGTCAGGGGGTCACCTGGAGAAGCACTCTACACTGGTGAACCTCATATGTGGTCACATTTCTCTTCCTGTCTAGTGCCACCAGGACCACAGGACCACCAGGGTTCACCCTGAGAGTGGGTTTCCCATTCTGGGTGTTTCCCCTCACTCCCTTGACCTGGAATGTGACCTCCTAGGCAGCCCTTCAGAAAAAGTCCAGGTGCAACCCTCAACGTCTGGGAAGCTTAACACACACCCCACGTAGGAAAGACACGGCCCCTCCTGTGAGGATGGGGGTTCCCCTGATCTTCTGCTTCAGCCTAGGAAAGAACCTGGCCATCTGCAGCACATGACCTTGGGAACTTTTGGAACACTGAGAAGGGGGCCAGTGTGGCCTCAGCTGTGCCTTCTAGGACAACTGGCCTGAGCTGGGAGGGGAATGTTACATCTTTGGTATCTTTGTTCGCCTGCCCTTGTGGGTCTGGGACCCACATCCCCTTCCCCATTATTCTTTGACTGTGAGCCCTTCAAGGCCAGGGACCGTGCTTAGATTTGCTCTGTGAATTTCTTCCCCAGCAGTCAGTACAGTTCTTGGTACAGAGTGAGTGCTATATAAATGCTGTCTCTACTGCTAATAATAGTGAGAGTTGTTAAGCACTTACTGTGTGCCAAGCACTGTACTAAGCATTGGGGTGGATACAAAATAGACACAATGGACACAGTCCTTAAGGTGGAAGGAGAACAGACTTTGAACCCCCATTTTACAGATGTGGAAACTGAGGCCCAGAGAAGGGAAGCACCTGGCTCAAGGTCACATAGCAGATAAATGGCAGTGGTGGGATTAGAACCTAGGACTTCTGACCCCCCACATCCCAGAACTGTGCTCCTTTCATTAGGTCCCAGCTCTGCCACTTGTCAGCTGTGTGACTGTGGGCAAGTCACTTAACTTCTCTCTGCCTCAGTTCCCTCATCTGTAAAATGGGGATTAAGACTGTGAGCCCCACGTGGGACAACCTGATTCCCCTATGTCTACCCCAGTGCTTAGAACAGTGCTCTGCAAATAGTAAGCGCTTAACAAATACCAGCATTATTATTATTATTATTATTAGGCCACGCTTCTTGTCTACGTCAAGTGACTTTGCAGAGAAGAAGCCAGAATAGTCATGGGATTTGCAACTAGGCCTCTTTGACTTTGTTTCATCATTTTCCCATTTAAATAATCAATCAATCACATTTATTGAGTTTACTGTGTGCAGAGCACTGTACAACATGCTCAGGAGAGTATGGTATAATAGAGTTGGCAGATACAGTCATTGACTTCAGAGCCATCGGGGGTCAATGAATCAATCAATCAATTGGTGGCATTCATTGTGGACAGGGAACGTAACCTCCAACACTGTTACACTGTGCTGTCCCAAGTGCTTAGTACAGCACTGCAGACAATAAGTGCTCAAAAAATACAACTGATTGTTGATTGACTGAGCACCTACTGAATGTCAGGCACCCTCCTGAAGGCTTGGGAGACTCCAGCAGTAACAAGACACTCGTCTGCCCTCCAGATTAAGGATCTTGCAATAAATTCCAAATGAGCTCTTTGTAATTCTGAGCCCAGACGGAAACCTAGTACTGAACCCTCGTATTTAACCGAAGAGATCTAATTTCTCTAGACCAGAAGCTGGTGATGGGCAGGGAACATGTCCACCAACTCTGTTGTACTGTACTGTCTCAAACGCTCCCTACAGTTCTCTACACATAATAAGTGCTCAATAATTTCCCTTGATTGATAGCTGCCATTGATAAAGGAATCAGTGGGCAGAAAAGATTTACCATCATTTGGAGTTTGGGCAGTGCTCCAGGTTTATGCCCTTTCAGAGCTGAAGGGCAAATTCCATCCATTCTTCACCCCTTTATGACCATGTATAAACCTTAGTAATTGCATAATTTTTAATCACTGATATAGCAGGACTTGATTTCTTTTTTTTTAATTTGCACCTTAATTGAGCAAGAGATAATACACTTTTCCAGTTGCTCAGTAGAGCCTACAAGGGTATTTGAAGGAGAAAATAAATTTCCCCACTATTGATACCACAAAGCCTTGAAGGCATTAGATGAAGTTATTTTGACTATGATGAATGAATCTTTTTGTTCAATTTAAAAACATGTATTTTCATTGGGTTATGGTTATCCTCCAATTAATTTCACATTAGTGCCCTAACACTGTCCTGTAATTTCTCTCCGGCTACAATTTACCTTGATGTCCATGTCATTTGGTAAAGGGAGGGAAACTTTAAGTCCTGTGCAAATGGAGAAGTGGAGGATGAAATGAGACAGAGAGGCATCTTTGCCTCCAGACAATGGCCTCGTAATAATAACAATAATAATAATAACAACAATATTCCCCCTCTAGACGGCAAGCTTGCTATGGGCAGGGAATAGGTCTGCTAATTCTGCTGTATTGTACTCTCCCAAGCATTTAGTACAGTGCTCTACACATAGTAAGCACTCAGGAAATACCACTGATTGATTGGTTACATGCCTAGCACTGGGGTAGATACACAATAATCATATTGGACACAATCTCTGATCCACACAGGGCTCAAAGTCTAAGGGAGGACAGAGGTTTCATCTTCACTGTACAGATGAGGAAATGGACATCTAGAGAAGTGAAGCAGCATGGCCTAGTGGCTAGAGCACAAGCCTGGTTATCACAAGACCTGGGTTCTAATCCTGACTCCACCACTTGTCTGCTATGTGACCTTAGGTAAGTCATTTAACCTCTCTGTATCCCAGTTCCCTCATCTGTAAAACAGGGATCAAGACCGTGAGCCCCATTTGGGACAGGAACTGTGTCCAATCTGTTTAGCTTGTATCTACCCAAGCACTTGGTATAGTGCCTGGCACATAGTAAGCACTTAACAAATACCATAAAAATAAAGTGAAGCAACTCACCCTAGGCCACACAGCAAGCGGAGGCTTCTCCTTCTCCCACTCCCCCAGACTCACCGGTAAGGGAGGAGGCGTCGGCTTCCTCCTCTCGCCCCGATGCCGCTTCCGCACTATCCCTCCTCCCCCCTCCCTCTCCTTCCCCTCCTTCGAAGCCCATATCATTCGCCTCTACCACCCACTCCAGTTACTTGTCGCCGTCATCTACCGCCCTCCCCGGTCCCACCTCCGACTTCTTCAACCACCTTGACCCCTTTCTCACCTTCCTTCTCTCCTTCTCTCTGCCCACTCTGATCCTTGGAGACTTCAACATCCATACGGATGTACCCGACGACTCCTCTGCCGCCCGCCTGCTATCCCTCCTCGACTCTGCCGACCTCCTCCTCCACCATACCGCGCCCACTCACCGACTCGGTCACACCCTCGATCTCGTCATCTCCTACCGCTGCACTATCTCCTCACTCACCAACTCTGAAATCCCTCTCTCTGACCATAACCTTCTCACCTGCCTCATCTCTCACACTCCCTCCCCCTGCAAATCTTCGCTACTGCCCCACAGAGACCTCCGCTCTCTCGATCCCATCCGTCTTTCCAATAGCATCTCGCCTCACCTTGCCGCCCTGTCCTCTCTTCCCACTCTCGACGAGCGGGTCTCCGCTCTCAACTCCACCCTCTCTACTCATCTCGACTCTCTCGCCCCCCTGTCCCTCCGCCGCTCTCGCTCCACTAACCCACAGCCCTGGATCACCTCCTCCGTCCGCCTCCTACGCTCCTATGCTCGAGCTGCTGAGCGCTGCTGGCGAAAGTCCAAGCACCAAGCCGACCTCACACACTTCAAATTTATCCTTTCCTGCCTTAACTCTGCCCTCTCCTCCGCCAGGCAAAGCTTCTTCTCCTCCCTCATCGACACCCATGCCCGTCACCCCCGCCGATTGTTCCGGACCTTTAACTCTCTCCTTAGGCCCCTGTTCCTCCCCCTCCCCCATCTCTCACCCCCAATGATCTGGCCACCTATTTCCTCACGAAAATCAACCCGATCAGGTCTGAGCTCCCCAAAGTCACCCCTCCGCCTCTCCCTCCCCCCCCAACAACCCCCTCCCCTACTTTCCCATCCTTCCCTGCAGTATCCTCAGAGGAGATCTCCTCCCTCCTCGCAAGTGCCACCCCCTCCACCTGCGCCTCGGACCCCATTCCCTCTCATCTTCTTAAAACCATCGCCCCTGCCCTCCTCCCTTCCTTAACTTCTATTTTTAACCACTCAATCTCCAAGGGCTCCTTCCCCTCTGCCTTCAAACATGCCCACGTCTCCCCCATCCTAAAAAACCCACTCTTGACCCCACTTCCCCCTCCAGTTATCGTCCTATCTCCCTACTACCCTTCCTTTCCAAAATCTTAGAACGAGTCGTCTACAATCGATGCCTAGAATTCCTTAACTCCCATTCTCTCCTAGACCCCCTCCAATCTGGCTTCCGTCCCCTCCACTCTACCGAGACTGCTCTCTCTAAGGTCACCCATGACCTCCTTCTTGCCAAATCCAATGGCTCCTACTCCATTCTGGTCCTCCTTGACCTCTCTGCTGCCTTTGACACTGTTGACCATCCCCTCCTCCTCCATACCTTATCTCACCTTGGCTTCATGGACTCTGTCCTCTCCTGGTTCTCCTCTTACCTCTCTGGCCGATCATTCTCGGTCTCCTACGCTGGAGCCTCCTCCCCTCCCATCCTTTAACTGTTGGAGTTCCTCAAGGGTCAGTTTCTTGGCCCTCTTCTGTTCTCCATTTACACTCACTCCCTCGGTGAACTCATCCGCTCTCACGGCTTTGACTACCATCTCTACGCAGATGACACGCAGATCTACATCTCCGCCCCTGTCCTCTCCCCCTCCCTTCGGCTCGCATCTCCTCCTGCCTCCGGGACGTCTCCACCTGGATGTCGGCCCGCCACCTAAAACTCAACATGAGCAAGACTGAGCTCCTCATCTTCCCTCCCAAACCCGGTCCGCTCCCAGACTTCTCTATCACCGTGGATGGCACGACCATCCTTCCCGTCCCGCAGGCCCGCAATCTCGGTGTCATCCTTGACTCGTCCCTCTCGTTCACCCCACACATCCTATCCATTACCAAGACCTGCCGGTTTCACCTCTACAATATCGCCAAGATCCGCCCTTTCCTCTCCACCCAAACGGCTACCTTACTATTACGGGCTCTCGTTATATCCCGGCTAGACTACTGTGTCAGCCTTCTCTCTGACCTCCCTTCCTCCTCTCTCGCCCCGCTCCGGTCTATTCTTCACTCCGCTGCCCTGCTCATCTTCCTGCAGAAACGATCTGGGCATGTCACTCCCCTTCTTAAACAACTCCAGTGGTTGCCTATCGACCTCCGCTCCAAACAAAAACTCCTCACTCTAGGCTTCAAGGCTCTCCATCACCTTGCCCCTTCCTACCTCTCCTCCCTTCTCTCTTTCTACCGCCCACCCCGCACGCTCCGCTCCTCTGCCGCCCACCTCCTCACCGTCCCTCGTCTCGCCTATCCCGCCGTCGACCCCTGGGTCACGTCCTCCACGGTCCTGGAACGCCCTCCCTCCTCACCTCCGCCAAACTGATTCTCTTTCCCTCTTCAAAACCTTACTTAAAAATCACCTCCTCCAAGAGGCGTTCCCAGACTGAGCTCCTCTTCCCCCTCTACTCCCTCTGCCATCCCCCCTTTACCTCTCCGCAGCTAAAGCCTCATTTTCCCCTTTTCCCTCTGCTCCTCCACCTCTCCCTTCCCATCCCCACAGCACTGTACTCGTCCGCTCAACTGTATATATTTTCGTTACCCTATTTATTTTGTTAATGAATTGTACATCGCCTTGATTCTATTTAGTTGCCATTGTTTTTACGAGATGTTCTTCCTCTTGACGCTGTTTAGTGCCATTGTTCTCCTCTGTCCGTCTCCCCCGATTAGACTGTAAGCCCGTCAAACGGCAGGGACTGTCTCTATCTGTTGCTGACTTGTTCATCCCAAGCGCTTAGTACAGTGCTCTGCACATAGTAAGTGCTCAATAAATACTATTGAATGAATGAATGAATGAAAAGTAAATGGCAGAGCTGGGATTAGAACCCAGGTTCTCTAACATTCTCAACCCAGTGCTCTTTCCTCTAGGCCACACTGCTTCACCTCTGAAATGAGCACAGACCTGGAAATCTTTCTCACCCATATCAAGTGCTTAAAGTGAACAGAGAACATTTGATAGATTTAGAAGAAATTATCCCGGCCCTCAAGGAGCTTGCAATCAAGCAGGGAAGATGGACAGTAGAATAAATAACAGCTGAGAGGCAGTAATAGAATATAAAGATACATACTGAAATGCTACGGGGCTTTGAGTTTCAAGAGCTTAGGAGATGGGGAAGTGCTGAAGAGGCAGTTGGGGCATTATTAAGAAGGTGGGGAGATGAGAGGTGAATCAGGGAAGACCTCCTGGAGGACACAAGATTTCAGAAAGGCTTTGAAGATGGGGAGAACCGTGATCTGCCGGATGTGAAGGGGGAGGGAGTTCCGGGCAGGAGGGAAAGGGAGTTGGGGAGAGAGGTGGTGCCTGATTCTTCTCCACTTTCAATTTCAGTGAAATCAAATGAGGTGAACAGTCAATTCGTCAATTAATGGCATTGATTAAGTATTTACTGTGTTCGGAGCACTTTAGGACAGTACAGTAGATCAAAGGTCAAAACCGTAAGATCCTTGAGGGCAGGGAATATGATTCTTGCCACTGTTGGACTCTCCCAAGTGCTTAGTATAGTTCCTAGCACTTCATAGCTGCTCAATAAATGTCAGTGATGGGTTTGGGAATCCACTGACTTGGGCATTTGGGCAGCTATAGCATCCAGTTTGGGGAAAGGGTTAAAGCTGACATGGGTTAGATCTCTCCGTGTTGGTGGTGTTATCTGTATGATTGCATTTCATATCTTGTTTTCTGCGCTTACCGGAGCAGCTAAAATGAGGAATGCTGGAGTGCAATAAATCTTACTCCATACAATGGCACCGCTAGGTAAGCACTGGAGGGAAACTTCATTTGAAAAATGCCCAAGCAGCCAACTGAATGTTTATTAGAAACTGCAATGAAATGTAAGCGTTAACGAGCTACGACTTTGCCCATGTAGCACAGTCTTGTATCTCCCTCAGAGGTGAGTTCAATGTTTAGCACATGATTAACACTTGAAGCACTGTGGTCTAATGGAGACAGCACAGGCCTGGGAGTCAGAAGTCCTGGGTCCTAATCCCACCTCTGCCGTTTGTCTGCTATGTGACTTTGGACATGGCACTTTACTTCTTTGGGCCTCAGTTCCATCTGAAAAATGGGGATGAAGAGTGTGAGCTCCATGGGGGACAGGGACTGTGTCCAACATGATTTGCTTGTACCCACCCCAGCACTTTGTACAGTGCCTGGCACATAGTAAGCACTTAATAAATACCACAATTATTATTGTTAGTATTATTGTTGGTTTTCTGTTGTTGCTCTTCATTCTGTTCAGGAAAGAGGGAGAAAAGAGAGGGATGTGGAGATGAACCTCTGAACAAAAGAAGCAAGTCTCTGACCTTTTGGGAATCAGCTCACTGGTTCTGGAGGGAGAGGTTAGCACTGTTTGAAGAAGATTGCACTTGACCTTAGAGGCCGCTAAGGATGATTTGAAGTGTGGATTTCCATAACTAGGTCGGGGGAGAAACACCCAGCTCCAGTTTCATTAATTCACTGCTTGTAAATCAAGCCGCCGGCTACAACTTTCAGTCAATAATCTTGGCTCACTCTCTTCTGCCCGCACACACACACACACTGAATGAAAGTGCCCTCCCCACCCCCCAACTCCCACCCCCAGCCCCCCCTGCTCTATTTCCCCACCAAGGTAGAGGAGACATCTGTGACAGCAAGAAGTCATTAAGGAGGGGTTGGGGGATTCCTCAGCAGAGTGGTAGGTCTGTTCCTTGGGACCCTTAGGATAGTAGTAACAATAATAATAATAAATGTGGTATTTGTTAAGTGCTTACTTTGTACCAGGCACTGTACTAAGTGCTGGGGTGAATACAAGCAAATAGGGTTGAACACAGTCCCTGTCCCATGTGGGGCTCACAATCTCAACCCCCATTTTACAGATGAGGGAACTGAGGCCCAGAGAAGTGAAGTGACTTGTCCAAAGGTTACACAGCAGACAAGCGGCTGAGCCAGGCTCAGAATCAGGTCCTTCTGACTTCCAGGCCCATACTCTATCTACTACGCCATGCTGCTCTGCCACACCGGCAATAGTAGCGTGAAGGTGGGAGGCAAACAGCCAGCCTACTCGCTGGACCTCACTCTCAGAGAATGTGTCCATTCTATTGTTATACTGTACACTCCCAAGCACTTAGTACAGTGCTCTTCATAGAGTAAACACTCAGTAAATACAACTGACTTACGGACTGTCTCACCGTTGACTCCTGGCCCTTGTCCTTCCTCCTGCCTGGAATTCGCTCCCCCTTCACTTCCAGTTCATCTCCTCCAAGAGGTCTTCCCCAAATAAGCCCTCATTTCCTCCTCTCCCACTCTCTTCTGCATCATCCTTTTATTGGGATTAGCCCCCTTTATTACCCCCTCCCTCAACCCCATGGCACTTACGTACCGACCCGTAATTTATTCATTAATATTAATGCCTGTCTCCCCCTCTAGACTGTAAGCTCCTTTTGCCTACCATAGCTGTTATATTGTACTCGCCCAAGAGCTCGGTAAAGTTCTCTGTGCAAAGCAAGGGCTCAATAAATACGATTGACTGATTGACTGATCTGGCAGACCACTGCCGTCCCCATTTTCAAAGCCCTATTATAACTTCATCTCCTCCGGGAGGCCTTCCCCGATTAATCTCTCATCTCTTTATGCTATTTCCCTTCTATTACTCCCTCCAGAGTTTGGTTATTATACTCTTCTCCACCACTGCACTTACAAACAGATCTTTATACTTTGTTGTTTCCTCTCTTGTCTTGTGTATCGCCCAGTGCTTAGTACAGTGCTTGGCACATACTAAGCACTCTTAACAAATACCTCTATTATTAGTAACAGTGGTACAGTGGTCTACCCTCAGTAAGAGCTGAATCCATGCTGTTAGTAAAGATGCTCACTACTCCATTCATTCATTCGATCGTATTTACTGAGCACTTACTGTGTGCAAAGCACTATACTAAGCACTTGGGAGAGTACAATATAGCAATAAACAGGCACATTCCCTGCCCACAATTAACTTACGGTTTAGAGGGGAGACAAATATTAATATAAATGCTGTGCTGCCTTCCATTAACTTGCCTCCTCTCTTCTAAGTCCCAGAACTTGTAAGAGAGAGGGAGAGGGGGATGGAGGGTGTGTGTGTGTGTGTGTGTGTGTGTGTGTGTGTGTGTGTGTGTGTGTGTGTGTGTGTGTGTGTGTGTGTGTGTGTAAACGCACACTGAATTATCCTATGCCCTCCTAGGATGGATGAAGGACAAATCATGGAATTGAAATGGGGGGCGGGAAATGAAAAACTAAATGATGATGCAAATATTTTTAGCTTCTGGAATCACCAACTCAAGGGGGAGAAGAGAATTGAAAATCCTGGCAAATGTCTGGAAAGCCTTCTGCATGAAAAGCTTCCCAAATATAAATTTAAGCAAGGTCGCTATGGTTTCCTTGATATGACGTTAACCTTCAAGAAAAAGGCTAAGGGCAGTGGCGGTTCTGTTCTCTCAGTGGGAAAGGGGCCCTCACCTTTGATGAGATGAATTTTCACCAGCACAGTCGGGCTGTACCTTCAAAACATTTTTCCTGATAGCTCAATCAATGGTATTCATTAAGTGCTTACTGTGTGCAGAGTGCTGTACTGAGCCTTGGAGAGCCTTGGAACTGATTGTGTGGTGATTTTGTTCGAGAGAGGCCCAGGAAACCAGTGTGTGGGGCGGGGGATGGAAGTTGAGGAGAGGAGTCTTGTGGGCTCAGCGGAGCAGCAGTAGCAGCAGCAGCGTAGAGTGTTGAGATCGATGGGGAGAGGATGGAGGTGGGGAGCCCAGCCAGGAGGCTGATGCAGTAGTCCAGCTGAGGCACGGCCAGGAGTTTATACCAGGGTGGTAGCTGTCTGGGTGGAGATGGAGGGGCGGATCTGGGAGATGAGTTTCTGTCCAATGCAAGCTGTCACTCCATGCCTCAGTTTCTTAATCGAAAAAATGGGGAGAAAATTCCTGGCCATTTTCCTAGGGGCTGGGAAGATGAAGGGTTGGGAGGTTGTAAAATGCTTTGAGTGTTTCCAACGTAACCCGTACTGGAGGTACAAAGGCCCATCACATTATGGTTCTCTGCAGACGGCTCGGTTCCAAGCAGAGGCCGTGGCTGCCAAGGCGGGAGCCTTCCCAGCTCCTTCCCCTTCCGCTATTAAAGCAGGAGGTTGTTGCGACTTGCCCGGTGGGCCAGGGATTCCGTTGCCACGGCAACTCATGACCCGGGGAAGCATCCGAGATCAGCCTTTTCGGCTCTTCTAGATCCTCTTCCTTAGTGAACCTTTTACCCAAACCCTCCAGATTTACTCCTTCCCCTCTCCACCCCCATCTCTACCTCCTCTCTTTCTTCTCCACCCTCCCACACACACCCATCTCTGCCTCCTCTCTCCTTTCTATATCCCCAACCATTAATTATGCAGGTGGTGATTCATTCATTCATTCAATTATATTTATTGAGCACTTACTTTGTGCAAAGCACTGTACTAAGTGCACTGTACTAAGTGCTTGGGAACAGACACATTCCCTGACCATAATGAGCCAATAGTCTACTTGCCTGCTGTGTGGCCTTGGGCAAGTCACTGCACTTTCAGGGGTCTGATTTTCCTCATTTGTAAAATGGGGATTCAATACCAATCCTCCCTCTTACTTAGGCAGTGAGCCCCATGGAGGACAGGAATGGTATCTTACCTGATTATCTTGTATCCAGTCCTTAATACCTGAGGCCCAGCGAAGTGAAGTGAAAAAGCAAGAGAAGGAGCCAGGTCTTCTGACTCCCAGTCCTATGCTCTTTCCACCAGGCTATGCTATTTTCTTCTCTTCTTTCTCCACTCCCCGTCTTCCTCCACCATCCTTATGTGCCTCCCCCTTCCCATTTTTCTTTTCTTCCTTCTTCCTCCTCCTCCTTTTCTTCCTCCCACCAAAGCTCACAGGAAAGCTATTTTGGTCCAGACCCAAGAGACCCATTCAAGCATTAAAAAGGGAATTATTCAATCCATGCAACACTGCTCCAGGGGACATCTTCTTTCATGCTGAATGCAAAACACCCGGCCCATATGCAAGGGGTGAGGTAGGCTTGGGCCCCCTCCCCCTCCCACCATCGGCAAATTCTGGGTGAAGACATTGGCCGTCCCACACGTCGAACCCTCCCGGAACACAGATGAACAGCTGGGCTGGTCCCTGTGGGCTCCAGCCCCCTGCACCTCTGTATGAGGGGGATCGGGGATGGGGTCCCCTGACTCCGGGGAGGGAAGAAGACAGGATCGGGAATCTTGCCGGGACTAACTCCGGAAAGAGCAGCATATGTCCCTTATTGGCCAGGATCCTTGATCACCCTCTGTGAATTAGCGAGAACTGACCTCTCCCTAGCTGGGATTTTACATTAAGGGGAAAATGGCCATCTGTTTTTCAAGAAATGAGACTCATTATTCAAATCAAACGTCCTCCCTTCTGTCATTTTCGGTCACATGTTCCGGGAGCGAAGGACCTGCTGAGAATATTCCATCTTTAATTCTGACCTAATTTGTGTGCTACTCACTGAGTTTCATTCTTAACAACTGTGGTATTTGTTAAGAGTTTACTATGTGCCAAGCACTGTTCTAAACACTGGGGTAGATACAACATCATTAGGTCCCACAGCGGGCTCAGAGACTAAGGAGGAGGAAGACTTCTTGTCTCTCTGTAGCCTTAGTAGTAGAGGTAGTAATAGTACTACTACTGGGAAAGCAGATAGCCTTGTGGATAAAACATGGGCCTGGGAGTCAGAAAGACCCGGGTTCTAATCCCGGTTATTTCCCTTGTCTGCTGGGTGACCTTGGGCAAGAGACTTCATTTCTCTGGGCCTCAATTTACCTCATCTGTCAATTGGGAATTAAGACTGAGCCCCATGTGGGGTAGAAGCTGTGTCCTATCTGATTTGCTTTTATTGATCCCAGCACTTAGTACAAATGCCAGGCACACAGTAAGTGCTTAATACCATGTCTTTTAGTAGTAGTAGTAGTCATAATAGCAGCAGTAGTAGCAGATTGACCATGGTCTCACTGCATGGACCTTCACTGGGACTCCGGCCACTAGTAGCCACTTGGAGTTCTGTGGAGAGACACTCCCTGTGGAAAATGAAATGGCAGATCTACAAGCTGTACATCAAGGCTTCCTCACCATTGCCCCACCACCTTCTCTGGACATTCAGTGAAGAGTCCCATGGCTACTTCCAAGGAAAACTTTCATTTAAATCAGCTGAAGCCCTTTTCTTTTTCTTGCTCTTAATTAATTGGATTTCCACCATACTTAATGTTTGGATAATTGAATTGCTACTGTACTTAAGAGTCAAAAAGAGAAGACATCAGCAGATTTAAAGGATTCTGGATTCTAACATATTACAATCTAATCCATTCTGACTAAACCCTATTATGGCTAATCTACCCAATTGCCCAGCCACTAATCCTACCAAACAGAAATGCTTCTTCTTGAAATGCCTTTCCAAATAAAAGTGTCATCCTTTGCTTCTGTTGTAATATTCAGACATACCCGCAACCTCTGGGAGTTGTTTAATGGTATTTGATAAGTATTTACCATGCGTAAAACACTGTTCTAAGTGCTGTTCTGAGCTCTGTTGCTTCCCCCTATCTGTTATTTATTTTATCATCTGTCTCCCTGGCTCTGACTCCCGATTCCTGTGTGCATGGATTGTGTTTACTAACCCTATTGTACTCTCCCAAACACTTAGTCCAGTGCTCTGCACAGTAGATTCTAAGCTCCTCCTGGAGAGATGGTATCTATTAACTCTACTGTACTCTCCCAAGTGCTTAGTGAAGTGCACTGCACAGAGTAAGCACTCATTAAATGCCCATTAATTGGCTGGTAGGTTGATTTTTTTGTCATCAATCAATTCTCCCAGTTCATTCCACTGGATCTGAATTCATTACTTTACTTAGAATTCGGGATTAAAAACAATTTACCAACACTTGTTTAATTGAAAGAGAACTAAGTACCTATTTAAAGTTAGGAAAACAAAGTGTTTTTCAAGTTAAGAACCATCCTGGGTGCTCAATTTTATCCTCTGCATAAACCCCACATGGTTTCATTTTTTGCTACCGCTCTGATCGTCTGCTATAGGGAAACCATCAAAAAGAGAACAGTTGATCTTGCCATCTTGCTATTCTACTACTGTAAACAAGACAAAGAGGAAGATTATGAGTTGTTGAAATGACATCCACCTTTCTCTCGATCAACCAGTCAATGAGTTTACTGTGCACACAGTACTAAGCATTTGGTACAATACAACAGAGTTGGTAGACCATTCCTTGCCCACAACAAGCTCACAATCTGGGGGTGGGGGCAGACATTAATATAAATAAATTACGGATAGGGACATAAGTGCCATGGAACTGAAGGAGGGATAAAAAAGGGAGCAAATCCGGGCGATGAAGAGGGTATGAGAAAAGAGGAAATGAGGGTTTAAATGAGAAATGAGGAAAGGCCTCTTGGAGGAGATGTGATTTCAAGAAGGCTTTGAAGGTGGAGAGAGTGATCATATGTCAGATATGAAGAAGGAGAGTGTTCCAGGCCAGAGGCAGGACGTAGGTGAGAGGTCAGCGGCGAGGTACTCATACATTCAATCGTATTGTGTGTGTGCAGAGCACTGTATTAAGTGCTTACAGTGAGTAGGCTGATGCCAAAAGAGGGTATTTTCAGGCCGGGTTGTAGTATGAGAGCAATCAAGTGAAGGAGGAGGGGACAAGATGATTGAGTGCTTTAAAGCCAACAGTAAGGAGTTTCTCTGATGCAGAAGTGGATGGGCAACCACTGGAGGTTCTTGAAGCTATTTACTTTAGTTCTGTGTGGCTGGGGAGAGTATCAAAAGGACCTCCAAAATACCCTTTTCTTTTGACTTCCATCTTCTCCATGTGACAGGGACTGGGCCTTTTAGGGTTGGCAGTGGGAAGATATTTCGAGCCCTCGCTGAAACAGCAACTTCCTGGCTAAAGAAGGAACTGTCCTGACAGACTCAAACACATCCGTTTCTCCTTTTCAAGAAGGATGGGTGTGGGGGGAGGGATGCAATCTGGGGAGAGTTAATAATAGAGACTGCTGGGAGAATTAAAAATACTGGTCAAGCAATAAGGAATGGAGCAAGACTGATTCTCTACAATGGCTTCATGAAGAGGAAGGGGTGGACAGCACCTGGTGTAAAATTAAAACTCTAAGGAAGTTCTAAATTAGGTACCTCAGAGCTATAGTTGGGGAAACAAAGCCAGTAACCTTCACAAGGTCCAGAAGACACAAAGAACCCACCACACACATGTACACACACATCAACACACCCACACACCTACAGTGTGAAAAGCACTGTATTAAACAGTGGGAATAAACCCATTACCGACAAAAAATTCTGGCCAAGATTCCTACCAGAATTCATCTAAGAGGAGCGCATGGCCGAGGGGAAAGAGCACAAGACTGAAAATCCAGGAGGTATAGGTTCTAATCCCAGCTCCATCCCTTGCCTGCTGTGTGACCTTGGGCAAGTCACAACTTCTGGACCTCAGTTGCCTCATCTGTAAATGGGGATTCAATACCAGTTCTCCTTCACCCTTAAACTGGAAGCCTCATGTGGGACAGGGACTGTGTTTTATCTGATTGTATTGTATCTACTCCAATGTTGACACATGGTAGTACTTAACAAATGCCACAGTTATTATTACTCTTGAGTCACGATGACATTTTTGTCCTTTGTGGCATTAATAGTGCCAGAAAAAATGCAAATACAATTGGGGTGTCAATCGATCAATGGTAGTTACTGAGCGCTTACTGTGTGCAGAGCACTGTAGTAAGTGTTTGAGGGAATAAGATAAGACTGAGTTGCTAGGCACATTTTCTGCCCATAAGGAGCTGACAGTCTAGAGGGGGAGACAGTCATTAATACAAATAAATAAATTACATTTATGTGCTGTGGAGTTGAGGGAGGGGTGAATAGAGGGCACAGATTTAAGTGCAAGGACGATGAAGAAAGGAGTGGGAGGGGAGGAAATGAGAGCTTAGTTGGGGAAGGCCTCTTGGAGGAGACGTGCTTTGACGATGGGGAGAGTAATGTCTGTTGGATAGGAAGAGGGAGGATGTTCCAGGCCAGAGGCAGGATGTGAGCAGAGGGTCAGAAGTGAGATAGAGGAGATTGTGGTACAGTGAGTAGGTGAGAGAAGGAAGGTGTGTGGACTGGGTTGTAGTAAGAAAGCATTGAGGCAAGGTATGAAGGGGCAAGGTGATTGAATGCTTTAAAGCCAAAGGTGAAGAGTTTCTGTTTGTTGTGGGGGTGGATGGGCAACCACTGGAGGTTCTTGAGGAGTGGGGAGACATGGAATGATTCGGTTTGTGAAAAACTGGGCAGCAGAGTGAAACACAGATTGAATTGGGGAGAGATAGGAGGCAGGGAGGCCAGAAAGGAGGCTGATGAAGTAATCAAAGCAGGATGGATAAATTCTTGGATTAACATAGTAGCAGTTTGAATGGGTTCTGTTTCTGCTTGTGATTACTTTGAAGATGCTCACTTTCAAGATGCCAGCAAAATGATCAGGAGGCCACCAACTGGAGGGCATGCATATGACTGAGCACAGAGCGAAACAAACACGTCCTTAGAAAATTTTTTTTAGACACCACAATTTTTTAGGCGCCTTGTTCTCAACCTGTGTAGTTAAGCCACTTGCCTGTTGGGTGACCAGTCTAAGTAAGAGGGGGAACAAGTATCAAATCGCCATTTTACAGATGAAGAAACTGAGGTACAGGAATAAGTGACTTAAGGTCAAACAACGGGAACATAGAGGAGCTGGAATTAGAACTCAGGTCCTCTGACTCCCAGATCTGGGCTCTTGCCACTAGGCCAAGCTGCTTCTCATGAATGCCATGGCACTTTTTCTTCTCTCTCTTTCTCTTCAGGAAAGCCTACATAACTCTTAAATGCCCTCTTCTTTCCCACTGTCATCCGACCAAGTGGCCAGCCCCTCACAACCATGATCCCCATCGCCAAATCTCTAGTTCCATGAGAATTCCAAGGAACGTTTCAGACGCTGGAAGTGAAAGCCATTTGGTCGGCGGCCCCGGGAGCTGCTGAGTTTTAGAATGAGGCTGTCTCATGTAATTTAGGAACTTGGCTAAGTATGGTTTTTCGCTTGTCTTCATGTGGCTGCGGGGCCGTTCTGTCTCCTCTGTTGTCTTCATTCTTCATTACGGGCGATGAATGCCGTCGGCCCTCACGCTCATGGATCCAAGCTCAGCCAAGTGAAGCATTGACATAGCCTGTCTGAACCAGTTGCTTCCCAGTGTCAGGAAGGGGCTTCCACCTGGAGGGGAGCAAAAACCAAAAATCCAGGAGATTATATTAAAATAATGAAATTTATGGAGTTTTTATATCCTTCTAACTGCAAACCTGTTTGAAATGGAGTCATCTGGACAAGTGGAGGAGCTGGGATTAGGACTCCCAGGCCCGGTCTCTTTCCACTGCACCATGCTGCTTCTCTTTCGACCAGCAATGGCTTTGGGAATTGTATTTTTGACAGGTGGAAGGAAATATCTTTCTGTGGTCAGGGAGAATGCTCTGATTACCATTCAAGAATTGATTGGTGCCCCTGATGGATTTGGAAGAGTTTTGCTGATCAGGGAGTATGTCACCGACTGGGCCATTTACCATCTCGGAACAGTCATTGAGAGCTGCAGTCCCTAATGTGGCCGCTCCTGTTCAAAGCGGGGACCTTGTCCTGGGGAAGAAAAATATCAGGCTGGACCTTTTCTTCCATAATGTCTCCCTTTTATCTTCTGCTCTAAGCTTTCCTCTCTTGACTTAGTTAAATAATGCAGACGGACATGTCTTCTTTGGTAATTGTAATCACAATAATAGCTGCCATGAACGTATATGTTTCTTTCCTTAGTGCTTTAGGGTCATGAAGAGTTTTTAAAAGCTCCCTAGAGACTCTGAGACAAACTCAATATATATACCAGAGGTAGACTCTCAGGAAAAGTCTCCCACAGATTCAGATAAGATAGCTGGACAGGTGACGGAGGAGAGGGGAGTGTATTTTGAGAATATTGCACCCTTCCTTCTGTCCATTCTATCCATCTCCCTCATCTCCTTCCCTCCAAGAAATCTTGGTGCAGATTCACCAAGGTAAACTAGAACTTGTATTGGGAGTGCATGGCTTTTTAAAAATTATTTTTATGGTATTTGTTAAGATCTTATTATGAGCCAGGCTCAATGCAATAGAGTTGGTCTCTGCTCGCAAGGGGCTTACCATCTAGAGAGAGAACCAGACATTGAAATAAATTATAGATATGTCCATAAATGCTGCAGGGCTGTGGGTGGGGTGACTATTAAATGCTTAAAGGGTACAGATCCAAATGAAAAGACGATGCAGAAGGGAGAGGGCATAAGGGAGATGAAGGCTCAGTCAGGGAAGACCTCTTGGAAGAGGTGTGATTTTAATAAGGCCTTGAAGATGTGGAGTGTGATTATCTGATGAATGTAAAGTGGGAAGGAGTTCCAGGCCATAGGAAAGACATGGGCAAGGGGTTGAAGGTGAGATAGACGGGATTGAGGTACAGTGCGTAGGTTAGCGTTAAAAGGGTAAAGTGTGTAGGCTGGGTTGTATTGGGAAATCAGAGAAGTAAGATAGGAGGACAAGAGGTGAGTGAGTGCCATAAAGCTTGTGTAACTTCTATGTACAATTCCCAAAGATTTCCACTGATGTTGAGAACAAATACATATTGGATTCCCCAACTAATAAGAACTAAAGATGCAGTTAGATTGTAGGCAGGTGGAACTGTAAACAGGTGTTCACCCCTGAAATAATAATGAATTAGCTTTTATGAAGAATGTTTTTCCTTAAGAGTTCAGCAATCATAACTGTAAATGGAAGAACTTGGAATGGAAAACTCCCCACTGTACAGAGCAAAATAGGACTGTTGCTACTACTACCACACCACTACTATTACTACTAGTACTTTATATTATTACAGATAATAGTAATAATAGTAGTAGAGTAGTAATAGCAACAGTAATAGCAGCAATAGTAGTTGTGAGAGTAGTAAAGTTGTAGTAGTAGTAACCGTAACAGTAGCAGTAATAATGGTGGTATTTATTAAGCTCTTACTATGGGCCAGGCACTTTGCTAAGCAAGATAATCAGGTTGGACAGTAGTAATCACAGTAATGGTAATAGTAATAGTAGTAGCAATAGTAGTAATAGACTGTGAGCCCGTCACTGGGCAGTGATTGTCTCTATCTGTTGCCGAAATGTACATTCCAAGTGCTTAGTACAGAGCTCTGCCCATAGTAAGTGTTCAATAAATACTACTGAATGAATGAATGAATAGTAATAACAGTAATAGTGTAGCAGGTGTAGTAGTAGTAGTGATAGAGCCCGGGCTTGGGAGTCAGAGGTTGTGGGTTCTAATCCCAGCTCCGCCACTTCTCAGCTGTGTGACTTTGGGCAAATCACTTAACTTCTCTATGCCTCAGTTACCTCATCTGTAAAATGGAGATGAAGACTGTGAGCCCCACGTGGGACAAGCTGATTACCTTGCAGATACCCCAGAGCTTGGAACAGTGCTTGGCATGTAGTAAGTGCTTAACAAATACCATAATTATTATTATTAATAGTAGTAATATTAGCAGTAGTAGTAGTAGTGCAGTGCACTGTACTAAGCACTTGGGAAGTAAAAAAACAAGGAAGTGGCACACTCCCTACCTACAGGGAGACTTCACTCTAATAGGAGAGACTGACACAAAAATGTTTAGAGAGAAGCACTGATTAGTGTGGTTGTTACTTTGGGATGAATTTCTGCATGAAAAATGATATCAGGTGCCGAAAATGACACAGATTCTGGATGAACACTAATCAGTTCTGCCAAAACAATTTTGCTTTTGCAAAGTCTATAAAGCAATTAGCCCATTAACCTTCTTCCTGTGAGCACACTCACATTTTGCATGGCGCGATGTTTCAGAGTCATTTTCCACCTCTGGGTAGAATCCATCAAGAGATCAGTGCTCTTTAAATGAGTTACTCTCCCAGGGCCAACAGAATGATTAAAAAAGCCTGCATGGTGTCATGATTTCCAGAGAGAAACCCGTCTTTGTTTGGGTTTGATGGTTCCCACAAATACTGCAAGTATGTACATTGTTAGACAAAGGTAATTAAAATTAAACTTGGAAATCGTGGCACTAAATAAGCACTGAGCAACTTGCCTGATAGCTGTAGGGGAAGGGAATGTTGGTTCGATCAGTCAGTGGTATTTATTGAGCACTTACTAGGCACAGAGCAATGTACTAAGCTATTGGGCAAGTACAATGCAATAGAATTAGCAGAAACATTCCCTGCCTGTAAAGATCTTACAGTCTACAGGGCTCAGCACTTACTATGTGCCAAGCACTGTATTAAGCCCTGGGGCATTTACAAGACTATAAGCTCATCCTCTAGACTGTAAACTCGTTGTGGGCGGGGAATGTGTCCATTGTTATATTGTACTCACCTGTGTGTTTAGTACACTGCTCTGCACACAGTAAGTGCTCAATAAATGCGATTGAATGAAAGACAAGCAGATTGGACACAGCCCCTATCACACATGGGGCTCACAGTCCAAGCAGGAGGATGGGTATGGAACCCCGTTTTACAGATGAAGAAACAGAGGCCCAGAGAAGCAAAGTGACTTGTCCCTTGGCACACAGCGGGCAAGTGGCGAGGGACAGGATTAGAATCCAGGCTCTCTGCCAGGCCCCGTGCTCTTTCTAATAGGACAGCAGTTTCAGCTGAACTCCAAATTATCCACACTCCCCATCTCTGACTGCATGGGACAGTAGCCCTTTCCATGGTCACATTCTGCACCCCCTGGGAGTGGAATGAATGACAATAAGGCCTGTTAGCCATGCCACCAACAGCTCAATCCCAACTCTTTAGTGACAGCTGGTATGTGACAATTTACTCTCTGACAATTAACTAGGCTAAACAAAATCAAATCCTTCTCCACCCTGTTGGGTTATTCCAGCCCAGTCTTACCTAACAGACAGAAACCAGAAGAAAAGAGCATTAATTACTATTGATTCAAATGAATGCATTCACTTTATCAGACAGCGCCTACAAATGACATGCTACAAGGGAGTTGTTTGCTAAATGTCTGCCTACAATTAAGTAGCCTGACTGCACTCAGCAGAAATGTTAAGATAAATGGTAACTTTTTTTTTCCTGGTCTAGTTTTAATTACGGTGCGTCCAGTCAACATAATCAAGAACTTAATCTTACTGACAATTAATGAGGAGGCAACACGGTCTGGTGGATAGAGCCCGGGTCCGGGCGTCAGAGGACCTGGGTTCTAATCCCAGATCTGCCACTTGCCTGTTATGTGTCCTTGGGTGAGTCACTTCACTTCTCTGTTTCCTCAGCTGTAAAAATGGGGAGTTTGATTTGGGTTCCCCCTCCTATGTTGCCTGTGAGCCCCCATGTGGGATAGGAACAGTGTCAGACCTGATTTTCTTGCATCTTTCCCAGTGCTTAGAACTGTGCTTGAAACCTAGTAAGCGCTTAACAAATACCATAATAATCACCACAATTATTAGGTGATGTGGCAGGTAAAAATTTTGAACCCCGAACTCACCCATCCCAAATGTGTTCATCAGTTTCTCAGGGATAATCACCAATCCACTAGCCACTTAGCTTAGACATAAACTGCACACAGTAAGTGCTCCCTAAATATTACTGATTGATTTAGTGTTTATGATAACTGTTAAATGCTTACTATGTGCCAGGCACTGTATTGAGCTCTGGGGTAGATACAAGATAGTCGGGTTGGACGCAGTCCATTTCCCACAAGGGGCTCCCAGTCTGAATCCCCAATTTACAGATGAGGAATCTGAGGCCTAGAGAAGTGAAGTGACTTGCCAAGGTCAAACAGCAGACAAGTGGAGAAGCCAGGATTAGAACACAGTTCCTTCGACTGTGAACTTCCAACGATCTCTTTGCCCAGGCTTCCACAGCCAACGCTGTTGTACCTTGTCTTGGGAGTGGGAGCAGGGAGACTCTCCCAGACTGAGAGAACCCCAGAATTCCCTGCCGCCCCACAGGGATCCAGCACAGTGCCCAAACCCAAATGTCAGTAAATCTCCACCTTCCCAGTGACTGGCTGACTTTTTGCCTCTTAATGCTTCTGCTGCTGCGTCAACAGCACATCGATCAAGGAAATTACAAACGTATTTAATAAACAGAAATGAAGCGAGATCGATCTAGATTACCTGGAGCCACGGGCATGATTAATGCCACCTTGGCTTCTTTATTTTTTTTAATTCAGTTCCACCTTCCTCTCTGGTCTAATTGGCTTTGGCTCCTTTCAGAAAGAAAGAAAGAAAGAAAGAAAGAAAGAAAGAAAGAAAGAAAGAAAGAAAGAAAGAAAGAAAGAAAGAAAGAAAGAAAGAAAGAAAGAAAGAAAGAAAGAAAGAAAGAAAGAAAGAAAGAAAGAAAGAAAGAAAGAAAGAAAAGAAAAGAGGACCCAAACAGGTTGTGCTGGAAAAATGTTTCGGTTGGCACCTCGTCAAGCCCAAAGTGACAGCTGCCAACTTGTTGTCTTGTTTCTTGTCTCACAGGAAATATGGGGTGAGGCAGAGCAGTCTGGGAGGTGGTTGAAATGCTGACTACAGACAAAAGAGAAATGACAAACTTCCCTCTCGGTGAAGCCTGAGCAGTGGCTTCTCCCTTGAGAAGCAGTGTGGTGTAGTGGAAACAGCGCAGGTCTGGGAATCAGGAGGACTTGGTTTCTAATCCTGGCTCCGCCACTTATCTATTGTGTGACCTTGGGCAAGTCACTTCACTTCTCTGTGCCTCAGTGACCTCATCTGTAAAATGAGGATTAAAACTGTGAGTCCTATGAGGAACAGGGACTGTGTCCAACCTATCTTGTATCTACCCCAGCACTTAGTACAGTGCTTGGCATATAGTGAGCACTTAACAAATACCACACTTAACAAATACCACAGTTATTATTAGTATTCCCTCTCCTTTCCCTGAGCTCAGATCCCTTTAGGGTCGGCATCCAAGACAGACCATATGGAGACTGGGAAACCAGGATGGCGCTTTTGGGTGTAGGAGAGGCGGAGAGGATTCTGTACTCGCCCATGAAGGGCAAGAGAATGGAAGCCAGAACAGGGAGAGGAAGAGGAGGAGAAGAAGGAGGAAGAAGAGGAAGAAGAAGAAGAAGAAGAAAAGGAGGAGCAGGAGGAGGAAGTAGAAGAATACAGGGGACTGCAGGGCCAGGTGGAAGTTGTAGAGGGTGTGATATCTGACAGAGAATTGGCTGTAAATCTAGGTAGGTTATGCTACTCCCCAACTCAGCCAGTTTAGGGAACTTTGATAGCACATCATAAGATAGGGTTAAAGGCTTGTCCTTAGGCAGTCAAGTAAAATTTTGCCTGGGGACATATGAGCAGCTGTCCAGAGAAGATGATCTCAGGCAACTGAATCCTCTCTCTTTGATTTCTAAAGGAATCCAAAGCCTCTTATCCAGATTTGAGAGGACCTGGGTTCTAATTCCAACACTGCCATTTGCCTGCTGGGTGACCTTGGGCAGGTCACTTAACTTCTCTGTGCCTCTATTTCTTTCTCTGTAAAATGGAGAGACTGTGAAATGGGGATTGTGTCTGACCTGATTATCTGGAATCTACTCCTCTGCTTACACAGTTCTTGGCATTTAATAAGAACTTAACAAATACCACTGTTTTATCATTATTATTTTCAGAATTATTAATAATAAAATTTTCACTGATTTCTCATTTCTTAAAAAGAAAAATGGGATACTGATCAGAATTTGGAGCTTAGCCTGGGAGAAATTACTCCTGAAAACAACTAATTTAAGGTGAAATTTTCTACCTGGGTTTTAACCGGGTCTGTTCATTTTGGTACATACAAATTTCCCCCTTTTTCTAAAAGACAGTAGCACTCTTGAACGTTCGTAAATAACTTTACCTGGAACCGCTGTAGCTGAAACCTTTATTAGGCTGGGGACAATAAGCACATACTTTATACTGTGAAATTAAGGTCAGGCTAACATTTTAAAATCTGCTGCTTGATTTATATTGCTGACCAGGACACTTGCTTCTCATTGTGGAGCTGAGATATGAGCCATACAACTCAAAATAGCTTGGATAGAGTGGGATAGGCTGACAATTTATGCTACCCAAGCCCCGGAGCTTCTTCCGGAATAAGGAATGACTGCTCTTAAAAGGAAGGACCTAATCGCTGATCACTCAGCAAGATGATATACACGAGTATCCTACCTGCTGAAGCCATCCAAAGATTTAGAATGTCCAACACGGCTCTCTGGTTGCTGAGCCCTTGTTTTCTTTTCTGATTTTTTTTTTCCACTGTAGGAAAGAGAAGGATGAGCGGGGGAGGTAATTAATGATCTGCCAGTAGTTGTGATTTTAATTAAATAGTACGAGTTAAAAAAAATTGATCAATAAATTTCTCTCTCAGATGTCTCTGCCTTCCAGCCACTTCTTTTATAAACTTCTAAGGGACTCCGAAAGGTTCCTCTCCATCTCCCTTTTGGACTGAGCTGCTTGTTATTAGTTGCACCCCTGCCTTGTCTTTGTTGAGGTCACAGTAGATTGGCTACCCTCATTAGGCCTGGAATCAGGCCCAGCGCTTAGTATAGTGCATGGCACACAGTCAGTGGTACATCAATGCCAACATTATCACCATTATTATGACCTAACTTCTGTACCTTTGGCTCCAGCCTTCTACCCCTACACTCTCAATTGGAAAGAGACTGGTCCTAGGTACTAATCCTAGCTCCACCCCTTGCCTTGCCCTTTGGGTAAGTCACTTCAATTCCCTGGGCCTCAGTTCCCTCATCTGTAAAATGGGGATGAAGGCTGAATCCTATGTGGACAGGGACTGTGTCCAACCCGATTATCTTGTATCTACCCCAGCTCTTAGTACAGTACCTGATGTGTAGTAAGAGCTTAACGAATACCATAAGAAATATGAAATGAAATAATAATTATACATTCACTTAGAGTTTATTGAGGTCATCAGGGAGAGATAAAAGCACAATCAAGGCACTCCGGGCCTCAGACAGAAGCTGCCTTGGAGGGACACGAAAACACAGGTACAAGCCACTAGCACTATAATCAACTCTTCTACAAGGATTCTTGGTCCTGAAATTTCCAGACAGAAACCCGTTGATCTTGGAAGACTATCAAAGGAGGCTCTAGAAGTAGACTGTAAGGTTCTTGTGGTCAGGAATCCCGTTGCATAGTGGAAAGAGCACGGCCTTGGGAGTCAGAGGTCATGGGTTCTAATCCCAGATCCGCCACTTATCAGCTGTGTGATTTTGGGCAAGTCACTCAACTTCTCTGTGCCTATTACCACATCTGTAAAATAGGGATTAAGACTGTGAGCCCCAAGTGGGACAATCTGATTACCTTGTATCTACCCCAGCGCTTAGAACAGTGCTTGGCACATAGTAAGTGCTTAACAAAAACCATCGTCATTACTGAATTGTACTTTCCTGAGCACTTAGTACAGTGCTCGGCACACAATGGAATATGAGATCCTGTGTGTCTACTAACTCTGTATTGTCCTCTCCCAAGCGCTCAGTACAATTCTCTGCATACAATAGACTGTAAGCTCCTTGTGGGCAGGGAACATGTGGGCAGGCTTTCAATCAATACTCTCTACTGATGGATTGATATTCAGAGGGTTGAATGATATTTTGATTTATGGAACGTTTTTCAGTGTATTAACCACACAGCCCAGTAGAACCATCCTTTGTAACTGTGATGGCTTTTACCCAGCAAGGAGGCATGTCAGAATCATGGTGACGTGACACATAAAAATTTCAAACATAAAACACACCCACCCTAAATGTACCCATCGCTTTCTCCTGGATAAACACTGGCCACTTAGCTTAGACCTAAATGATAAAAGTTAAGATGACAGCTCATAAAATTTACACTCTCTCAAAAGCTCCATGGTAAATACCCGTCTTGTCAACAGTCATAAGAAAAATAGTGAGTTTAGACACCCAAGGAGGAAAAAAAGATCTTGGGCTTCTCCTCCTGGAAAGGGCAGAGGAGAGGTAATAATAATTATGGTGGAGTTTAAGTGCTTTCTATATGCCACGTACTGTACTGAGCACTGGGATAGATACAAGTTAACCAGGGGAGACAAAATCCCTGTCCCACTCCAGGCTCACAGTTTAAGTAGGAGGGAGACCAGGGGTTGACATCCCATTTTATAGATGAGGAAGCTGAGGCCCAGGGAAGTGACTTGCCCAAGGACACACAGCAGACAAGTGGCAAACTTTAGAGGTCCCTATAGGTGCTCTGGACCACCAGACTTGTCATACTTTCTGCACTTTTATGCTATTTTGTATTTAGATTGCTTCCTCTTTCCTACATTTTCTGTCACCACACCCTACCCCACCCTTCCACCCTACCCCACCCCAAGGGGCCAGGGACTCACACCTGGGGATATTTTCCCCACTGCTTACTATAGTGCTCTGTACCCTGTAAGTGCTTAATAAGTATGCTCACAACTATGTTATTATTGTTGTTGTAATTAACTATGTGCCTAGCACTGCTCTAAGCATTAGGGTAGATACAAAGCCATCATTTGGACCCAGTCCCTGCTCCACATGGGGCTCACAAGTCTAGGTAAGAAAGGAGTGGGATTTAATCCCCATTTTACAGCTGAGAAAACTGAGGCAGAGAGAAGTCAAGTTACCCACCCAAGGTCATACAATCAATCGATTAGTGGTATTTGTTGAGCACTTACTATGTGCAGAGCACCATACTAAGAGCTTGGGAGAGTACAGTATGGCAGAATTAGCAGATATGTGGCCCACCCACGTAAACTCACTGTGGGCAGGGAATATGTCAGTTTATCGTTATATCATCCTCTCCCAAGCACTTAGTACAGTGCTTTGCACACAGTAAGCACTCAGCAAATACAATTAAATGAACGAATGAATCGGTGGAGGCAGAATTAGAACCCAGGTCCTCTAACTCCAGGTCTGTGCTCTCTCTATTAGTCCTGCTGCTTCTCCAGTCAGACACTGCCTGTAATCAGATGAGTCCCCATCCAGCCCGGGGGCTCACAATCTACGATTTCTGCTGTGTTTTCCTGTATACCTCATGCAAGACTGAACAGAGCCCATTGAGGAGAAAGGTTGATAGAACACGACAGATCTTTACTCATTCCGAGAGATAAGATCAAAGTTGACAAGTGGAAAAAGGAGGCTGAAGAACTGCTTGGGGTGGTGAACAAGGAAGGCTGCTAGTATTAGAAAAGTGGGTCATCGGGAGGATAGCAACACTTCCTTCCCGGAGGGCGACTCGTGGGACGGAGAACAGGGGAGGGAGAAGGGTCAGTGAGCATCCTGGGAGTTGTGGTCAGAATGACCCTGACCCATCAATCAGTAATCACAGTAATTATGGTATTTGTGCAGTGCTTGCTAAGTGGTGAGAACTCTTTTAAGCTTTGGAGTAGATACAAGGTTATCAGGATGGATGCAGTCCCTGTCCCACATGGGGTTCACAGTCTTAATTCCCATTTGATAGACTAGAACTGGAGAAGAGAAAAGGAGGATGGAAAAAGAGTGTTTAGTCGGGGAAGGTCTCTTGGAGGAGATGTAATTTAGGAGGGCTTGGAAGGTGGAGCGAGCGGTAGTCTTTCGGATATAAAGGGAAGCAGCGTGGCCTATTGGACAGGGAACAGCCCTGAGAGTCAGGAGGACCTGAGTTCTAATCCTGGCTTCGCCATCTGTCTGCTCTGTGACCTTGGGCAAGTCGCTTTGCTTCTCTGTAAAATGGAGATTAATACATGGACTGTGTCCAACCTGTTTAGCTTGTATGTCCCCCCTTGCTTAGAACTGTATCTGGCACATAGTAAGCACTGAGCTAATACCATTAAAAATAAAAAACAGGGAAGGGAGATCAATCAATCAATCACTCTGTGGTATTTATTGAGCACTTATTATATGCAGAGCACTGTATTAAGTGCTTGGGAGAGTACAATACAACAGAATCAGCAGAAACTTTCCCTTTCCTTCAATTCCCTCATCTGTAAAATGGGAATGACAACTGAGCCCCACGTGGGACACCGACTGCATCCAACCTGATTACCTTGTATCTACCCCAGCGCTGAGAGGAGAGCCTGGCACACAGTATGCGTTTAACAAATAAGAGAAAAAACCAATCCCCCCAAAAAACTAATCCTGGCTCTACAACTTGTCTTCTGTGTGGCTTTGGGCAAATCATTTAACTTCATTGTGGTTCAGTTTGCTCATCTGTAAAATGAGGACTCAACCCCTGATCTCCCTCCCCTTTAGACTGTGGGCCTCTATGTGGGACAGGGACTAGGTCCAACCTGATTATCTTGTATCTACTTCAGACCCTGGCAGATCAGTGCGTACAAACACCATTATTCTTATTACTGTTATGAGGAGATTGAAAATCAAATTGGAAGTCCAATGACTAGGTTCTAACGGGCTCTAGGTTTCCTCTGGGATCATTTCCTCTCAAGTGGGTTATTGTTGCTCTGGGGCAAATTTCTTCTTTGAAAGAGGTTCAGTGAGAAGCCAATTAATTTCCACATGAGTTGGGCAGCCTTAAAGCTCTCAGGCCAAGAAACTCAACAATCTTGTGCTCTGTGAGTGCTCCCAGTTAAATAAGAAAGTCTGAAACTTTCTTCCCTGAATGGCCATTATTTTCTCTGCATAGCAGATGTGTTCTCTAATTAATAGAGCTCTATTCCTCCAGCTGTCTACTACAGATAAGCCCTGGGCAGAAGAATTCAAAACTATGAGCACTCTATTGATTTCACTATTGATTTCTATCTTTCTCCCTGCTATAATTGTACATGCAAATGGAGGGTAATGAGTCAACATTCCAACTGACCCATTCAAGTGACATTTAGCACTGGGCAGTTTAATCAAGGGATTGGAATTTTTGTGATTTTATTTTCCTTTCCTAGCCCCAGAAATGCTGTTTTCCAGAGAAAGTCAATTTCATCATCTGACCAAAGTGGCATTAAATGACCAGATACCTAGGAACACTCTTGGCGGGGGGAGGCTCAACAGAACCACCTGGAGTGATGAGGCTCTGCGCACTTGTCAGCAGCGTGGCCAAGTAGAAAGAGTGTGGCGCTGGGAGTCAGAGGACCTGGGTTCTAATCCCAACTCATCTACTGTAGGGCCTTGGACAAGCCACTTCATTTCTTTGTGCCTCCATTTCCTCATCTGTCAAATGGGGATTCAATACCTGTTCTCCCTCCCATTTGGACTGTGAGCACCAGGTGGGACCCGAATGTTGTCCAGAGAACCTCATTTCCACCTCCACTAAATAGCAGGCTGAGAACAAATATTATTATTATTAATAGTAAAATCATTGAGTGCTTACTATGTGCAGAGCACTGTACTCAGCATTTAGGAGAGTAGAATAGAATTATTAGACATGATCCCTGCCTTCGAGGAAATTACAATCTAGTCAGGGAGACAGACACAAAAAGAGATTACAGATGAGGGAAAGAAAGTCTTTGGCTGACCCTGGCATCACCCGATTGCTTTCACTCTTGGTCTCTCCTCTGAGGCTTCTCTGCCTAATCGACTTCAGCTCCTGAAATCCCAGGAGCCTCTCCTGACAAGCTGGAACTAAGGTGGAAGGTCATTTTCTTCATTTTTTTTCAAGCCCATAACCTTGGCGTTATCCTAGATTCATCTCTCTCATTCAACCCACATATTGAATCTGTCACCAAATCCTGTCAGTTCAACCTTCACAACCTCGCTAAATCCACACTTTCCTCTCCATCCAAACTGGTACCATGTTAACCGAAGCACTTACCCTTTTCTACCTTGACTACTGCATCAGCCTCCTAGCTGATTTCCCTTGCCTCTTGTCCTTCCCCTCTTCAGACCACACTTCACTCTGCTGGATTATGTTTCTCCAAAAATGTTAAGTCCACATTTCCTCACTCCTCAAGAACCTCCAGGGGTTGCCCATCCTCCTCCGCATCAAACAGAAACTCCTTAAGATTGGCTTTAAAGCACTTAATCACCTTGCCCCTTCCTTTCTCATCTCACTGCTCTCCTATTACAACCCAGCCCACATACTTCTCTCGTCTAATGCCAACCTACTCACTGTACCTCAATCTCGTCTATTTGCCGCTGACCTCTCGCCAACGTCCTGCCTCTCATCCAGAACGCCATCCCCCTTCATATCTGACAGACAATTACTCTCCCCACCCTCAAAGCCTTATTAAAATCACATCTCTTCCAAGAGGCCCTCCCCAACTAAGCCCTCATTTTCTCTTCTCCCACTCCCCTCAGCATAGTCCTTGCACTTGGATTTGTACTCTCTATTCACCCCCCCACCTTGGCCCCACGGCACTTTTGTGTGTATCTATAATTCGTTTATATTAATGTCTATCTCCCCACCTAGTCTGTAAGCTCATTGTGGGCAGGGACTGTTATATTATAATATTGTTATATTGCAGTCTCTCCAACACTTAGTACAGGTCTCTGCACACAATAAGCACTCAGTAAATACCACTGACTGACTCACAAGTGCCTAGTTCAGTTCTTTGCCCACAGTAAGCACTCAATAAGTAATGACTGATTCAATGAACCGACCTGATGAGAGAGAACAAATTGAAAATTTTTGGTAAGGTTCATCCCTGCCACAAAGAGTTCTGGATGCCCATTTGGCTTCTCTTCTCCAGAGACAATCACATATGAAGAGTCAATTTTGACTATTTAGCCTTCATTGTCACAAGATAGCACTCACTTGACCCTTTACTCAAATGTGAGAAGCACTGTAGCTTCGTGGCAAGAGCATGGGCTTGGAAGTCAGAGGGTGTGGGTTCTAATCCCACCTCTGCCACTTGCCTGCTGTGTGACCTCAGGCAAAACACTTAACTTCTCTGTGCCTCAGTTACCTCATCTATAAAATGGAGGTAAAATGGTGGACTGTGAGCTCCACGTGGGACATCCTGATTACCTGGTATCTACCCAAGCATTTAGAACAGTGCTTGGCACATAGTAAGCGCCTAACAAATACCATAATTATTATTATTTATTGTATCATTATATGGCGGCAATGTTTCTGTGCTTTAGAAATCCTCTGAGTGTTGGACAGTGCTCTGAAGATCCTTTCAATCAATCCAAGAGCCCCTCTGTGGTATTTATTGAGCATTTACTGTATGCAGAGCACTTCCTAAGCACTTAGGAGAGACAGAATTGGTCGACATGATCCCTGCCCTCAAGGAGGATCCAATCTACTGTCTGCAGAGCACTGTACTGTTTGGTAGGGTCCAATACAGTTAGCAGACCTGATCCCTGACCTTAAGAAGCTTCCATTTTGGGAGTGAGAGACTAAGAAAAATTTCAAATAGGCGAAGCAGCAGAGTTTAAAGATATGAACATAACTGCTTCATGAGGGAGAGGGTAGGCTGACTACCTCCTAAGGGCTTAAGGCTGAGGTGAGATGGAGATGCTGAAGTGACAATAGGAGGGGAAATGAGAGATAAATCAGGGACATCTCCTGGAGAAGATGGGCTTTCAATAGGGCTTTGAAGATGAGAAGAGCAGTCAAGGGGGGAGGGAATTCCAGGCAGGAGGGAAGGTGTGAGCTAGGGCAAGAGTGATTAGAACTAGGCCCAGTGAGGAGGTTGGATTGGCCTGTGAAGACTGGGAATACAAGAGAATTCCAAAATTTGTGACATTCGATCTAGGCTCAGAGAGGCTCGTATCATCATTGGTCAGATAAACAGATGTGAACACAGCTGAACATGTCCGTGGGAGGAAAGTCCCCAGGATTCCCAGAATGGGAGGTGGTGGAAGATTCAGCTGGGAATTCTGCTCCCCTCCACCCCACTCCCCTTCTCCCCCTGTCCAGCCCCCAAACCCAGGCCATCTGCAGAACCCAGAATTCCCTCCCCTTCCTTTCCAGGAAGATGGAGGGATCCTTGGAGGTGCAAAGAGAAAGAGGGAGCAGTGTATGTTATTTTTAATAATAATAATAATAATGGCATGTGTTAAGTGCTTAGTAGGTGTGAAGCACTGTTCTAAGCACTGGGGTAGATAAAGCTAATCAGGTTGGACGCAGTCCTTGTCCACATGGGGTCCACAGTCTCAATCCCCATTTTACAGATGAGGTAACTCAGGCACAGAGAAGCTAAATGACTTGTCCGAGGTCACACAGCAGACAAGTGGGGGAGCAGGGATTAGAACCCAGGTCCTTCTGACTCCCAGGCTTGTGCTCTCTCCACTAGACCACACTGCTTCTCCATTCCCACCGGGTGTTTCGGAAATAAAGTGTTATTTATAGCTGGGCTGGAGGCAGTGTGACTCATGCAGCAGGCAAGTGATGGAGCTAGGATTAGAAAACAGGTCTCTTAACTGACAGGCCTGTGCTCTTTCCACTAGGCAACGCTGCTTTATTATCCCCTGCTTTGCAGTAAATCTGGAAAGATTTTAGGATGATGTTGACTATCCTCTCTTCTATTTACTGCTGGACTGCAATGTAAATAATTTAAAATTTAAAAGGAAAGAGACATCTTATGGTAGTAACTGATTAAATTTATACCTATAACTCATAGTTAAGGTGTACCCAAGAAATAAAAAGCCAAATATGAATTGCTGATTTAAGTACTTCCAGTTGGGCTAAGCTCTGAGGTAAATAGAAGGCTAACAGATCGGAGAGAGTGCTTGCACCACACAAGGCTTACAGCTTTATTTTATCCCCATTTTTCAGGTGAGAAAACCAAGGTCCAGAGAGAATAAGTGACTTGACCTTGAAGTCAAGGTCCTTAAAGTAAGGACCATTGGCAGAATTTGGACTTGAACCTAGGTCTCCTGACTTCTGTTCTTTTTCCACTAGGCCACGCTGCCTTCCCAAAATGAATTAACATTAGAGAGGAGACCTGGGTTCGAGTTTCATTGTCCTGCTTCTTGACCTTGGGCAAATCACTTAATCTGCCTAAGTTTCCTCCTCTGTAACATGGGGATAATAATGTCTGCTTCTTTCCTTGTGAGCCGAGGGTGGGTCAGGAACTGTGCTTGACTAGATTATGGTGTGTCACCCTAGTGTTCAGCACAGGGTTTAAGACATTATAAGCACTCAGGAAACATCATCAAAAATAGTAAGGGAGAATGAACATGGACACCTGGGAAATGTGCAACCCAGTCTCCGGGAGAGAAACCTAAGCCCCTCGTTCCCATCCTCTCTCTGGCCAGGAACTACTTCCCCCTTGACTTCCTACCAACTGCTGTTCTCCCCATCTTCAAAGTCCTACTAAAATCACATCTCTTTCAAGGGGCCTTCCCAGATTTAGCCCTCATTTAGAGCTTAGTACAGGGCTCTGCACACAGTAAGCGCTCTATAAACACTTCTGATGGATTGACTGATGGAATTAAACAAGCAGGCTTCCTGACAATTTCCCTATTTTCTCCACAGGCTGGAGAGTGTTTCCATGTGCAGTGAAGAGGCGAGTCACTTCTCTCTGAAATAAACAGCTTATGGTTCTGAATCATCCACTGACCCATAAGAGCGAAACCATGACCACGTTCTCCTCTTGACTGTCACAAGGAAGCGTATTGTCATAAGGGAAGGAAGTCACCAAACTAATTTGTCCGTTGCTCCCAGGATTTCAGCTGACAGGCACTGTTCGGGGCAATCCACAGTGATCATAACGGGGCAGAACCACTTAAACATGCTATACCACTAGACTCATTAGGGGCATACGCTCACTAGGGGCAGGGAACATGTCTGTTAATTTTGTTGTATTGTACTCGCCCAAGTGCTTAGTACAGTGCTCTGCACATAGTAAGTGCTCAGTAAATACCACTGACTGATATACCAGGGACTCTATCAGGGAATTCCTTTTTAAGGTTCATCCTGGGTTCCTCCCTGGTTCCCCTCCAGTTCCCCCTTCCCCCCCACCATCCCTCAGTGGGGCTGATTTGAATAACTGCTACAAAGACCTCTTGTCAGCTTGGGCTTTTCACACATAATAATTATAGTGTTTGTTAGGGACTTACTATGTGTCAGGCACTGTACTGAGTGCTTGGGACTCCCAGTCTAAGTAATAATAACTGTGGTATTTGTTAATCACCTACTGTGTGCCAGGCATTGTACTAAGTGCTGGGGTAGATACAAGCTAATCGGATTGGACACAGCCCTGCCCCTTGTGGGGCTCACAGTTTCAATTCCCATTTTACAGATGGGGTAACTGAAGCCCAGGGAAGTGAAGTGACTCACCCAGGGTCACACAGCAGACAAGTGGCAGAGTTAGGATTAGAACTCATGACCTTCCGACTCCCAGGCCCATGCTCTATCCACTACATCATGCTGCTTCTATGGGAGGGCAGGCATTGGATTCTCATTTTACAGATGAGGAAACTCAGGCAACAGGGAAGTTAAGTGACTTACCCAAGATTGCACAGCAGGCAAGGATCAGGACTGGGATGAGAACCCAGGTCCTCTGACTCCCAGGACATTTTCCCTAGGCCAAATGGCTTCTCAGTGTTCTCCAGCCAGTCAGGGGGATTGGAGGATTGATTGAGCAAGAAGTAGTAGGAGTAAGGGAGTGTATGTGTTGCACTATGTTATACTCTCCATTTTACAGATGAGGAAAATTGGGGTATGTGGGCAGTTATATGACTTGCCCAAGGTCTCACAGCAGATAAAAGGCAGAGTCGGGTAGAACTCAGTTCTTCTGATTACCAGGCCTGGGCTCTTTCCACAAGGCCACAGTGCACAAACAAGGCAGGGGAAACTCTATGAGAGACTGATTACACTGAAGTTGAAATTTTGCACAGTGAGCATTCCCTCCTTTGTGCCCAAGTCTGTTGAAGGAGGAAGTTAAAATAAGCACAGTAGACAGTTTCTGCTTCAGGCTGATGATGCGAGAAGGCACGAAGAGCTATCCTGCTTTGTCTAGATTTGGGGCCGTCGGGTTGCTTGGTACAATGCACCCGAGGAGCGATCTGGACAGTTGAAAATTTACCGCAAGATTTTCAGGCTTCTAATCTTGGCAGGCAATAGTGCTCAAATATAAAATGAGGGATGAGTACAGTTAAGATGGTAAGCAAGACTGGACACTTCTTGAACATAATAATCATTGGATTTGTTAAGCACTTACTATGTGTCAGGCACTATTCTAAACTCTGGGGTAGATACAAGGTCATCAGGTTGGACACAGTCCCTGTCCCACATTGGGTTCACAGTCTTAATCCCCATTTTTTTACAGGTAACTGAGGCACAGAAGAATTAAGTGAGCTGGCCAAGGTTATACAGCAGATAAGTGGTGGAGCAGGGATTAGAACCCATGACCTTCTGACTCCCAGGGCCGTGCTCTATCTACTACACAATGCTCCTTCTCGTCTCTCCTACCTCTATAGTACTCTCCCAAGTGCTCCGAACAGTACTTGGAGCAGAGAAGCAGCGTGGCTCAGTGGAAAGAGCCCAGGCTTAGGAGTCAGAGGTCATGGGTTCAAATCCTGACTCTGCCCCTTGTCAGCTGTGTGACTGTGGGCAAGTCACTTCACTTCTCTGTGCCTCAGTTCCCTCATCTGTAAAATGGGGATGAAGACTGTGAGCCTCACGTGGGACAACGTTATTCCCCTGTATCTACCTCTGTTCTATCTAGAACAGTGCTCTGCACGTAGTAAGCGCTTAACAAATACCAACATTATCATTATTATTATTATTGTTATTACTCTGCCTCTCGTATACCTCGAAGCTCCTTGAAGATAGGAATATGGTTCTCTCCCAATTGTTTAGTTCAGCGCTGTGCACCGAATGGATTCATTCATTCTAAGGTATTTATTGAATGCTTACTGTGTGCAGAGCACTGTACTAAGCGCTGAACACCGTACTAAACACCTGGGCACTGATCTTGCAAGCTCCTTGAGGCCAGGCCTACCGTCTACTAATTACAAAGTACACTCCCAATTAGTAGAGTGCAGAACCCCAGAGAATGGACTGAATATATATCATCGATTGATGGGTAAATTAAACTCCCTCCGTGCTACCTCCCTCCTTCCTCCCTGACTCAGTCACCCACTCCTGGCAACGGTTCCAAAGACCTCAACTTTTCCAGAGAAGCGATAAAGGATTAAGTTCTCAATGAAAGGTCTCAGCAACGAAATCCTTCTGATGTACACTGATTTTCCGCCAATCCCACTCATGCAAGTGACAAACCCCACCTGCTAATTTTAGGAAGAGGCGGCCAAGCCTACCACCTAGTGTCTATTCCCATAATAACCACATGTGCTTTTCTCATGGCTGTGTTTTTCCAGCAATCAATAGCATTTATTGAGTGCTGTGTGCCGAACACTGTACTAAACGCTTGGGAGACTACACTAGTTAGTAGACATGATCCCTGCCTTCCAATAATTTATGGCATCTTAGGTCGTACAAGGGGGTAAGTGGAAATGACTAATTATTATTATTAATAATAATAATAATAATAATAATAATGGTATTGGTTAATAATAATGTTGGTATTTGTTAAGCGCTTACTATGTGCCGAGCACTGTCCTAAGCGCTGGGGGAGATACAGGGTAATCAGGTTGTCCCACCTGGCGTTCACAGTCTTAATCCCCATTTTACAGATGAGGTAACTGAGGCACCAAGAAGTCAAGTTACTTGCCCAAAGTCACACAGCTGACAAGTGACGCAGTAGGGATTAGAATCCACGACCTCTGACTTCCAAGCCTGGGCTCTTTCCACTGAGCCATGCTGCTTCTCTTGTGCCAAGCACTGTACTAAGCACTCGTGTCCTAATCCCAGCTCCGCCACTTGAAGAGATGAGGTAACTGAAGCCCAGAGAAGTGAAGTGACTCACCTAAGGTCACAAAGCAGACAAATGGCAGAGCTGGGATTAGAATCGACAACCTTCTGACTCAAAGGCCTGTTCTCTGTCCACTATGCCATGCTGCTTCATGATCCTTGCCCTCAAGGAACTTAGACTAGGTTGTATTGTTCATTCATTCACTCGTATTTATTGAGCACCTACTGTGTGCCGAACACTGTACTAAGCGCTGGGGAGAGTACAACAATAGACACATTCCCTGCCCACAACGAGCTTATTGTTTTAGTGTACTCTCCCAAGTGCTTAGTACAGTGCTCCGCAATAAATACGATTGACTGGTTGACTGGTAGGGCGCAGAAGCCACAGGCTGAAGCGAAAGGCGACAAAGGCACAAAGGCTTGAAGAGTCACCCGATACCAAAAAAAATAAAAATAAAAATATCTGAGCTTGAAACCAAATCTGGGCTCTGACAAAATGGACTATTTCCAAGTGGCTAAAAAGCTTCAAACAGCTGCGGGGGCAGAACAGCAGTGAGGGGCTCGCGAGGGGAGCCAGACAGTGCCGCGAGCCAAAGACATACTTCCACAGGTTTCGTCTGGGTTTTCCCTGCCTGTCACAGAGGCCATGAGCCCGACAGGCCCAGCCTCTCGGCCCAGTTCCTCCGCTGAAGCTGGGTTCGGAGAAAACTCGAGTTTGGGATCTGCCAAAGCTTTGGCCAGCGAGTCAGGGGTGAGCCGTTCTCCGTTGGGGACTCAGGGGAGCATGCCAGCCAGACTCTCGGGCCTCAGTTTCAGAAGCGAAGGCCCTCCCTACCCTGGACCTTCACTGCAGCCTCTTCTAGGGAGCCTGAGACGGCAGCTATCTAAGCAGAAGGCAGAATATGAAGCAAAAATTAAAAGGTAAAAATACGGGTGGGGAACGCGCTTTTTGAAATGAAAAACAAAACCGGGATCGGCCCTTCCAGCTTTGCAGTTACCGTTATTATTTGTATTTTTATTATTATGGTATCTGTTAAGTGCTTACTATATGTCAAGTACTGTTCTAGGTGCTGGGGTAGATACAGGTTGATCAGGTTGGACACGATCTCTGCTCCACTTGGGGCCCACAGTTTAAGTAGGAAGGAGAATCGGCACTGAATCCCCATTTTACAGATGAGGGAAAGGAGGCCCAGAGGATTTCAGTGACTTGCCCACAGTCACCCAGCAGGCAACTTGCTGAATCAGGGTTAAAACCCAGGTCCTCTGACCTTTCCACTAGGCCATGTGTTTTAAATAGTGTCAGGTTAACAACACCTCATTTATTGAATGAACGAACGACAGTAGTGTCCATCTCTTCCACTAGATTTAAAAATCCTTGAGGGCAGGGATCTTGTCTGTAAGCTCTGTTGTACTCTTCCAAGTGCTTAGTACAGTGTTCTGCCCACAGACTCTAAGCTCCTTGAGGGCAAGGATCATGAAGCAGCATGGAATAGTGGACAGAGCACAGGCCTGGGAGTCAGAAGGTCAGGGGTTCTAATCCAAATCCTCCTGAAAGCCCAATTCCTTCAAGGGGCATTCCCTGACCCGTCACCCCCTGCCCCAGCAACATGGTCATATCATCTCAAATTTGTCACAGAGCATTTATAATAATAATAATAATGTTGGTATTTATTAAGCGCTTACTATGTGCCGAGCACTGTTCTAAGCGCTGGGGTAGACACAGGGGAATCAGGTTGTCCCACGTGGTGTCCATCTCCATCCTCAATGATTTATTCACTTACCCATCTCCTGCTGCTGCTGCAATCGGTTGGACTTCTTCCCAGCTATTTTTTCAATCAGTGGTATTGAGCACCTACTGTGTGCAGAGCACTGTACTAAACACTTGGGTCAGTAGTGTTGGTAGACACGATCCCTGCTCTCATAGAGCCTACAATCATCTCCCTCAAAAGACAGCAAGCTAAGGGAAGAATTTCATCTTTCACTCTCATTATGCTCTCTCAAGAACTTAGTACAGTGCTCTCTGCATGGTTGGTGTTCAGTAAATAGCGACTGATTGAATACAGTAAGCTTGTTGTGGGAAGGGACTGTGTCTACCAACTCTGTTATATTGTACTATCCCAAGTGCTTAGTACAGTGCTCTGCACATAGTAAACACTCAAGAAATATGATGATTGAACAGTGGCTGTTCCTCCCAAGTGACCTCATTTCTTTGGGTTGGGAGGTAAAATAGGTCAGCTACAAAGCTTTGGGTGGAAAATGGTTAAAAGTTGGGGATGGAAAATCAGGTCCCAGCACTAAGTGTTAACTCTGCTCAGCTAAGGTCGGGTTGAATTTTCTAGGTTGGGGGGAAGAGGTACCACTTGCTTCTACGGGGAGCTGCCAGTATGCCCCACCACCCCTTTTTAAAAAATTGATACTCGTCAAGCGCTTACTATGTATCAAGCACCGTTCTAAATGCTGGGGTAGATCCAAGCTAATTAGGTTGGACACAGGCCCTCTCCCACATGGGCTCATGGTCTAAGTAAGAGGGAAGACTTGGAGACAAGAGGAAGCATTACCCACCCCACGAGGAAATGGCTGAAAATGAATTATATGAAGAGTATTGTGGCCCAGTGGAGTCCAGGCCTGGGAGTCAGAGAACCTGGGTTCTAATCCCGATTCTGCCCCTTGCATGCTGTGTGACCTCGGACAAGTCACTTCACTTCCCTGGGCCTCAATTTCACCTGTAAAATGGGAATTCGATATCGTACTTAGGCTGTGAGCCCCATGTGGGACAAGGACTGTGTCCAATATGGTGAACTTATTTTATCACAGTGCTTAGAACAGTACTTGACACAGTACACATTTAATACAATAACAATAATAATAACAATAACAGTGTATGTTACAAGCCCTTCTGCTCACGCAGTCCTAGGTGCAACAAGGACTAATGGATAGAGCACAGGCCTGGAAGTCAGAAGGACTTGGGTCTAATCTTGGCTCCACCACTTTAATCATTTGTATTTATTGAGCACTTAGTATGTGCAGAGCACTGTACTAAGCACTTGGGAGAGTACAATACATCAGAATTAATAGTGACGTTCCCTGCCCATAACAAGCAAGTTGTCTGCTACATGACCTTGGGTAAGTCACTTTACTTCTTTGCACTTGGTGCCTCATCCTCAAAATGGGGATTAAGACTGTGAGCCCCACATGGGACATGGACGGTGTCCAGCCTGATTAGCTTGGACCTACCCTAGCGCTTAGTACAATGCCTGGCACATAGGAAATGCCTAAATACCATTAAAAAAAAAAAGCCCAGGCTAGGAGGAGCATTGGTGAACAACAAAATGGTTTTGCTAGGGGCAAAGGGCCTACAGGAGATAAATCACAAGGCTAAAATAACCCCTCCCCATTTCTCTATACAGTCTGGAGCAGCATAACCAAGAGCTACAGCTGGAGGTTTCTAACCTGCGGTCAAATTTAGACCAGCAGAGGAAATGGTACAATTTGGTCGAGATCAAAATGCGGAATGCAGAGAGGGCCCGAAAAGATGCCGAGAGAAGAAATCAAATGCTTCAGAGGGAAATGGAAGAGTTTTTTGATACCTTTGGGGAACTAACCAATGAAGTGAAGAAGACAGAGAGAATTGTTCAAAGCTTTTAATAATAAAACCCAACCCGCTTTCCTGCTTTAAATAGTGGCTGGCAGGAAATGTGATTCCCAAGTGGAATCTTGGCTGGCATTTTTATATATTTGTATGTTTTCAGGCAAAAATACGGGGAATATCTCCTGCATTACAGGTACACTTCAATGCACCTGATATTAAAGTAAGCAATTTAATGTCATTGCCTAGACAGGCCCAGGTTCAATAATGAGCAAATCAAAGGAGGCAGAAGTGCATGTTGACATAATATCTAGGAATTTTAATCCTGATGGGAATACAATTTGGAATGTGTCAGCACTGTGATCCAAATTAGCCATTCCCTTTTTTTAACTTGCCTCAAATATATTATTCAAATTTGGGTCAGCTTGTCCAGATAATTGATACTTCCCTCTAGACTATAAACTCCTTTTGGGCAGGGAGCATGTCTACCGACTCTATTATGTTTTATTTTTCCAAGTGCTTAGTATAGTGTTCTGCACACAGTGAGCTCTCATTAAGTACCATTGATTGATATTTCACGTAAATCAAGCAATCTTGTAGAGATCAGAACATCCATTAGACCATTACAAATTTCAGTAGTCACTGCACACCTAAATCCCACAGGGCCCCACCCACTCAATTCATTTCCTTTTTACTTACCACTTTACCAGTTGCCATCTGGAGAAAGGAAGGAGTCAGCTCTGTGGGAAATTCTGTAATTGCAGGCTGCTTCTTCCCCTTCCCTGGGGAAACTGCACTTAAATTATTTGGGTCTCAATTTCCTCACCTGTAAAATGGGAATTCAATACTTGTTCTCCCTCCTATGTGGGCTGTGAGGCCCACATCAATGAATCAATAGTATTTATTGAGTGCTATGTGCAGAGCACTGTGCTAAGTGCTTGAGACAGTAAAGTTTAATAGAGGAAGACATGTTTGCCGCCCATGACGAGCTTACATCCTAGAGTGGGAGACGGACATTAATATAAATTATGGATGTGTATGCTGTAGGGCTGAGGGTGGGATGAATACCAAGTGTCCCAAAAATTCAGATCAAAATTCACTGATGACCCAGAAGGGAAAGGGAGCTGGGGAAAAGAGGGCTTGATTGGGAAAGGCTTCTTGGAGATGTCACCTTAATAAGGCTTTGAAGGTGGAGTGGTGGTCTGGCGTATATGGAGGGGGAGGAAATTCCAAGGTAGGGGGATGACGTGGGATGGGTTGTAGGCAGCAAGACAGATGATATCAGGGTCCAGTGAGCAAACTGGATTATGGGGAGCAAGTGGATTGTGTCTGGGTTGGGTTGTAGTGGGAGACCAGTGAGGTGAGGTAGGAGAGGGGCGAGTTGATTGAGGGCTTTGAAGCCGATGGTGAGGAGTTTCTGTTTAACCCCTCTTTTTCTTCCCTCTCTCTGAGGTCTTGATTGGTGCTAGGCTTGCTGTGAAGGTGGGAAAGATCTAGAGTGCTTGTGGGCTGCTTTTCTTCTCACCTGTAGGGCAGGTGGCAATAAAGGAACATTGGAACCAGAGTAGGGTGGGGATCACCAAATTCCTTAGCGCTAAGGGTGCTAAAACGGTACACACCAGCTGGTCTTTGGAGTGAGAAAAGACGACAATGAGAAACATTAGCTTTTCTCCATTTCTGGGGTTTCCTGATTTCCAAAACCAGTAAGTTTGCAGTCAAGCTACAGAAATAAGTCAACTAGCCCAGGGGCTATGCCAGGGCTACGCTCCAGCAGATGATGTATTCAAGTGCCCATTTGATTTTTCTAAACCTCATGATGTATTGGGAAAAAACACTCCTCCGTAAGGGGAAGGCACAGTTATTGGCCAACACCAAACAGCCAAAGGGTCTCAGACTTTTTTTAAATAAGGGAACGCCAAGAAATTGGAGGGGCACCCTCATGTTTCAGTGTTTCATCACTTGGAGTGTGACAGATTTTTGTGAATAAATCCTAAGTGAGATGCTGGATCTTTTTATGAAGAGAACGAACAGAAACATTGCAAAAATTAATTAATGTGTAGAAAGTCTCACTTGAAATTCATCTGGTCAATCAATGGTATTTACTGAGCACTTACTGCACATAAAGCACTATACTAAGCACTTAGAAAAGAGCTTGAAATATAGTAAGTGCTTAACAAATACAATAATAATGGGGAAAGTAATAATAATAATAATAATGTTGGTATTTGTTAAGCGCTTACTATGTGCAGAGCACTGTTCTAAGCGCTGGGGTAGACACAGGGGAATCAGGTTGTCCCACGTGGGGCTCACAGTCTTAATCCACATTTTACAGATGAGGTAACTGAGGCACAGAGAAGTTGACTTGCCCACAGTCACACAGCTGACAAGTGGCAGAGCTGGGAAAAGTGACTTGCCCACAGTCACACAGCTGACAAATGGCAGAATAGGGATTCGAACCTATGACCTCTGACTCCCAAGCTCGGACTCTTTCCACTGAGCCACAATGCTTACAGTACAGTACAATAGAGTTGTTAAACACAATCCCTGGGCACAAGGAGCTAAGTCTATGAGAGGAGACAGACATTGACAAAAATTAGATAGGGGAGAGAGTAGGAAGTGTGTCTAGCAACTCTGCTATATTGTACTCTCCCAAGCTCTTAGGAACATGCTCTGCACACAGTAAGCCCTCAGTGAATACGACTAATTGACTGAGAAGAGTATAGAGATATGTACATAAGTGAAGTGGGGCTGGGGTGAGTTTCTGAGTGCTTAAGGGGTATACAGCCAAGGGTATCCAAAGATGATGGTATTTTGTGGCTGCCCAGTTAGTGCCAATTGGGTGGCAATATCTTGGCCAAGCACACCAGAAGGCATCAGGGGACCCAGAACTATGCAGAGTTGAAACTGAGAGGTCTTCAAGAAGAAAGCAAACTTTCAAATGACCCAAAATGTCTAAAATAAAGAAATCAGACGTCTCTCAAGTGTTTGCGGATCCAAACATTTATTTTTACAGTTTCTTTAGGATGTTTTAAGATCATTTAGTTTTCAAAAAGGCTTTTAAGGAAACCAAATTATACATGTCACAACTAGCAGATCCGAATGAATTACTGACCACAGTTTTGTGAAAACGCTAGCCTACTTAAAAACCAACTGGAAAACAAGGACGCACAATTACCATCAGCGAAAAACAAAGTTTCTTCTGAAGGGTAAAACTTTTTTTGGAAATTAAATCCAGCATGAGACAAAAAGAGTCACCGCCATTACACAAGAATATCTCTGTATTGCACAAGCAACAGGAATGAAGAAATGGCATCACTGAAACCAATTTTAGTAGGCAGTATAGGCTACATATTACAGTTATACGGATTTCCAAGCAAATCATCTCTTCTGAAATCACCTAAAGGAACTGAAGTTTGGTTAACCTTTCAGAAGCCAAATAATTGGTGTAAGGCTAACGGCCAGTCCCGCCCCCTTTCATTCACGTCCCCATCTGACTGACCAAAAAAGATGTGCTGAAAAGGTGTTATTTTTCAGGTAGGGCAAGAGCTGATCAATTCAGACACTAGCTAGAAAATGCTGTAGATTTAAAAGAGAAACCAGCACCTGGCCTTTGTTAACAAAGAATATCCAAAAGTGCAGGTATTTTGGAGGAAGAGGCGAGAACCAAAGGACTTTCTAGCAACTTCGTTGTACTCTCCTGAACACTTAAGACAGTGCTCCTCACACAATAAACTGTAAGTCCCTGGGGGCGGGGGAATCATATCTACAGACCTTATTGTACATTCCCAAGTGCTAAGAATAATGCTCTGCACAAAGTAAACCTTTGATTGATTGATGCAGTTCCTCTTTTCCTCTCCAAACTGACCCTGCAATCAATGTAGTTCCATTTCCAATCCTATATCAAGAAAACTGGAAGAAAGCCACATTTTGAATGGAATTGGGGTGTGCTGATAATTTTCTTGTTCAAAAACCTTACCCATCTAAAAACCAGTCTAACCAAGAGCCACCCAGGAGATGGCATGGCTTTGTGGCTTTATAAAGAAGGAAGTTCTTTCCGGCAGGAAGTGTGCAGCTTCTGCCTTAGTCTGAAAAGAACAACTCCAAACCCATTAAAAGACCTTTCTCATTGAAAAGAAGTGCCCAGGTGATGGGAAAAAGAACAGAATTGAAGTCAGACCTGGACCTGGAGGACATTTGCCATTTCTTAAGACTTTAAAAGACAAGATCAATACCTGGGATGGTTTTGGCAAGGGTCTTCCCCAAGGCGGGAGAATGGACTGGGTTGATTCTTAAGGCCTCTTTCGAGCCTACAACTGTTTAGAACAATCCCAAAGTGCCTCAAAAGGGAAAATGAAATGGTCATTCATTCATTCAATCGTATTTATTGAGCCATTACTGTGTGCAGAGCACTGTACTAAGTGCTTGGACCGTGGGGTCTATGACCGGCACCATTAAGAATCCCGAGCAGCGTGGCCCAAACAAGTAAAACAAGTCAAAATCCCAGCAAGGGCTTTGACCGACCCTGTTGGGCCTCCGCCAATCCTCCTCCTCTGTGCGCCTCACTTTGTCGCCTGCCCACTTTTGTGGCCACCCCCTGCTCCGCTTCCAAAGCCAGGTTCCAGAAACGGAGGCTGCCTGTGGGAAATTTGTCCATGTTTTTGCCACAGAACCAGAAGTAGGTTTTTTTCTAGTCAATGGTTGATGCTGACTGAAACCTCGATCAATCCAACAGACACGCCGTCCCTTGCCGGAAATGGAGACAGCAATATTAGCTTTTGCCTGTCTGGAAAACAGGGGGGCTCTCCTACCCTCACTTTCTGCTTTCTTCACTCTGTTGTATTATACTCTCCCAAATGATTTTTTTTTTAAATGGTATTTGTTAAATGTTTTCTCTGTGCCAGGCGCTGTACTAAGTGCTCAATAAATGCCACTGCTTGATTTGCATAGAAAATCTTAGAGCATCATAATTTCCTCCTGGAAAATAGCTGTGGTCTGTTCCATTCATAAATTTGCCGTTACCACTGTTACTTCTGCAATGAGCCGAATCACATACAGTACAATTTAGGGGTATGCTGGTTTCTGACACCTTCATAAAAGCACAAATGACCTTGATGGCAGACACCGACAAGTACTGAAGTTAGAAAGCATTTTGGGTACATTAAATTTCTGATACAGTGTAACTGTTACTCGCAAAGCAGCAAGTCGAGGGATCATTAGGAGCTCCTAGAAAATCACTTTCACTAAAATTGGCAGTGAAATCCGTTCTCTCTTCTTTTCAGTTGTGAATGCTAGCCATCACACCATACCCTGACTTTTCGAGACTTCGCAACCAATGGCAAGTGTTGCAATCATTCCGTTTCTCACACTCAAAGCTTGCTCTGCGTAATGGCTGACAATCACAGGGAAGTGTAGAAAACATTGGCGTGATTCCACGTTTCCTGCTTAGATCAGTGAATGTTAACAATCATGGATTTCCTTCTTTTTAGGAGCACAATCGCTTACTGAGCATCAAGCCCCAATGTAATCCATGTCGATCAATCAATGGTACTGAGCAGCTTACTGTGTGCAAAGTACTTGGGAGAGTACAATATAACAGAGTTGGTAGACACGTTCCCTGCCCACAGGGAACTTAATCTAGAGGTTCTACATATATTGGAACCAGTCTCCAAAGTATCCTTGATAAGGTTTCCTCCATTTTACACTATCACCTGAAATTCACACTGAAAATGAAAACAGTCCAGAAGCTCTATCTATTCAAAAATTTGACTCTAAATATCCCAACCTAATAATTAGAGCATTAAGTGCTTACTACCTGTTAATCACTGAGCTAAGTGCTGGGGTGGATCTGACACAATATCTGTTGCTGACTTGTTCATTCCAAGTGCTTAGTACAGTGCTCTGCACATAGTAAGCACTCAATAAATACTATTGAATGAACAATTGGAATGGATACAGTTCCTGCCCACACTGGACTCACAGGCTAAGGGGCGGGGAGAACAGATAACCTACTAATGTGTTCAATTAAAGCTTCGTCTGCACTCAAGAAGTGGCTTCATTTGTCAAGGGGGCACAAGACATCGACAATCATAGTAGGTAGAGAACAACCATCTTGACGCCCAGAGGGGGACACATTTTTTGTCTTGAAGTTTCAATTGAATTTTTGGTAATAGTACCAAATGGCAAATTCCAAGGTCCCCAGAACTCTGGGCTTTACAGGAAGTCAAAAATGGGAATTTCTCCGGTCCAAGTGTATCCCACATTACACAAATAAAATTGAAGTGCCCCCCCAATTAAATTAAATTAAAATTCTAACTGCATTCCTATCCTGCTTCAGGCTCCTCTAGGGTTCGCCTAACTCAGACAGTGCCCTCTGCAGCAGACCTCGCTGTCCGTGTCAGGAGCCCAGGTCTGTTCCATTGACACGGGTGAAATGTGACTGATAGAGGATGTCAGAGGGGGTGGTGATGCTATTTACTACTGCATCTTTGCTACATAAACCAGATGTAATAAAATCTGAGGCCTAGTGACACTTCGCACTAGAGGACTGCTGCCTATAAATGGGTGTACAGGACCAGAGGAGATGGGTATATTAAAATGTGGTGGAAAATAAGTTGCCTCTGGTACTGTGAGTTTTAAGTCTTGGAACCATCATAAAAAAAACAAACTCACTGAACGCTATTTCAGGGACAGTCCACCGTAACACAGATGGCTCCCACAAGGGACTCAGGGGCAAATCACCCGGGACTTGACAGATTAAGACAAACATCAAGAATTGCACTTAAAAACGAATGGGTTACAATGCAGGCTGTGGAGAACAGAGCAAGTGTAACGGGCTCCATTCATTATTTCCCTTTGGGTAAGCTGGGCTATTTCATTTGGGGCCCTCTTAAGCTTTAAGGTGCTACATTTAAAAGTTTCCTCCTTCCACCTCCCCTCGATGAATTTCCAAAAGAATAACGAAAACTGGCGCCCCGCCCCTCCCTCCAGTAAAAAAAAAAAGAAAAAAGTAAATTAAACATCTGCTGATGCCCCTCTGCATAGACTCTGTGCTGAGGTCATTTTACATTTCCACACAAATACATATTGTGATACACATTTAGGGCACCAAAGGAGAAAATTTTTTTACTACAGTTCTTTACCAGAATCTTAACACCATATCTGTATTTTCTAGTTAAATTTGTCTGGTTCACAATGTTCAGTAGAAAACCATTTTCTTTCATCAAATAATAACCCAAACTTGCTTTCTTGGTCTAGCACCAAACAGTTTTCCAAATTCCAATGACAAGATGAATGACTTGACAAAATGTTACAGACAGTGCCGTTCTGACATCGTACTTTGACAAGCTATTTAAATCCAACACCTTCCCAAAATACATCCACTAGAATACTAGAGTTTTCAAAATGACTTAACATAAGAAGTTCTTGAGGTGCAAAAGACATTGTTAGCAGAGCTGAAATTTAAATGGTCTGAATGCTCCATTTTTGCAATACCCTACAGCTACTCAGTATATCGACGTATCCAACCGATACAAATGGGGGAAAAAATCGGTGCTCTTTTCCAGTGAGCAATGGAGACACATTACAGAATACTGAACCAGTTTTTCTTTATCTCATGATCCCCTCCACCAAAAATGATCACTGATCTCACTTTGCTAATCACAAGGGATAAAGCTTTCTAAAGACCTTCACAAGACACCTGAGGAATGAAGGCATGGAGTGGCTTGTATTGGCAGAATGGCTCCTTTCTTAGGCCTTTTCAAAAAAGCAAATTGCCACCATAACATAAAAAAACAGACTGGCAGTTAATCTGGACACCACAATCTGTAACCCAAGAAATAGGATGACCCTAGATTAATACTCTAGGATTCATTTGAGTTCACCACTAATTTCAGATGGGGAAAAAAGTCTGTCCGCAACCTTACCTTGAAAAATAAGAGACTTAAAAAGTGGATTTTCAGCACTGGCACTGGATAGGTGGATATAAAAATCTCTATATCAGGTCCCACTGTTAGAAATAAGCGGAAGGGAGACTTAATTTTGATGAACTACAGTTTCCACAGAGTGCCGCTGGTTTTAAGTGTGAAAATTAATGAAAAGTGAAAATATGGAAATCGAGGCAGAATTTTGAAAAAATGGGACATGGATGAGATTGTGGGTTAGCAGAAATTCATTTTTAGCATGTCACCGTGTCCAAAATTCGAATCTTCCCAGAGCTAAAAGAATTTAGAAGAGAATCTAAAGTAGGGCCTCTGCAAATGCTTTGGTTTGATAATGAAGAACATACAAGTTTATATGTATGTATGTATTAAGATATTTTAACTCAGCCAAAATATCAGAGAGCCCCATAAAGACAAAATTGAGTCGTGCATCAAAACAAATTTAAATATTTCGACGCCCCGAGAGCCAAATACATTTGGTGACGCACGCTCTAATGAACGCTGGTATTTATGTGGCTTGAGAAAGTTTCCTCAAAGCACAATCTGGAAAGACACGTGATCTCTGAATCCTAAGAGAGGAGAATCCGGGAAAGTGAACCTACCAAATAGAGCATCGCAATCTTCTGAACTCAGATGTGGCCAATTCAGACGTTGGCCAGATAGAACCCCTCCCCGACACTGGCTACTGTGGTCACCAGGACCTGTTATTTTGCGGTCATCTACTGGAACTGCTCACCTGAAATAAGCTCAAACGAAAGGGTTCGCGACTGGCCTTAGTTGCCACTGTGTTTTTTTCTAGACTTTGCTTTCATTCTACAACATTAAGCGGGCAATCGTATTACAACTGAGTAAGAGCACAGGCATTGCGTTACTAGGACATGCAGGACATGGAATTTCTCTACTCGGTTTCCATTAACTTACAAGCGATTCAGGCCCAAAGGAAGCAAGAGTCCTTTTCCAACTTTAAGTCTGCAATGTCTAACGGATCATCGACAACCTTCTAGGGGTCCTGTCAAGGCGTCGAGGCTGCTGTCCGTGTCGGATGCCAACGTCTGCTCTGTTGACATGGATGAAATGTCATTGATAGAGGATGACTGGGACGGGGTGGTGTTGCTATTCACTGCTGCATCTGTGCTAAGTAAACCAGAGGTAATCAAATCTGAGGCACGGCAATGCTTTCAACAACAAGGATTATCATGATTACTGACATTTCCATTCCTTTCCACCAGGTCCTTAGTCCCCAGGGGAAGGATACACTTCTTCTGGCCCGTGGTGATTAGTCCAACTTTTTCAATTTTTTTTTATACAAAGTTTCTCATTTCCTTAAACCCAGAGTAATACTAAGTATAAGAGAGTAAATACCCATTTTCTCACTTGGAGTGCCCAATGTGTGCTTTCATTCTTTCTCTCACCGCTCCACTCATTCTTACAACCCACCTCCCCCTCCTCACCTACCCCAGGTGAAAACAAACACAACTCACTACATCATTGCATCCCGTGTCTTTTCCCTTACTCATTTCTCTGACTTTGAAAATGTGAACTGTACGGTGCATCCACTTTGGCTAATATAATCTGGTTTCCAGGGGGGCAGCGAGAAAAGATGCAGAATTATTTTAAAGGTTATTATTTTCGGACTCCCAATGAATTAACCCATTTGGGGTGTTTGCACCCCAAATGACTATGGCTGCCCTCTTCTCCAGTGAAGAGGCCAAGGAGACATCAGGTGTAGCCAATTCCAAAGGAGCCGAAGGACCCGCAGCTGAGTAGGAGGCAGCTGGGGGGAGGTCATTCGGATAAGACCTTCCTCATTTTAGCAGCTCTGCCCCCCGCCCCCAGGAGCCCCAGAGTGAGGCAGTCAAATAGGAGTGGGGGAGGAAACTGCCTTCCAACGTCACTTCGCCTGCTGACCGGAAGCTGTGCTCCATCTTGTAGGGTCTAGGTTTCTCACCTTTGCTGTGCGAGATAAAATTAAAAGGGGAAAAAAAAAAGCTCTCTTGGGAAAGTTAATCTCCCGACTCACTCTCCCTAGGGCGTGGCTTCTCTCCAAACAGTTCGGTTGCTGGAACTTGGACTCCCCTGCCCTATAACAAGATTTTCACTTTCTTGGAAAAAGGTGATTAGCTAATCCTTCGTGATCTGTAACTGGCACAAAACACACTGCAGCCGGTCTTTATAAAAGAGAAAAAAAGTGCATAGAAAACTGGTGAGCTGATAACTAACCTGAAGATTGATCTTTTACCACACCATTCTTGCTTCTTTCTTCCCAGTCCATTACTTCTTTGTATATTAATTCTTGAAGAGAGGGGAAGATATTTCCGAGATCAATTTCTCACCCTTTATAAGAGGTCTTTGAAGCTTCAGAAATTTCAAGAAAGGTAATCTCATTCCAAACCGATGCAGTTAACTACCTTTTGAAGAAGCATGCTGAGCTGAGGGAATGAATATCAGACTTCTTGGGTTGTCCTAAAGAGCTAATGGGGGCTCAGAATTAATCAACAGTATTTACTGAGTGCTTACTATGTGCAGAGCACTCTGTTACGCTCTTGGGAGAGGACAATACAACAGAATTGGTAGACACGATCCCTGCCCACAATTAATTTACAATCTAGACATTAAAATAAATTATGGCTAGGTATCTAAGGGGTTGTGGGGCTCAGGATGGGGTGAATATTAAGTGGTTAAGGGGCAAGATCCAAGTGCATGAGTGACGCAGAAGAGGAAGTAGGGGAAATGAGGGCTAAGTCAGGGAGAGCCTCATAGAGGAGATCTGATTTTAATACAACTTTGAAGGTGGGGAGAGGGGTGGTCTGTCAGATATAAAGTCGGGGAGAGTTACAGACCAGAGGGTGAATGTGGGCAAGAGGTCAGCGCCGATAATAATAATAATAATAATGTTGGTATTTGTTAAGCGCTTACTATGTGCAGAGCACTGTTCTAAGCGCTGGGGTAGACACAGGGGAATCAGGTTGTCCCACGTGGGGCTCACAGTCTTCATCCCCATTTTACAGATGAGGGAACTGAGGCACAGAGAAGTTAAGTGACTTGCCCACAGTCACACAGCTGACAAGCGGCAGAGCTGGGATTCGAACTCACAAGCCCTGACTCCAAAGCCCGTGCTCTTTCCACTGCGCCACGCTGCCGAGATAGATAAGATCGAGCTACAGGGAGTAGGTTGGTGACAGAGGAGCGAGGTGGGTGCGGTGGGTTGTAGTGGGAGAGCTGATTGAGTGCGTTCAAGTCAATGGTAGACTTTCTGTTTGATGCACAGATGGATGGGCAAACACTGGAAGTTCTTGAGGAGTGGGGAGAGATGAAATAAATGTTTTTTTAGAAAAATGATCTGGGTAGCAGAGTGAAGTAAGGACTGGATTGGGGAGAGACAGGGGCAGGGAGGTAGGCAAAGACACTGAAGTAAAGGTCAAGGCAAGATGTGATAAGGGCTTGGATTGCCACAGCGGCAGTTTGGATGGAGAGGAAAGGCTGGATTTTAGGGATGCTGTGAGGGTAGAACTGACAGGATTTGGAGACAGACTGAATAGGTGGGTTGGAGAGAGATGAGTTAAGGGTAGTGCCACAGTTAGAGGCTTGTGAGACAAGGAGAATAGTGTTGTGGTCTATAGTGATGGGAAAGACAGGGGTAGGGCAGGGTTTGGGAGGGAAGATAGTTCTGTTTAGAACATGTGAAGTTTGAGGTGTGGGCAAAAGCAAAACACCTGGCACTTATCTCCTAGGGTGAGGGTGCAGGGGGCCACTCCTCGGAGTGGGCCAGCCATGGTGCTTTTAGGGCATGTCAGTCAGAATAACTAAATAGAACCAAGGGACTACCCAAGAGATTCCCGGCGGCTCCTTCTCCACCCTGGGGCAGTTGAAAGGGGTCGAATGGAGCATGGTGATTCCAACCGAAGGGGCCAACTTTGTGGGCACCAGTCACTGCTCGGGAAACCGCCCTCTGGGTCAGGCTTGGCACCCTCACCCTGCAGCACTTCGACAGTCTACTGAGCTGCTCGAATGGGGCCCTGAGGTCAGAGGCAGGAGCTCTCTGTTCACTGGGCCCCCTGAGTCACCCTTCGTTGGTCCCTGAGCTTCTCCTTACCTGGGTTGTTGACAGGAACTCTGGAGAGAAAAATGCATAGCGGAGCCAAAAAACCTAACATACAAGTAATAATGGTATAATTATGGTACTCGTTAAGTGCTTATTATTTGCCAAGCACTTTTATAAGCGCTAGGGTACATACAAGTTCATCAGTTTGGAAATAGGTTCACACTTTTAATCCCCATTTTACAGATGAGGTAACTGAGACCCAGAAAAATGAAGTGATTTGCCCAAGGTCACAGAGCAGACATGTGGCAGAGCCGGGAAGAGAAGCCAGGGCCTTCAAACACCCAGGCTCATGCTTTATCCACTATGCCATGCCGCTTCTCAAATCCAAAATGTGCCAATTAATCAGTCGACTGATGGTATTTAGTGAGCATTTACTGTGGGCGAGGCGCTTTACTAAGCGCTTGGGAAAGTCCAACACAAAGCAGTGTGTCATGACAAGAACTTTGGAAGCTGAAAAACGATCAGTCTCTAACGGATATACTTGAAGCAATGAGAAAATAAGGTTGTGCTCTCGGGTGAGGATTTAGAACCACTCCAAATAAACTGAATTTTCAATGGGATTGTATAATGAAGTGGTCAAATTATCAGTCATCACAGCCGTGGAAAAATTCGATCGGCATGTGCGTCTTGATAAAAAAAAAAAGCGGGGGGGCATTCCTAGTTAACCAAAATAACCTCTTCCAGTCGTTACCTTTCCATTCTTCAATAGCATGCTCTCTTTCCTCCAACTGGGCATCATAGATTTGAGGTGGTGGCTAAAAATGGAAAGGGAAAAGCTGTCAAATACTACCAAAGCGAAAATACATGAATAAACTAGTGAAAAATAAAAAGGAGAAATGGGAGAGTCACTCTATTTAAGGGGCCCATCTTCACACATTATTAAACATATTTTTGCGATGAATTCCTCTTCAGTTTGGAATGAGAACAATCTTATCGAGTAGAAAACTGAGGGCATTCTTTGATCTGAGACTCTAGAAAAATCAAAGAAACCCTCATAACAAACATCATGATGGGCAGGGATGTGTGGCTCTTCTGGGAATAAACGTGTCTCTTCAAAGCATTTACTCAGGTCACACCTCCTCCAAGAGGCCTTCCCCAATTAAGCCCTCTTTCCCCCAGTTCGTTTTCCTGCATCTTTTCTGCACTTCAATCTGTGCCCTTTGTTCTGTAAGCTCATCTCTAGACCATAAGTTCATTTTGGGCATGGAATGTGTCTGTTATATTGTTATGTTGTACTCTCCCAACCGCTTAGAACGGTGCCCTGCATGCAGTAAGTGCTCAATAAATGACTGCTCGATTTGGACACTTGATATCTGCCCCAATAGCAACTCCACAGCACTTATGTACACATCTTTAAATTACATATTATAAACTACTTATTTATTCATATTAATGTCTGTCTCCCCTTCTAGACTGCAAGCTCATTATGGGCAGGTAACGTGTCTTCTAATCCTGTTGTATTGGCTTCTCCCAAATGCTTAGTACAGTGCTCTGCACATAGTAAGTGCTCAATAAATATGACTGATCGACTGAACAAGGATGACCACCCACGGATAAGGCACCACGACAGCGACACCAGAAAGGGAAAGTTATAGCCAAGCACACTGAAGACATACTTACTGCTTCTGCTTCTGCAGGGTCATACCAGACTGTTATATATGGATGCCGTAAGGCTTCGTCTACAGAGATTCGCTTGTCGGGATCTATTACTAACATTTTGGATAACAAATCTCTAGCTTGACTGGCTAGAAAGAGAAAGAGGAGATGTGTCAACGTGAACAGAGTTATAAAGTGTATGGCTCTTTTTTACTTAGGAAATAAAATTAGGACACATGCTGTCAAGTTGGCTATGGCAGCATAGATGGGAAAAGTTATATGGGAACTCAGATGACAAGATGTCCCAGGTGGGAATCTTTGCTTTGGAAGAAATTTCTAGCAGCAGGGCCCGGACTGGTTAAATGTTCGTTAAAAGGGCAGGGGCCATGAAAACCTTCTCAAACTTCATTCGTTCATTCAATCATATTTACTTAGCGCTTACTGTGTGCAAAGCACTGTGCTCAGTGCTCGAAAAGAGAAAAAAGTTACTGGGTCCTACTGGCTTCTTTCTCAATTCTGCCTCCAGGGGAGGAGATCAGGAGAGGGGATCAGATAAGTGGGAATGGCAGTCTTTCCGCCAGAGGTGTGGCCGAGGTGTGGCCGAGGTCGGGGAACACGGAGCTGTGGAGGCCCATGGAATTACAACCACATTCCAGCTCTGCCACTTGTCTGCTGTGTGACCCTGGACAAGTCACTTAATTTCTCTGTGCCTCAGTTACCTCATCTGTAAAATGGGGAGTAAGACTGTAAGCCCCACTTGGGACAACCTGATTACTTTGTATCTACCCCAGCACTTAGAAAAGAGCTTGGCACAAAGTAAGCGCTTAACAAATACCATCATTATTATTATTCTACTTCTGCTGCTTCCCTCAGAGGAGCAGACTGTAAGCTCTTCTGCTAGGCTTTTATCTCCTCGAGGGCAGTAATCATGTCTACCAACTCTATTGGATTCTCCAAAGCACTCAGTACAGTGTGCTGCCCACAGAAGACTAAGCTCCATGATGGTCGGGATCGTGTCTACTAACTCTACTGTACTTTCCCAATTGCCCAATTCAGTGCTCTGCACACAGTAGGCTGTAAGCTCCTTCAGGGCAGGGACCCTGTCTACTAACTTTACTGTTCTCTCTCAGGCACTCAGTACAGCACTCTGGATGCAGTAGACTGTGAGCTCCTTAAGGATAAGGATCATTTCTACCAATTACAGTACTCCCCCAGGTGCTAAATACAATGTTCTGCACACAGTAAGAGCTCAATAAATGCCCCTAATTAACTGTGACAATCCTGGCCAGAACTCCCATAGCTACGTGGACCTGCTGTCTATCCTCCTTGGCAATTAAAACACTGAATCATCCCATTTCTGGGCTAAAACTAGTGGAAAGAATATGGAACTAGTCCTCTGGAGCCCTGGGTTCTAATCCCTGTCTCTCCACTTGCCTGCTGTGTGACCCTGGGTGAATCACTTAACTTCTTTGGGCCTCGGTTCCCTCATGCATAAAAACAGGGATTAAAATTCTAGAGACCCCTCCCACCTCCCATCCATCTTAGAATGCAAGGTTTCTGTGGGACAGGGATCGTATCCAATCTACTGCTCTTCCCCAGGGTTCAGCACATAGTACTTGGTTCCTAGTACGTGTTTAATATCACTAATGCTTTTGAAAGGAACATAAAATGCCTCAGAACCCACCAAATATTTGGGAAATAAAACATGTATCTGCATTAGGGAAGCAATTTATACAAAGGATGAAAAGACCTCTTACTTTTCAATTTGTCTCTTTCCGATTCTGATGGGAATATCCAATCTGGGAAAAGCTCTTCAAATTTGATACCAGGATATTTGGGTCTGTTTTCTACATAATTCCTCACAGTAGGCTGTAGCTTCTTCATGAAGTCGGTTGATGGTGTCCCTAATTGTTCAATAACTTTATTCCACTGATCAATATCTATAGGGTCTCTTTAGGAAAACGTAACTGAAAAGATTTACAACCACGAAATACAAAGCGGCACCTTTCATTCAGAAGAGTGCTGAAATCAACTCAAGTATGATGACCAGTTAATTTAACTATAGACCTTCCCTCCCCTCCACCTGCTGTTTCCCAAATAGTAATATTTGGGAACTACTGTCCATCCCCAAAGATTTGGATTTACAGTTTTTCATGCTGCTTGTGACTAAAAAAATAAATGTACAGTGCAGGCTCGCACTCATGATGCTACATTCAAAGAGGCTTGTCGCTTTGCAAAGAGGCCAATAGGCTTGAAGTGATCAATACACACACTCTACAAGGCTGTAGAGGGAAAATATCAGCATCCACAAGGGCTAAAAGCAACTCTTGTGATCCAGCAACTGAACCAAAAAAAGTATCTGGTTTCTAGCTGCTGGTCCCTGCCCTAAGTTTAGGGATCAGCATAGATAGAGCGGAGTTTATTTAAGCACTTATTTAAGACTGTCAGTGCCACATGGACAACCTGATGGTCTTGTATCTTTCCCAGTGCTTAATACAGTACTTAAAACAGAGTAAGCGCTTAAATCCTATTATTATTCTTTATGCTTTTATAAACACAATGGCTCCACTAGAAGCCTTACCATCATTCACATTAATATAAAAACCTTCCCTCTCTGGCACTTAGCGTCAAGCCCTCCTCGACAAACCACATAGATTAATCCATCAAAGCCTGAGAGCTGTAACTTCGTATTTGGCAAGAATGGCACTTGCTCTGAGATTTAACTTTAAATTGGATGAAATTTTTCCTTATGAGGGTTTACTTAGAGACTCAAGGCAAATTTTTTCAAGGTCTGGAACGGAAGAATTGGGGTTGAGAGGGTAGTGCTAAATTTGGCTGAACAATTAATTTCTCCAAACACTTAGCACTTAATGGGCAAATGCTCAGCCCCTATTTGCCATAAAGACCACAGTAGATACACAGCTGGATGATGAACATAAATGATAAAACCAAGCAGATCAAATATCCTTCTCTAGCTACGCACCTAGTACGAAAGTTCTTTAACTTGAAAATGGCTGATGATATGCAGTGATTTTATCTACTATACGTAGCTCTTCCAAATAAAAAAAAAAATCAGTTAGTTTTTTTTAGCATACAGGTTAAAAGTTGTCATCCGGAAAACATAAAACTATAAAAATCAAAATGATGTTAACCCAGTGAGCACAAAATAATAGACCCACAAGACTAGGGGACTGTAAAAACATGGAACATAATTAGCAATGCTTAAGCATTCATAAACCGCAATATAACTATTATGCGCATGCAATGAGTAAAGATATAGTGGAAAATGTGTTAGGATGAAAAGACATATAATGAAAATAATGAACGGCAGAGGAATAATAAAAGAAAAAATATTTTCTAACTTGCTCGCTTTATGCTACCAAATATTTAGTAATATGAACAGCTGCCATATTATTTAACTTTTATAATGTGTGATCCCTACTATTTATGGTATGCCATACCAGGAAGCAATTTTAGGTACAACAAAAAACCAAACTGGATGGATCTGGGTGACCTTTTTTCTATTAAAAATGCTAGGTAGAGTAGCACTATATAGATGCACTCCAACAAATCTTTCAAAAAATTTTGTTTAGAAATTTCTGTTTAGATTTTAAGCCATGAAAAAGTTGTAAACCCACAGATAATGTTAACAAATCGGGTTAGTAAAACACTGCAAGCCCAGCATACTTTTGCTGTGTTTTTAAATGGTGAACTTAGCCTGGCAGAATTACTTGATAGAGATACACAACTTTTTTTCCCAACACTTGAAGCTACTGAACTTCCCCAATCCTCCAAAAACAAACACCTCCCCACAAAAGACCTAAACATTTTCATTAGCTATTTTAAGGTTATTTATATTCCAATTAAATATAATCACTTCATCACATTAAGCTCCTGGCCATTTGCAGCCAAATTAAGGACTGTCACGTGATAAAACTTGGCAATTGGGTAAAGCGCGGCTTCTTCGGCAAACGTGGGAATCAGACCATTCAGAACCCATACTCAAGAAGAAGTTTCCTTTCTGAGCTCTCATGCTGCAGATAATAAAGCAAATCATTTTGGCCTCGGGAAGTTTGGACAGGGCGGCTGGGGGGTGGGTCAAGGATGACTGGGGAAGGATACGATCAGTGCCTTGGAATATCACACAACCTTTCACCAGTTCTCCCATGATGCACCCCACTGACCAGATATCAACTGAAAATAAAATGAAATGATAAAATTATGAAGTGTCATGAACAAAATAAAGGGGGGGGGGGGGAAGGGAGAGAATTCCAGCATCTACACTAGACACATAAACATGGAAAAACAAACAAATTGCAGATAGAAATGAGCTTTTTGTCTGTTACCCACTTTTTTTTCCCTTCAAGCTTTCAATTTGACAGAGCCAATGTAGACAATATTATCTGCTTCTGTTAAAGTGTGCGGGTGCTTCTCTGCTTCGGTCTAAAACTTTGCTAATTATTTACACGACATCAATTTCCTTTCTATTTTTCCAAGTCACTGTGAAGGATACAGTCTCTTCCTGGAAACAGGACTTTATGGAGGACCATTTCTGCCATAATGCACCCAACAGACCAGATATCCACTACCAACCATTAGGTGCAATGAGAACATAGATAAAAGAATTAGCCGAAAAACAGTCCCACAACGACCTCCCAAAGAGCACCATTTGAAAAACTCACTTCCCGCGCCCCGACACGACGGCTTTAATTTGAGTTTATTCGGACACTTCCGTTGGACAGTTCTCCGCTCTTAATGTAATTCCACCCGATCAAATGGGCAGTATTTCCAATGGTCCTCCAGGAGGGGTTCAATCAGCAGGGGTCTCTCTTATGAATGGGAACTTATTCTGATTCCCCTCCCCACCCCAGCCCCGGAGCCCTACAACCATAGCGCAGGAGAGAGAAAGACAGACGGACAGAGAGAGAATGTGTGTGTGTGTGTGTGTGTGTGTTTTGTGGGGCGTCCGCATATTGAAAAGAAAGCAGGGAAACCAGAGGATTGGAGCAGAAAGCTGCTGCCAATCTCTCTTCTCTAGCCTTCCTTTCTTCAAGGATTTTCACCTCCCCCATGAATCTTTGCTCTCTGTGGGAAGTGACTTTCTGCTACCAGCCAAATGTCAGAAACTGCATCTCTGCTCCTGGAATGGACGAAGGGGGAATGTATCTGTTGTCTGCCAGTGGAAAGAACAAGCTCCTCTTATGTTATTTAGTCATGAAGACATGGTAGGAACCCAAAATGTCTTTGTTTCCCTTTCAAATAGCTTACGACTGAAGAAGAGGACAAGAGCCTTCCCTAGAGGGCTCAGCATGAATGGCTTCACCGGGGAACTTTCCCAATTTAAAAGTTAGTTATTTCAAATGCTTCCAGGAAAAATGAATTGTTTTCAATTCTACAGATTGACTCTAGGGTCGAAACGATTTGTCTTTCTTACCATTTAGATCAGTTAAAATACGGTTCTCTTCATTGCTCCATGAACCATCCACTAATTCTAAGAATGGATTTCTGTACATATCGTGCTCTTACCATTTTCTTTGTAACCCATTCCAAGGATAACTTCTGGTGCTCGGTAATATCTTGTTACTACATATGGAGTCATCATAAAATTCGTACACGCTGTCCTGGCCAAGCCAAAATCAAGGATCTTGAGAGTGCAGTCTGATTTTACTACTATGTTGCTGGGTTTTAAATCCTGGAGAATAAATGGCTTCAATTAATAAAATCAAAACCACTAAATGGAAAAATGGCTTTACAACAAAATCGTACTGAGACCCCAGTTTCTGACAAAAACCGATTAGCCATTCTCATGTCTGAAAAGGAGGGAAGTAAAAGGAGGAGAAGGCTCTTATTAGTAACTGTAATAATAATACTATTACTAATAATAATTACATAGTGGCTAAGTGGCAGATACAGGATTAGAACTCGGGTCCTCTGGCTCTGAGGCCCGGGTTCTTTCCACTGGCCCCCACTGCTTCTCAGAAATGGGAGGACTGGCATAAACGACCAGTGAAGGCCCACTCTATCAGGAGAAGGCGGAGGTTGCCCTCCGACTCAGCCCACTCTCCAGCCCCTCGGAGCTTTTACGTTAATCCCTCGCACCAGCTGTCGTTGGTTACCACAAAGCTGGGGCTTAAAACTGAAGGATCTCGGAACCAGACCAGTAGACCAGTACATCAGTTGGGTAGTGGCTCATCTGGCTCCTCTGTACTTTGGGCTGCCTCAACTCAAGTTACAGGGTGACAACTTAAGAGCCATCACGTGGGATCTAGATGCTATGACATTGTTGCATGCCAAAAAGTGTCACAACTTGGCCATACCAGATTTACAGCATCATAATCATTGGTAAAAAATGAACTGGGCAAGGGGAGGGTTTTGAATGGGGAGGGGAAGTTACATGCTTCTTTTTGAGGTTACATTTTGTAAACTCTAGATTGCAAGCTTGTCGTGGGCAGGGAACATGTCTGCCAACTCTCCTAAGCGCTTAGTACAGTGCTCGGCATCCAGTGGGTGCTCAATAAATGACTGATGGTACCCACTGTAAGCTAAATTTCATAGTAATGATGTCTCTCCCATGTAACACTTGGTGGCAGCACTAGATTTCATTTTCAAGGAAAAGAAATTCATCTCTGCTGCAGAAAGAGGAAAAAAAATGGATCTGAATCCAAAAGTGAGGAAGAAGGCTGTAAAACTGCCAACTTTTTGCACAAATGATATTAACTCTTTACTATTTAGTGTTCTTGAATAAGTAGTTAAGTCTAGTTCCTAGACACTTGAAGTTCATTACGGGCAGGGAATGTGACTGCCAATTCTGCAGTACTGTTCTCTCCCAAATGCTTAAAACAGTGCTCTACACACAGTAAGCGCTCAATAAATATGACTGATTGATGGCTAATAACTTGAAGAGAGTACAAAACAGTCAAGGAGGCTCTCTTGTTACAGAACAAGAGTCATGCTCCTGCTCTTATTATTGTTCCCTCATTAATTCTTAGTCCAGGGAGGCCTCTTGAAACTAAAGGTTCCAGTTGCGATACAAGCGCTTAAGAATACATTCCAAAAATACCGTGGAACCTTTATTTTCTGCACCTTTCAAGATCAAGTACGTACCATCCAAAAAATGCTGACCCATATCAATCGGCTCTAATACCGTACAGGATACAGTTAGCCCAAGAGTTTGGAGTTCCCATAGGCCTGGAGAGGGGTTAGATGCTAGCAAAAAGACACCGGACTTTGCTGACTAAACCACAACCACTTGGGGGGGGGGGGGGGCCCGCCGGGGGGAGGTAAAAAAAAAATTGAATACATCACCACCACTTACTCTGTGGATGATCCCGGCTGAATGGAGATGTTTAATTCCACAAAGCATCTGATAAAGAAGGTAAGACATTCTTTCATGGTCCAATTCCATATGAATAACCTGGCACAAGTTAGCATCCATCAATTCCATAACCAAATACCTACCAAATAAGAAATCAAAAGGCTTTTAAGACACATGTTCATGAAAAGGATCTCACAGTTTAGACATGGATAATCAAATTGGAACCTCTATAATCCAGTGTTCCAGTTACTTATCCGTGGAATCAACTGAAATAAAAACATCTCACTTTAGCAGCAAGTTCTAGAACAGTGATCACATTCTACAATCTCTTTGAAAAGAAGTAAATGTATAAACAAGATATATGTGCAATATTATTCTAAGACCACAATTAACTATCTGTTTCTACCAGCTATATATATATGGTATACTCTCCCAAGAGCTTAGTACAGTACTCCACAAACACTAAGAGCTCAATAAGTAAGACTGATTGATTGCCACATTTAAGTTGGGCACTTCTGGCTTACTGACAGATTACTTACACTCATAAATACAGAAAAAAGTTAGAAATGACTCATTTAATATAGACAATTGACACCACTACTTGTTGGCACAGTGTGGGCAGTGCTATTTATATAAGATTTAACACTTGCAGAGGAAGTGTAATTTAATGCTACATTAAGAAACCAATAGGCTTAAGGCCACTGTGGACAGTGTACGGTACTTGATTTAGCTAAAAGAGAGCTAGCTGATATTAATGCTTGGTTACTAGTTCAATCCATCATCAGTGTGTACTGAGTGCCTACTCTCCACAGAACACTGTACTAAGCACTAGGGAGGACACAGTCAAGTCAGGAGCCAGCCATGCAGTGGGGCATGGACACTAAAGAAGCTAAAGGCGGGAGAAGCAGCAGGTCTTAGTGGAAAGAGCCCAGACCTGGGAGACAATCAGAGGACCCGGGTGCTAATCCCGGTTTGGCCAAATGCTTGCTGTGTGACCTTGGGCACTTCTCTGTGCCTCTGTTCTTCCTCCTACTTAGACTATGAGCCCCTTGCAGGACAGGGACTGTGTCCAACCTAATTAACTTGTATCTATCCCAGTGCTTAGAACAGTGTTTGATACATAGAAAATGCTTAACCAATACCTTAAAAAAAAAGAGGAAGGAATGGGGCATATAAGATATGTACCTAAGGGCTACCGAGAAATGTACTTAAGTATCCTCTAGACCAGGCTCGCTGTGGGCAGGGAAGTATCTACCAGCTCTGTTATCTCTCCCAATCACTTACTAAGTGCTCTGTAGACAATAAGCACTCAAATACCACTGATGATGAAGAGTGTGGAGGTGGGCACTGGGAGATAGAAAATGGCAAGGTAAGAGATTAACTGTGTCTACCAACTCTGTTGTATTGTACTTTCCCAAGTGCTTAGTACAGTGCTCTGCACATAGTGAGTGCTCAATGAATCCCACTGACGGATCTGGTGAGGAGGTCGTTGGCGACCTCAGAGAGTGCTGCCTCGCGGTGTGAAGGGGGTGAAACCAGATTCCAGGGGTTCAAGAGAACTGGAAGGAAGTGGAAGAGCGGGCACAGGCTCTCAACTGGGATCTTACTGCAGCTCCCAGTAGGGCTGTTGATTGAGAAGAATAATTTTTACTGGTGGCATGATGAAGGTATGTCTGGGAGTGCATGGAGGGGGAGGCTGTATCAGATGAGGTGGAGTCTGGGGGTATTCCCTGGGGCTGAAGAAAGCAGGCACCTTGGACAGAAGCGACTAGCAAGCCACCTTAAATTAGAGAAGGGGTGGGGCCCAGGCTGGAAGGATCAGAGTGGGGGATTCCTGCCTGCCACACAGATGGTGGGGGCGAGTGGAGTCTTCCAAGGAGGAGGTCCCCTGGTCAGCATCTCGGGGGACAGTGCCCTCCCCGCCTATTGGAGAAAAATGAAGCCCAGAACGGGCAAAGGGCTGGCGAATACAGTCGGCGGGCAAGGAGCCCAGCTGCCCAGAGGGAGGGAGAACTGGCTCCCTCACCCGAGACGAGGTCTCCATGTGGCAGCCCCTCGGGCCGATGTAAATCCAGAACATTCTACGGGCTGGGCAGATACCACCTATTTCAGCTCGACTCCACAGCCGGGAGTGCATTTATGGACAGCTGGTAGTCGTGGTTTCACAAAAGGATTTCCTCTTCTCCCACTCCCTTCTCCATCGCCCTGACTTCCTCCCTTTATTCATCTCCCCACACCAGCCCCACAGCACTTAGGGACATATCTGTAATTTATTTATATTTATTTATACTGTAAGTTCCTTGTGGGCAGGGAATGTATCTGTTTATTGTTGTATTGTACTCTCCCAAGTACAGTGCTCTGCACACAATAAGCGCTCAATAAATATGATTGAATAAATGAATCAGTCTTATTACTGACTTATGGGTCAGGCTTATTACTGACATGTACTTTGGTGTTCTCTCAAAGACAGGATGGCTTCCTCACCTACGGCTAGATTATTTCTTTTGACTATAGAGGGGTGTGGGGGACAATCTAAGGAGCTTTCTAGACCTCACAACCGGGAGTCTGACTCGATGGTGACATGGGAAAAGACTCTTCTTTGTTCAACTCGACTCCCCTCTTACTTTCAAAATGGCTGCAGACATGAATTTGTCCCTGCCTTGTTTCAAGAGAAAATGAAAGAAAGTACAATACTTACACATCTTGAAATTCTTCTAGAGATTTTTGTGGTGTGAATACATTCAACAAACTAATTATCTGTAAAAAGAACAACAAATTGTACTTGTGTACAATGTCACATTTAGCTTTGGTAATCACAAATGTCAATGTAATGAGAAAAGCTCTTATGTTGGAAAACACCAACAAGATTGAATACTGCTTTTGAGTATTAAAACATTCCGGTGGAGACATTTTATAGCATTCAAATTAAAAGAAAATACTAAAATTCTCCCCTGAATCACATTCGTTCTCAAGAAACATGTCACTAAAAGTTTTGTTTTGTTTTTTTTACTAGCCTAAGATTCTAGAAACACGTAACAGAGGTTTAGACATCAAATCGAAGCCTAACATTCCTCCAAGATTTGAGACTAAAACAAGGTGAGTCTAAGGGGTTTTTCTGGCTATTTATACAGTAAGATGCTAATTCCAATTTTAAATGGAGAACCGTTTGTTTAAAAAAAAAATCCTTCTTAAACAATATCAGCCTAATGCTGATAATGTAAATCTTCCAATATGCCTAAACTATCTGTCTTTCAAAATGTCAAATTAAAATCACCAATTAGGGTCACGAAAAAAACACCTTTGCCCACTCCACAAGAACAAAGGATTCCTGTTTATACAACTGGATGCTGTTTTCAGTTAGTTAATCCACAATGACAATAGGGCCTAGTTACCAGAAAAGGCTCCAACAAGACAGAAAGGAGCAGTTATTTAGATCTTTAACGTTGTAACCTTCCGAAAAATACAGTCGGTCATATTCACTTAGACTGGGAGCTCCATGTGGACCAGGGACTGTGTCCAACCTGATGATCTTGTCTCTTTCCCAGTGCTTACTTAGTACGGTGCTTGGCACATAGTAAGTCCTTAATAATAAGAACAATAATAATAATATTCCAGGTGTGCCAGAGAGTTTCTTCTCTCTTGGCTGCCGTACCCCAGGTACCTCTCTCCCTCAGCTTCCCCTGACATCTACTGGACACCCTTGGGAGTGTCATTTTTGGGTCCTCAGTGGTTACTGGCATTAAATTACACAACTGTACTCTCCCGAGTGCTTAGTAAAGTGCTCTGCAAACAGAAAGTGCTCAATAAAAACCACTGATTGATCAATTCATTATAAAAAAATGGGAGGCAAAAATGAGGCCATCCTCAAAGTTTTCCAGGCATCATTTAAATACTGATAGTTAATTTTTTCTAGATACTCATGAGAGACAGTGGAGAGGATTAGCTTTTACTTTTTCCAATTTGCCCCATGTATTTCTGAGAAATAAAGCATACGACTCTAGATAACCCTTTAGTGTGACTCAATTCTGTGAATTGTTAAGCTAGGTTTATCATTTCGTTCTCCCCAACAAGTTGATTTGCTCCTCTCAGTTCAATAAGAGCACCACATAAATAGAACTTCTGTGATTTTGCTATTTTGGTTATGAAGGACAAAAAAAAAAAACAACTTACATTTTTATGATTGACACATTTTAACAGAACAAGTTCTCGATAAGCTCTCTTGGCATGAGTTTGATTCTGAAAGGGACGACTCAGTTTCTTTACCGCTACATTGATTCCAAGGACGGTATCAAATGCAGCACTGTAATTGGGAAAATACAACAAACATTCAGGTCAGATCTGCCCCAGGGAATGCCACACATTTCGGTCAAGCTTAGGCTGCTTTGTCTTTTTCAAGGGCAACAAAGCTAAGGAAACCTCCTGGGCTCTTTTTGGTTAGACTTATGGAAACCCAACACAAAGGGCTCGAAAGTCTTCCCTACCATTGCACGATTAGGCTCGTGGTGAGATTCTGAATGAGAACGCCACACAGCTTGAGGTGGTTTGTCTCACTTTTATCAAACAGTGTGGCCTAGTGGAAAGACCCCGGGCCTGGGCGACAGAGGATTTGGGTTCTAATCCCAGTCACTGTTGTGTGACCTTGAGCAAGTCACTCATCCTCGATGGGCCTCGGTTACTTCATCTGTCAAATGGGGATTCAATATGTTCTCCTTCCTACTTAGACTGGGACCCCCAAGTGGGACAGGGACTGTGTCTGACCTGATTAACCTGGATTTACCCCAGAGCTAAGTACAGTGCTTGGAACATAGTAACAAATACCACTGTTATTATCTTCCAATTTAGTCTGGTTAGCCTCACACACTTGATGGGGCGGGAATCTTAAGGTTTCACTTGGGCACATTCAGTTTACCCTGCAAGTTTTTGATCAAATACTGTTGGGGAATTGAACCTTCTTCCAACAACGGGGATGATCCCGATGGAACACAATTCAGTGTCGGAAGACACAGTTGTGCGCATGTGTCAGGCATTGGTCAAACTGGGCATATTCCACTGCAAATTTTTCTCAATGGTGGCTAATACAGGCATAAAACCTGTGTGCTGTAGGACCATCGACTTCGTACAGTTAGGCATGTGGAATTACCACAGAGCAGTGGATATTCTTTTCACAACAAAATCCAGGTTATTTTGTATTTTAAGATAACACTTTAATCCTTTAGCCACTAAAAATTCAAAAAAATAAAAAAATAAAGGCTCCAACTTCATCTGGGAAAATGAAGATTCCGTGTGACTTTGGGCAAGTCGCTTATCTGCTCTCTCAGTTTTCTCTTCTGTAAAATGGGGATTCAAAATCTGTTTTTACCTTCTGCTTAGACTGGGAGCCTCATGTGGGCCAGGGACTGTGTTTGATTCTAGGGCTTAGTACAGAGCTCAGCATACAGTGAACACTGAGAGCTCGCTGTGGGGAGGGAATGTGTCTACCACCTCTGTTACAGTGAACTCTCCCAAGTGCTCAGTACAAGTGTCTGCGCACAGTAAGCACTCAAATACCACTGATTAACAAATATGGCAGTTATCATTATTATTAAGGGAACCAAATGAGAGTAATTGGGAAAGAAAGAGAAGACAGCATTTCCATCCACTCCACACATTTTTCAGAAGTGAAAGAGGGGAGAATACACATAGAGGACAGTCACTTGTAAGAGAAGCAATGTGGTTTAGTGGAAAGAACACGGGCTTGGGAGTCAGAGGACAGGTTCTAAACCTGGTTCTGCCACTTGTCTCCTGTGTGACCTTGGGCAAGTGACTTAACTTCTCTGTGCCTCAGTTACCTCATCTGTAAAATGGGGATTCAGACTGTAAGCGCCACATAAAACCACCTGATTACCTTGTATCTAACCAGGGCTTAGAACAGTGCTCGGCACATGTAAGCCCTTAAAAAATACCATAATTATTATTGTTATTATCCTCTCAAGTGAGCACTTTTATTTAGGGATAGAGACTAAATCAGGAACTTCTTAGCTCACTTCCCACTCATTTGTTTTCTTGTTTTCATTCTTATTCCCTTTTGGACATTTCTGCCACATTCACTGGACATTTGACAAGATTAAGTGACACATTTTTACCTCCCCTGTTGCCTCCAAGATGATCACCATGGGCCCGATTTTTCAGAGCGGCAGGGTTGGCTTCCTCCGCAGGGTGGGAACGAATGACCGCTCCACCCACAACTACATCAGCACCAGGTAAGAACGTTTACGGGGTCACGTCGTCTTTGTAGCCCGTCAACGGAGACCTTTAAGGTGCCGCACCTAATTCTCAGTGTCTTCGATCTTGTTTGGCGGTATCTGGGGAAATCCACCCCTTTGCTGGGACCATCCCGTGTTAGATTTACAAGCAACATAATCCCTGAGCCTGAAAGAGCTTTCTCTTTTGGAAGGGTCAGCAGCTTTAAGGCATACATAAGCAAGGAGGTAGCTTTTGTTTACTCTATTACCATCGAGGCACCACAAAACGACTGAGGGGCTGGCAAAAAGAACAACCTTTTCACTGCTGGTGAGGAACCAGAAAAGCAGGAATGAGAAAGTTACAGCAATCGCTCTGTGCCAAAGCCCTAATTAACCTTTCGGCAGTCAGCCTGAAAATTAACGACTACCAAAATGGCTAGACACTGCACAGAACTGTTGGATTAAACCAAGAATCACCACCATCCTGTTTCAACAACTTGAACATATCTTCGGTATCGTTTCAGAGAAAGTGGGGAGACTGGGATCATAGCGAAAGGAAAAGGAAAACAAAACAAAACCGTCTATTAAACCAAGGATAAACTGTGTGTCATATATAAACGTTGACATTACCGCAGTTGTTCTAATCAGAGAGATTGATTTTTCCTCTAGACTATAAGCTCAGGATGGGCAGGAAACGTGCCTGCTAATTCTGGTGCATTATACTCTCCCAAGCACTTAGTTCACTGTTCCATGCAAGGTAAGTGCTCAATAAATGCCATTGATTGATTTCAAATAACTTCCACTGAAGTTGTGTATTAGTCAAACCCCCGGGTTTATAAATCCACACAACAGCTGGCTCAATTCCAGGATGCAGCCGTCCTGAGCCAGAAGAATAGTAGAAGGGTCATAGTGATTTGGGAGGACCTGAGAAATTCCTTTCAGGAACGGGGTGGAGATGAGCATGCTGATTTATGCTTCTAACAGTTGAGGTCACAAACGGAAACTCTCTAAGGCCAAGAAAGTTGTATTCCCCACCATCACACCCTTCTAGCCCCGGTGCAAAGTTCTGCACAGAGTGGGTGACTCCAGTCAGGTGACTGACATGTAAGAGGATCCCAGAGGAAAGAGTATGGGACTGAGAGTCTATCAAGTAGTGGTATTTATTGAGCACTTACTGCGTGCAGAGCACTGTACTAAGGGTCAGGAGACCTGGGTTCTAGTATTAGCCCACAAGTTTCGCTCCTCTAATCCCAACCTATTTGTTGTGCCTCTATCTTGTCCAACTTGCCGCTGACCCCTTGACCGCATCCTCTGTCGGATATGGAACTCTCTCCCCCTTCAGGTCAACAAATCCACTACTCTCCCCACCTTCAAGGCCCTCCTAAAATCACATCTCCTCCAAGAGGTCTTCCCAGACTGAGCTCTCAGTTCCTCCATAAGCCTCCCTTTCTCGGGTCACCTACACACCCTCATCCTTATCAGCACCCGTAATGCACTCTGATCCTCACCCCAGCCCCACAGCATTTATGGACGTATCCTTATACTCTACTACTTCCCTTATCTATACTTGATTTTAATGTCTGTCTCCTCCGGTACACTGTAAGCTCCTTGCGGGCAGGAATCGTACCTACCCACTCTATTTGTATTATACTCTCCCAAGCAGTTGGTACAGTAATCGCTAAGTAAATACCACTGATTGATTGGTTGCTCGATGCTAGCCTTTAAGGGGTGTTGGGTTTGAAGCTAGTGAGCCCAGGCAAAGATGATGGTCGGGAGGTAAAGGGAGAGTTTAAAGAGAGGAGAACTACTAAACCCCACATCCCCCTGGGGCTCCACCCCGGCTTCCAGGCTCATGTCTCGTGGGTCGGGGCGGACCTCCAGACAATGTGTCCTTTGGCCCTGCCCCAGAAGCAGACTCTCCAAGCTTGAGAGACTCTTGCTCCTTTTATTTCCTTTTGGAGAGGTGCATGGCCCAAGGGTCTGGAAGAATACAGAACTGCTCTACCCACTTTGCTTATTTCTAGTGCCACTGCCTCAGTGGATGAGGGAGTTGCTGGTGTTGGTGTGAAACTACCTTTGCTGTTGGTAAGTCCAGGCCCATTCACAGGATGCCAATTTAACATGAAACTCATCACTGTTTCTAGCAGCGTTCCCGCTCTATTACAAGAAGCCAAAGCTCAATGCCATACCAAAAATCACTTCTATTTACCTCAGCGCTTAGTATGGTGCTTGGCTCACAGTTCCCAAACAAGTACCATATGATATCACTATTCCCAAGTAATACAGCATCTGGAGGCCAGCTAGTTTTGCTGATATGTTCTTCTCCATCATCTGTCCTTCACGAAAATACTTAACTTTCATCTTTGCAATGGCTTGAGATCCTGGCTATCTGCCCATGCTAGCCTGCCCCAAGATCCTTCAGCAATGACACTGAAAGGGCTATTACATTAAATGCCTTTGAGATGATTTTCTCTCAAATCCCCCTGGACTGCAAATGACTTGGCTCAAAAGGAAAGCACCAGAAAATGCTTGGAATGTCGTTTCCCATTAAAAACATCTTAAGTGGCCACACATCTTGACCTGCAAGGATCACTCAGGATCTGAGCCCCTGACATCACTGTGATGATGGTCGAAGCTTCCGGCCGCCATGTTGGCCAAAGGGAGCTGTGGCCTCCTCCGGAAAGAGTCCTGTATTTCTTGAAAACCATCCCACTACTCTTTGCACTGCAGTCCACCTTTAGCCATTCTGACCCACCTTCCTTCTATTCCCTGAGGGAGAATGCTTCTTGGCACCTCAGTTTTCCTTCTCTCCTCTGACCAACATCAGACCTAATACACCTGAATAAATGGCGCCTCCCTAACAGCATGTGGAAGCTGGGCTGAATCGCATTTTGCTTATAAGTGGACTCAGAGACCGGCAATCTGGTTGAAATTCTGACAATCGACCAACGATCTGGGTTTCTGTTCCTCACCTGGATTTCAAGTAAAACCGAAACCAAAACTAGGGGAGGGGAGAGTTCTCTCCCGACTCAGTGGAGAAAAATCTCACCTCGGTTCTCTTGGACGGCAAGTGCGAGCACGCACGCACGCACGCATACACACACTCACACATACACATGCCCTTACCAAGAGAAGGGGAGCCTGGGAAATGATGGGGTGACGAGGGATTCAGGGAACTGCGGGTAGCTGTACTCTAGAAAACATTTGAAAGACTTTACCTTTAGCTGGCCCAGTGATGAGGTGGCCCAGCCGCTCGTTGCCTTTGCCACGTAAGAGACTAAGGTTCGGGATCGGGCCAGCGACTCTCACGATCTGGGCCAGTGGAGGCTGGACAGGTGGTTTGAGGCGGGGGCCGCCCGGCCCCCCACACGGCATATCCCTTCCTGGTTAAAATCCATGGAGTGATAATGACACTGACTTGCCTCGTTTCTGCCAGTTAACGGCAAAAGGCACTGCATGGAAGGCTCCTAGAAATGAACAGGAGTGATTGGGAATAAAAGGCGGGAGGGAGGAAAAGAAAAAGGTGGCCGGGATGAAGAAACGAGTGAAAACCCAAAATCGCTCACCATCTCATCGCCGTACCTTAAGCTCTAATGGAACAACTCTATGGGGTGTAGGGAGAAACAAACAAACAAAAAAAAAAACCTAAAAAACAAATGAGAGGAGGAAATTGGCTACCTGGTGTAATTTATATCGAGGTCTAAGGATTTAGTTTTGAATCCTGCAAATAATTTCACTGGTTAGAAACATAGCAAGAGACGGACTCAATTTAAGTCATAATCCTGTTGCAAAAACAACAAAAAACAGCAGGGTAATTACTTATTATTGATATCCATTTTTTTTTCCCAGAGGCTCAGTTTTCCCTTTCGTTAACCCCCCAAAACCCATTTTGACTAGGAAAATAGAGTGCTTACCAAACAATGCCCTGTGCTCCTGATCCTATTGGCTTCAATTGCTGGTAGCGTTTTAACACCGTGAAGGTTGAATCTGCCACTTGCACACTGTAAAACTGACTATCACATTTATTGTCACTCATGATGTATTGTCACGTGGTTTTCCAAGGACCTGCCACCAGCTGTCAAGCTCCTTAACACAAAAAAAATACATATATTCTTAAATAATACAGAACATTTTTTATGGTATTTGTTTAGCGCTATGTGCCACGCACTGTACTAAGCACTGGGATTGGACGCAGTCCCTATCCCACATGAGGTTTGTGGTCTTGATCCCAATTTTACAGATGAGGCAACTGAAGCCTTGTCCGAGGTCACACAGCAGACAAGTGGCTGTGCTGGGATTAGAACCCCAGGTCCTTCTGATTCCCAGACCTGTCCTCTTTCCACTTGGCCACACTGCTCTACTGAGTGCTTCCTTTGAGCATGGGACTGCACTAGGTACTTAGGAGGGCACGATATATCAGAGTTGGTAGACATGTTCCCAACCCACAATGAGCTTGCAATCTAGAGAGGGAGAGCAACATTAATATGAGGGTTTTGGAGGATCGTGGGATTCCTTAAACTTGCCCTGTATCAGTCTGACACTTGAAAGAACTGTTCCTACAGAATCCCTATTTTTTTTCTATCAATGATTTGCATTGAGCACTGTACTAAGCGCTTGGGATAGAGGAGTTGGTAGACACGTTCCCTGCCCACAAGTTTACAGCCTATTCTCAAATCACACTAATAATAATAATAATGACAATGATGGCATTTGTTAAGGGCTTACTACATGCCGGGCACTGTACTAAGCACTGGGGTAGATACAAGCTAATCAGATTGGACAGAGCCCATGTCCCAGTCTTAATCCTCATTTTACTGATGAGGTACCTGAGGTCCAAAGAAGTTCAGTGACTTGCCAAGGTCAAAGAGCAGACAACTGGTGGAGCCGGGATTTGAATCCAGGTCATTCTGACTCCCAGGTCCGTGCTCTATCCCCTAGGCCACGCTGCTTCTCATTCTTATCTCACAACTACCCCAGAACCCAGTACAGTGTTTGGCAACTAGTGCGCGTTTAACAAAGACCACAGTTGTAATTATCGTTATTAATAATGGTCACTAGCTCAAAATACAGGACTTTGTTCTGCCAATATTTATCCAAGCCCACCTTCTACTCCTCCCTTCAGCTCCTCCTTCCCTCAGCCAAGGGGCATTCAGCCTACCCTCTGGCAAATTCTGTGTGTTCAATTGTAACTAGTTCTGCTACAGCTCACGTCCTCCCTGCCTGTTTTGGCTAGAGTGCCGTTCATACATTAGGAACTGTTCTTCCGGTGCAAGCCTTCTAAGGGTTCCATTTGAGCTCATGTGAACAAGCGAGGGCTACCACATTTTTCTTACCACAAGGTTTCGCAGGGATGCAACAACCTTTGCGTTCTAGGAAAGCCAGGTCCACGGGTTCTCATAAAAATCCACACCGAAAGGTAAAGAGGAGAAGGGAGGTGCGTTAAATGTCTTTGAAGACTGGAGAGTGATTTCCTCCAGGGCTTGGGTGCACGGTAACTGCGTGACTAACAACATATGCTCGCCGCAGAGAAAAGTTACTGCATATAAATCAGGTCATTCTAAAGCATCTCATTTATTTTATTACCCAGAATGGACTCCTGGCTCATAGAAGCAGGAAATGATCGTTTAAGAGGGTTCCAGGAAAAGGCTGAAAACAGAAGACGGGCTTGGACGTACGTCTACCTGGCCCACCCTCGTTCATTTGTCAGCAACTCCTAGGAGACGTCACACATTCTATTCCCTCTCAAGAATGCTCGCCCCAACCCTTAATCAAAAACTTCTGTCCCTGCACCTGTCTAGGGCATTCTCGGTCTACCACCTGGGCTTTTTCTGTCTGTTGAAGATTCAGCTTCCTTAGACATCAGGTCAATCCTTGCTCTGCCCCGTGAGCTATGTGGCACACCCATCTTTGCTTCATATATACCTTGGCCCAAACCCTGGCTATTAAAAACACCACTTAATTTGGACATTTTCCTCTCCATTGCTGTTTGCCTTACTTGCATATAGCCAGTTCTCCATGAAAAAGAAAGTGCAGCCAGTTGCTTCCCATGAATATGGTTTCCCTCTCCCCAGGTGAATGTGCTGAAGATATCCCGATATGATCATAATAATAACTGTGGCATTTGTTAAGCGCTTATTAGGTGCCAGGCGTTGTACTAAGCACTGGGGTAGATACAGGCAAATCAGGTTGGACACAGTCCCTGTTCCAAAAGAGAGTCACAGTTTTAATCTCCATTTTAGATGGGGGCACTGAGACATAAAACAGTGAAGTGACTTCCTCACGGTCACACAGGAGACAAGTGCTGCAGCTGGAATTCGAACCCAGGTCCTTTTGACTCCCACACTCGGGTTCTATCCGCTAGGCCACACTGCTTCTCCAATATGGTGGTAAACAGCTTTGGCAAGACTGGCTGTCCATCTTGTTGCTTCTACTTCCTTTTACAGAGCACGGGCTGATGGAAATCAAACTTTCAGTTTGGGAATTTCAGCTCAGCTTCTCCAGATGGTCTCTCTCTGTCGAGTCGTGTCCGACCCCACATGGGCCGGCGACTGGACCCAGCACTTGGCATAGAGTAAGCTCTTAACCAAGACTACAACTGCTATTCTAATCACTGCTCACATCAGGAACAGCGTCAAATTCCACTGAGCCAAATGCTTTCTTGGAACCGGATGCAGTGTTCTGGGCGTACTTGCCCCATGTCTCGTGTTTATAAACAAACCGCAGTGCGTTACAAGTTACGGTTTCAAACAAAAGCCCCAGTACTTCCATTCTGGCTGACAAAAGCCGAGTTCCATCTCGGAGTATGGGATTGTGCTCTGGGGACAAAATACTGTTCCGGCTGCATGAATGATTTCCGTCTGGAAACTACCTAGATGATTTCCCTCAACCGGGCTGGGAATCTTGGGGTTGGCCCGGCCGCCGGCCCTGGCAGTTGTGGAGCGGATACCAGCTGCTGTGTATTAGCAGCCTAAGGCCCTTTTCAGTTGAGCACTGCTGGCTTCCCCCATCCCCCACCTCAACAATCAATGGTATTAATTGAGCGCTTTCCGTGTGCAGAGCACTGTATTAAGCACTCAAGAGAGTACAATATAACAGAGTTCGTAAACACATTCCTGGTCCAGGAGCTTACAGTCTAGAGGGGGAGATGGACATTAATATAAATACATAAATGACGATATTAAGTGCTGTGGGGCTGAGGGTGGGGTGAATATCAAGTGCTTTAAAGGATACAGTTCCAAGTGCAAAGGCGATGCAAAAGGGAGAGGGAGTTGAGGAAAAAGGGGGCAGGGGAAACCTTTAAGGAGCTGGTGGTGGAGAGAACTTCAGTGCAGTGCTAAGCACTTAGTAAAGTGATCTATAAATACCACTGACAGACTGACTGACCAACAAGCTGGCCCTGGTGGCCAGGGTCCCCAGAAACCTTTGGGCTCTCGATCCAGTGCAAGGTCCCAAGACTGCCTGGGCAACGATCACTGGTATCACTACCAGCATCAGCTAGGCAAAACCAAACCACCATCAAATATCAAGGGACTTTGAGCAAGTCACTTCCCTTCTCTGTACCTCAGTTTTCTCAACTGGAAAATGGGAATTCAATACCTGTTCTCCATCCTACTTAGACTGAACCCCCTGAAAGACAGAGACTGGGCTCAATCTGATCACCTTTTGTGCTTGGGACATATTAGCTCCTAAATACTGCAATATACATCATTTGATATATATATATATGCATATATATACACATATTTGTGTGTGTGTATGTATGTATCACACACACACAAACATACACTACTGGAAGTCAATAATTAAAAATCCCCATTCACCTCACTTCAAAAAAATATATAATAAGGGGTTCTTAAAAAGCACGGCAAAGCAGCAATTCATGGACTCCTTTTAAGTGCAGATATCCAAGTTATTTTTCGGGTCCAAGCAACAGAAAAACTAAAAAAATGTAATAATTCTTTCAAGCAAAATCACCCCAAATTTCTTCTTAACCTGGCTTTTGGAAAAACGAGACCCTTGTAGCTGAATGGAAGAATAAAACCCCTACTTTTGACGGTACGAATTCCTTTTTCAGTGAGTCAAATTCACCCCACCAGACATATATTCTCATGTGGCAGCAACCTAACAGCACAACACTCAGTGCCTAATGATGCTTAATATAAAAAAAGACGATCTAGATTTCATCATCCATCTTTCTCCATCCCCATTTTCCATTTTTCCTCCCTCTTCAGCAATCCTGCTCTTAGCCTCAGAGAAAAATGGAGAGAAATGCATATATTCATCTCAGTGGTCCAAAAGTGAAAACCTCTTCTAAATGAAACCATTTAATTCACAATGCCATTGATGATGATGATGATGATGAAACATTTAGTTCATTTCCTATTTTAAGGAAACTCCATTTAAAAGGGTCCTTGTAATCAAATAACCAGAGATCCTTTATTTGGTATTTCAGATTTCAAAAATCTAGACTGCTACTTGTCTCAAAGATCTATGAAAAGTCCTTTCTTTGGCTAAAATTACCCTAGGGGTGGGGAGGGGAGAGGAAATCTTCCAAGCCTTGTAACATAAAAAATAAATTAATAAATCCCAAACATCAGTGGTAAACAAATCATAGCTTTAGCTTCCCCTCCTTCCCCCCCAGCTTGATATAAGGCAGTTTGGTCATCATCAAGGGTTGGAATCTAAAAACAGTCTCCTCTCTCCACCTGTGATGCGATATCTCTACTACATCCTTGGAGGAGAAGCTAACTTCTTCAATTATTAGGCATGCAAAATCAATACAGCTATTATGGAAATAAAAACTAGACCATACTTTGCCAGGTGTATTGAAGAAACTATTAGCTAAATGCGGGCAGTGAAAACTCATCTCTCCCTAAGAGACTTGAGACATATGTTGGAATCCAGGTCAATTTGTTTTTTGGGTTTTTTTCATTTGGCTTTTATATTGAGTTAATAGGCAGACATCCATAAGAGCCAAATCTGAAGCTCCATCTCATTTATGCAAACACTTATACAATCTTAAATATGTACATAACATTGATTTCAATGTCTGTCTCCCACTAGATTGTAAACTTTGTGAGTACACATCTGTCTACTTACTCATACTCTCACACGCAGTTATTGAATCCTCTGTCCACAGTAAGCGCTCAATAAAAACCACTCACTGATAAAAATGCATTTTGATAGGTTATTTGAAAACAATGATAGTTTGAAAATAAAATAAGTGCAATCTCCTGAAAGTCAAAACTCCCAAGATGGGCCTTTGATTGCACATAATTTATTTCTCCTTTTTTAATTTAGGTTTTTAATGAGAGGTGGAATCAATCTAAAAATGCACACGCCCGAGAACAGCTGCAAATTGAACACGCTCTTGCACTTTGGAAAATGCTCCAGACCCTCTGGGAAAAGACCATCAATGCTGTACCAAGACCTGACTCTGACAATCTCCCACTAGATTAAACTGTGTCAAAATAAAAGGTGGCAATCGCTCAGACAGAACGTCAGGCTGTCGGACAGTCAACAGAGTTACTTGGAAGTGAGATGCTCTGTAGATGCACGAACCTTCTCTCTTCCTTCCCAGCCCGACCACGTGGGCTGACTCTCCTACCAGGAACGTCCCAGGTTTCTCTAATGGAAGACATTTTCTGCTCTCTCTCGCTCTCTTGAGCATTCCACCAGCTCTACTAGAAAAAAATAAGGCTCCCTCCCGGATTCTGGATCGGTCCAATCACATCCAGCTGTTCGGCCGCTAATCGAAGTTGGCCAGAGCCCCGATCCTCAGGCTCAGACCCCAAATCGCCCTGCCCACTTCCACCTTGGCCATCAGCTGTTTTGGAAGGACTGGTGATGGAGGAGGAGGTGGGAAAACAGCACAGACGACTGACGCTTGGGCAGGGCCCATCATACCACCCAAAACCACCAATTCTTCCCTTCCCATTTTACAGTTTGGGGAGCACTTGTGACCAAGTGAAACGAAGATCCAGTCGACAAATACACTTGCTTCTTGTGACCTTTTGGGGGTACAGGAGGGAGGGACGAGGGGAACCGGAGGGACCAAGAATCAACATGGCCCAGAAGAACAAGCAGGGGGCTGGGAGTCAAGAGACCTGGGTTCTAATCCTGGTTCTGCCATTTCCCTGCTGTGTGACTTTGGACAAGTCATTTAACTTTTCCGGGCTTCAGTTTCTTCATCTGTAAAATGGAGATTCAATACCTCTTCCCCCTCCTACTTACACTGTGAGCTCCCACGTGGGACGGGGCAGGATCCACTCTTGATTACCTTATATCTATCCTGTGCTTGGCATAAACGCCCCACGTGTACCACAATTACCATTATTATTTTATAGGTTTCAGTTTCCTCCTCTGCAAAATGGGGAATCTCCCTCCCTCTTACAGCGTGCCCAAGAGAGACAGAACGGAGACTTGGTACCACACTGGCGCTTAGCTCGTAGTACGTCCATGATGAGGATGATGTTTCAATCGGAGAAGGGGGGGCGGTTACTACTGCTCCCCCCAAAACCATCCCTGGAAAATGGCTGGACAAGGGGCAGTGGGGGTGAATGGGGAAGGTGGGGATGGGGTAGACGGGGGGAGAGGGGGATTGGAATGGGGCAGACGGTTCTAACCGGCTCCACCACTTGTCAGCTTAATTTCTCTGGGCTTCAGTGACCTCATCTGTAAAATGGGGATAAAGAGTGTGAGCCCCACTTGGGACAACCTCATTAACCTGTATCTACCCCGGCGCTTAGAACAGTGCTTGGCACAGAGTAAGGGCTTAACACCACCATCGTCATCATCCAAAGGGGGAGACTGTGGCGTGGGGATGGGTGAGATGGGGTGGGAGGCCACGGGGATGGGGCGTGGGCGAGGGGGAGGGAGGCGGGCGGGGGGCAGACGCGGGGGACGGGGGGAGGCCGAGCCGGAGCTGGGGGAGAGACGGGCAGGGGGGAGCCGGGGCCTGGGCCGACCCCGGGACCCCGCCGTTCCCCGCCCGGAGGACGAGGAAGGGGAGGGGGAAGCACCGCCCCGAGGCCTTGGCCTTGGCCTTGGCCTTCGCCTCACCTCCCGCCGCCGCCGCCGCCGCCGCCGCCGCCGCCGGCTGCTCGCTGTCGGGGCCTCGGCCCCAGGGTCGGGGCCGGCCGGGCTCAGAGCCGCCGCTGCAGGGCGCGGGGACCGACCGGGCGGGGGACGGACTGACGGACGAGGGGCGGAGGGACGAAGGCAGGGAGGGAGGCAGGGAGGGAGGGAGGGAGGCAGAGAAGGAGTCCGTCCCTTCCCTTCCGGTGGCGATGGCGGTGCCCTCCCCTCAGCGGCCGCCGCCGCGCCCCGCGCCCGGCCCCGCCAGCGGCCGGCCCCCTGACTGACAGCCCGCGCCGGCCAATCCCCGGCCCGCAGGAAGGGCCCGCCGGCCAATCGGCGGCCCGCGGGGGCGGCGCCTCCGCCCGGACTCTTGGCGGCGGTCCTGGGGGCGGCCCCGAGGGAGGCCGCACCCGCCCGTCCTCATCCCCGTCTCCGTCTCCCCGCCGCTTCTCCTCACCGCAGCTACCCCTCCGATGTCCGGCCCTGCAGGGAAACCGAGGCACGACGTGGCATCGTTCATTCACTCAGTCGTATTTCTGGAGCGATTACCGTGTGCGGAGCACGGGACTAAGCGCTTGGAAAGTGCAATTCGGCCACGGAGAGAGGCGATCGCTCCCCAACAACGGGCTCGCATCGTTTGTCTGGGTTTATCCGTCCCGCAGAAGTTCAGTCGTATTTATTGGGCGCTTACTTTGTGCAGAGCACCGTATTAAGCGCTTGGAATGTGCAATTCGGCAAGAGACAGAGACAATCCCTACCCAACAACGGGCTCACAGTCTAAACGTGTGTTAGTGGCTACTATTATTATTATTATGGTATTTGTTAAGCCTTATTATGTGCCAGGCACTGTTCTAAACTCTGGAGTCAATACAAGCTAATCCCGTTGGACACGGTCCCTGTCTCACGTAATTTTTACAATCTTAATCCCCATTTTACTGATGAGGCCTGGAGAAGCAGAGTGACTTACCCAAGGTCACACAGCCGACAAGCCCCTCCGCCGGGCTGAGAAATCACGGCGAGGCGTCACCGATGAATAATAATGTGGGTATTTGTTAAGCGCTTACTATGTGCAGAGCATTAAAACTCACCTCCTCCAAGAGGCCTTCCCAGACTGAGCTCCCCTTCTCCATCTACTCCCTCTACCGCCCCCCCTTCACCTCTCCGCAGCTTAACCCTCTTTTCCCCCCATTTCCCTCTGCTCCTCCCCCTCTACCTTCCCATCCCCTCAGCACTGTACTCCTCTGCTCAACTGTATATATTTTCATTACCCTATTTATTTTGTTAATGAAATGTACATCGCCTCGATTCTATTTAGTTGCCATTGTTTTTACGAGATGTTCTTCCCCTTGACTCTATTTATTGCCATTGTCCTTGTCTGTCTGTCTCCCCCGATTAGACCGTAAGCCCATCAAACGGCAGGGACCGTCTCTATCTGTTGCCGACTTGTTCATTCCAAGCGCTTAGTACAGTGCTCTGCACATAGTAAGCGCTCAATAAATACTATTGAATGAATGAATGAATTCTAAGCGCTGGGGTAGATACAGGGTAATCAGGTTGTCCCACATGAGGCTCACAGTCTTCATCCCCATTTTACAGATGAGGAAACTGAGACAGAGAAGTGACATGATTTACCCACAGTCTCTGCCTAATCTCTGACCTACGGGAGCTTGTCTGCTGATTTAGACTGTGGTAGAGCCAACAGTAATAATTGGGGTATTTGTTAAGCATTTACTATGTGCCGAGCATTGAGTAGATATGGTGCAATTGGATCGGACACAGCCCCTTCCCCACATATGGGGGTGGAAAAATGGATTTAATTTCCATTTTACAGTTAAGGAAACAGGACCAGAGAAGATAAGTGACTTACCCAAGGTTACCCAGCAGTCCAACGGTGGAGCTGAGTCCAGACCTCAGGTCTCCTGACACCTACCTCTGGGTTCTTTTTTGTTTATTATGGTACTTGTTAAGCACTTACTTTGTGCCAGGCACTGTACTGAGCACTGGGTAGATTCAAGGTAATCAGGTTGGACATAGTCCCTGTGCCACATGGGGCTCACAGATTTATTTCCCATTTTACAGATGGGGTAACAAGCACAGAGAAGTGAAGTGACCTGCCCCAAGATCACACAGCAGACATGGAGAAACTGGGATTAGAAACCAGGTCTGACTCCTAGGCCTATGCTCTATCCAATAAACCACATTGCTTCCCTTTCCACTGGGTCACGCTGCTTCTCCACCCTTAGGGCAGAAAACAACTCAGCATTTGTGCACTTGGAGGTGCCTAATGTATAAAGTCACACACTCATTAATCAGTGGATCAGTGGTGTTTATTAAGTGCTTACAATGTGCAGAATACTGTACTAAGTGCCTGGGGGAGTATAATATAGCAGAACTAGCAGACACGTTCCCTGCCCTAGAGCATACAACACTCAACTTGCTTTTCCACTTGTCCTTCTCTCCCCCTCTCTAAATTTCTTTGTGTCTGCCTCCCTATGTGATTATAAGCTCCTTGAGGGCAGGGAAGAGCTTCTTCGACCACCACTATTCTCTCCCACTGCTGAGTTCAGTGCTCTGCGTGCATCAAGAGCTCAATCAATTGTATTGGTTGATTAGAACCATGGCTTCCTGCCTCATGTACTGTGTGTGTTGTCATGTGTGACTCCTCTTTCGGTATCCATTTGGGTGATGAGCTGCCGCACTAACACACACACACACATGCATACATAATAATAATGTTGGTATTTGTTAAGCGCTTACTATGTGCAGAGCACTGTTCTAAGCGCTGGGATAGACACAAGGGAGTCAGGTTGTCCCAAGTGGGGCTCACAGTCTTAATCCCCATTTTACAGATGAGGTAACTGAGGCACAGAGAAGTGAAGTGACTTGCCCACAGTCACACAGCTGACAAGTGGCGGAGCGGGGATTTGAACCCATGACCTCTGGCTCCAAAGCCCAGGCTCTTTCCACTGAGCCATGCTGCTTCTCTATGCATACATACAGTCATCCATCATGCTTGAAGATACTGGTGACGGTGAAATTCCACCTCAGATGCATAATCCACCCTCCCCAGACTGTACACAAGCAACGGCTGACCCTTGTGGTGCTGTCATATTTGTTACTTGCCAAGCCCATTGCTGTTTTCATTTTGCTTTGTTGCTTTCCGATCTTTAGGAAGTTTCTGCCCTCAACAATGCAGTCCCTGATTTCTGGGAGCCAGAGGAGCTCACAGTTTGTCTGTAGGATGCTGCATCATCTGAGGTCTTGTTTTACTGTAGCCTTAAATCGTTCCCCCTGCCCCCCTTCCTGGCTTTTGGTTTCCCAGCTCTCCATTCAGCAGCTGCAAGGAGTCCTGCTGTCACTCATTCTCCCGATGCCCACACCCCATGTCCCATCCAGCTCAGCTGTGTGGTGATGGCCACAGATTCGATGCTCTGAGACTTAAGTAGCTTAACTGTATTCTTCCCAGTGCTTAATACAGCTTTCAGTACACTCATATCCAACAATTACAAAGCCTTACTGAAGGCACATCTCTTCCAAGAGACCTTCCCTGACTAAGCACTCCTTTTCTCCATATCTGTAATTGATTTGTTTCTATCCATATCTGTCTCCCCTTTTAGACCGTAAGCTCTTTGTGGGCAGGGAACATGTCTGTTTATCATTATATTGTACTCTACCAAGCACTTAGTACAGTGCTCTGCACACAGTAAGTGCTCAATAAATACGATTGAATGAATGAATGAATGAATGAATGAATGAATAAACACTACTAACTTCTGATTAGCCCCTTGAAACCACTTTGTCAGTATCAGATTCAGCATTGCTTGTGTCTGGACAGACAGACACCAGGATTTCTATTCAAACCCTCCCCCATTGTGCAATGAAAAGAGATGTAATGTGAGATGGAGATCCTGTCCAGCCTATCAGTTTCCAGAAGAGCCACTCTCACTTGCCGTGTGGACATCGAAGGAACCAGATAAAACACTTGGCCACACAAAAAAAAAGTGTACTGTCTTTATTTTGTTTTGTTGCATAGCGATTGGTCTGCATATGCTTTTAAACTGGCAGCCCATTTGAAAGATTTCCCCTTGCACGGGAAATTCCAAGCCAGTTTGGTTCTAAGCATTCACCGAAATGCTACTTTGGCTTGAGAACTGGGACCAGATAAGACTGAAGTGACAGCTTGAGGAATTGCAGCCTTGGGGCAATGAGTCAAAGTTGACGATTCTCAGGTTACTGGGAGCTGGAGAGAGATGAGAATGATCGGGGAAGCATGGGAAAGGCGGGAGATCCATTCTGTAGTTCCAAGTTAACATGTGAACTACTCTTTAATGGAGACAGCACATTAAAACAACGAACTGTTACATGTCGGGGATTTACAATAAGGGGATTACCACTGCTACAGTCAAGCAACAGACTAGAAAAATAACTTAAAAGCTATACAACTGTAGTTATAAATACTTTGTCTTTAAAACTAAGTAGTATTGGCTAAAAAAATGTTCACAGTTACTCTGAAGAGATGTATTTATATATATATATATATATTGCACAGTAGTAGAAAAGTTCATTCTGTATACCATATGTAAACAATGATTTTCCTCCTCCTTTGGCAACTTCAGGACATATAGAAACAGGTATTTGCTATAAGCAAAAGCACTTGGGTAAAGGCACATTGAAAGCTTTTCAAGCTGCAATTAAACAAGGTACTCGAGAACTCTCTAAAAACACTCTCACTTTTCAGTTTACTTTGTCAATTCTAGTTACAAGCATGTAACAAATCAGACCGTTGAATGTGAAGAAGCAGAACGACACTTGAGTGACCCAAGTACAACAAACACTCATCTCTTCTTATTCCACCGTCACTGATTTGGCCAGGTTTCTAGGAAAGTCAACCTAAAATGAAAAAGAACAAGCTCTCAAGTCAAGGCGACATTTTTGAACACCGGACAGCAAAGGGGAGGGGCCGGATGCATTCTCCGACAGGCATTTCCATCTATTTGGATTTTAAAATGGCAAATGCACATGAATCTAAACTTCTGACGGTCGGCTTTAAGTTCCCCAGTCAGCTCTCTCCTCTCTAGTTTTCCTCACTTTTCTCTCACTGCTCCCCAGCTCACGCTCTGCTCCTCTCACTCCCCTGCTTGTCTCAAAGCCTACCTTTCATATACTTTATTTTCATCCTTCTCGCTGCTCACACCCTCCCTCCTCCCTGGAACTCCCTCCCACTTCTCAGCCGGCAAACCACCGCTCTCCCTATCTTCAAAGTCCTTCCATGATTAATTTTCTCCTCTACTGCCACTTGAGCAGTTCTGCATATCCCCTAAGCATTTGGGTGACTCCCTTTTCTCCTGGAATTCCTTAAGCGCTTATTATGTGCCAGGCACAATACTAAGCAATGGGGTAGATGCAAGCTAATCAGGTTGGACACTGACCATGTCCCACACGGGGCTAACAGTCTTAATCCCCATTTTAGAGATTAGGAAACCGAGGCACACAGAAGTGAAGTGACTTGCCCAAGGTCACACAGAAGACAAGTGGCCGAGCTGGGATTAGAACAGATCCTTCTGATTCCTGTGCTGTATTGGCTAGGCCATGCCTGGAAGATTTATGTACGTATATTTATGCTCTATGGCTTCCCCTCGCCTGTTCTTTATTTTAGTGTCAGTCTCCCCAGACAAACGTGCTCATCCTAGCTGCTTTAACTGGGAAATGAAAAGCTAGACTAGACTTACATCATATCCTCTGAGAACCGCCAAGTGGAATGAGAGCAATTGCAAAGGAATAACACTTAAGGCTCCTTGGAGGCAGTCGACCGTCTGTGGCAGCTCAATAGTTTTATATGCAAACTTGGAACTCTCGGTATCATCCCTCGAGCACAGTATGATCGGGCGACCCTGAAATGAATGGAAGGTCAGGGAGGAAACTGAAACCAGTTTGTTGTGGGCAGGGAACATGTCTAACTCCCATGTTAGACATGCACGCAGTAAACACTCAGTAAATATGATTGATTTTTTGACTGCCATAGAATTGTATTAAAAAAGAAAATTTAAAAAAGCCATTTCTCAGATTTAGACCAAAAGCTCTCTCTCTTGACTGTAAGAATCTTGTGGGCAGGGAATGCATCTACCAAGACCCTTATGTTGGACTCTCCCAAGTACTTAGTACAGTGCTCTGTAAGAAGTAGACTGTAAGCTTCCTGTGGGCAGGGAACGTTTCTTCCCACACTGTCTGTCTTCAACTCTCCCAGTGTGCTCTGCACACTGCAGACTGTAAGTTCCCTGTGGGCATGCAATGTGTCTATGCAATGTGTCTACACAATGAAGTACAATAGAACAATAAACAGACAAATTCCCTGCCCACAATGAACTTACAAACTAGGGATGGTGCTTCAGGGAGAACAGACATTAATATAAACAAACAAAATTACAGCTATGGACATAAGTGCTGGGGGACTGGGAAGAGGGAATGAATAAAGGGAGCAAGTCAGGGTGACACAGAAGGGAGTGGAAGAAGATGAAAGGAGGGTTTAGTCAGGGAAGGCTCCTTGGAGGAGATGGGCCTATGGGAGGCGTTCTCCAAGGTGACTCAATGACACCCCCTCCCCCAACCACGCCCACAGGACGAAGAGGCAGTGATAACTCACCTGGCGAGCAGTGACCTGTTGCAGAGCATTCTGGCACTTTGTAAAGCAGGGATCCTTCATAATGACCATGATCACTGGCATCTGTTTATCAATGAGGGCTAGGGGCCCGTGTTTTAACTCTCCTGCCAAGATGCCTTCCGAGTGCATGTATGTGATCTCCTTGATTTTCTAGTCAATAGATAAAGAAGAGAGTGACCAAAAGAGCAAAACTCATTGACCATGCCAAGGACCCTATTAGGAAAAACCCAAACAGAGCCTCATTATTTCCTTATTTTCTAGGAACTGTGATTTAGCTTAGGCCTAGACGGTTAGCTTTTTTCATCCTTTCATCTGGATCAGTGTTATTTACCGTTATCCTAGAGCTGCATCGTTTATCTAGCTGAGGTTGGAGAACAGAACATTTCTTAAATTCTCCTTGAAAAATGGTTTTTTCAGGTCATGTGGGTTAAGCGGTAAAACAGGAAACGAGTGTAATTGATACAAGGACTTTCTTACAAATGCAGACACTGGTATATTGGCATTAAAATAGGCCTACAGAAGGTCCATTGATTTACTGTAAGACAGCCTAAGTAAAAACCTTTTTCTCTACCAAAGAGACTGACCAGTCTTGCTATAATGAATATAGATCTTTCAGTAGTAAGAAGAGTCAGCCCTAGAACTCCCTCTCCGCTCCTTCCCACTGCAGCACGTACCTATAGATCTTAAAACTCTGTTGCTTCTCCTACACGTAGTTTTTTTTGGGGGTTTTAGCACCTGCCTCCCCTGCTAGACTGTAAGCTCCTTGAAGGCAGGGAGTATGACTACTACTTCTGCTGCACTCTCCCAAGTGCTTAGTACAGCGCTATGCACACAGTAAGGGCCCACTAATATTACTGAAAATAACTGGTTTTTGTTCCCTTAAGACCACCCTGACAAGTCTACGCTGCACAAAGTGAAGTTAACTGGTAAATCTGGATAACTCAAGACCAAAAAATGGAGTTCCGTGGTTCCCAGTACTCTCGATTTTGAATCCAGGGCTTGGGTTTGGTAGCTAACCAGCATGAATTTCTCAGATAAAGCAGGGTCTGGAGGACAGAGCACAGGACTGGAAGTCAGGATAGCTAGACTCACATCCCAGCCCGGCCACTGGACCCCTTTATGAACTTGGTAGAGTCATTTTACTTCACTAAGCCTCGGTTTCCTTATCTGTAAAATGGGGTCAAGAATGTTGGAAGTCCCATGTGGGGACTGTGCCTGTTGTCATAACCTTATATCTACCCTGGAGCCTTGTACATAGCAAGTGCTTGATGAATGCCACAATTATGGTGAGGAGCAGTGTTGCCCAGTGGAAAGAGGATGGGCCCAAGAGACAGAGGACATGGGTTCTAACCAGAGCTCTGCCAACTGCCTGCTGTGTGATCTTGAGCAAGTCACTTCGCATATCTGTGCCTCACTTTCCTCGTCTGTAAAATGGGGATTCAATATCTGTTCTCCTCGTACTTAGGCTGTGAGCCCCATGAGGGACAGGGACTGTGTCCAATCTGATAAACTTGTATCTACCCCAGCACTTGGTATATAGCAAGCACTTACCAAGTACAATAATAATAATAATTACAATCATGACCTTCCCTCCAGTTCCCCTTTCTTACTGTGTAGATCTGGCACAAGACAACATCAATACAAGCTGAGTTGTGTGTGAACTAAAGTAACTTGAGTTCATAATAATAATAATAATAATTGTGGTATTTGTTAAGCGCTTACTATGTGCCAGGCACTGTACTAAGCACTGAAGTAGATAGAGGTGATTGGGTTCGACACAGTCCCTGTCCCACATGAGCTCACAGTCTTAATCCCCATTTTACAGATGAGGGAAGAGGCACAACGAAGTGAACTGACTTGGCCAACGTCACACAGCAGACAAGTGGGGGACCTGGGATTAGAACCCAGGTCCTTCTTACTCCCAGACTCGTGCTCTATCCACTAGGCCATGCTGCTTTATGATGCTCTGATTTGCTCCCTCTAAAAGCTCCAACAAATGGTGGTCAGGGGTCAATCCTCAAGGCCAAAGGGCTCTGGGCCCATTGAATTCAGAGGCAGTTTCTCAAAATTTACCTGTTATCCCAAAGCATGCTGGAAACTGAGCATCATTCTTCTTGATGCTTGATTAGTGTAACAGGGGCTTCTGATCCCCAACATGACTGAATGTTTAGGGGAGTGACTGGCCTTACTCCAATGGCTAACTTAATCCTGGGGGACACCCGTTGGTAGGGGAAGGGGGACATCCCCTCAATATACAGAAGTTCAGAAGTGAACAGGTGCAAAAGTTCAGTCTGACCAAGTGGCATACACAGTGAAAGACCAAAAAAAAAAAAAAGAAAGTCTTACCAATGCTCCTTCCAGGCAAGTAGCGTAGTTATAACCACGACCCATCACCAAAAGGGATCTTTGTTTGTAGAGTTCCAAGGCCAGATCATGGATCTTCTCATCCAAAGCTAACACTTCTTTGATCATCTCTACAGACCAAACGCACAGTGAAAAGCAGAGTAAGTGCCACCATTCTCATCGGCCCGAGCAGGTTTAAACAAGCTCTTGGGGACACTGAGTGCTGTCAGTCTAAAGCAGTGTCACAGGGCTTACGTCATCTCAATTGGTTGTCTTATCTGAACGCTCCTCTATGGGAAGCGGGTAGATATAAGTGTCAGAATTTGAATTTGTGATGACAAACCTTATGGCTGGAATAACAATCAGCGGAATTTATTGACTGCCTACTATGTGCAGAGCACTGTACTTAGCATTTCGAAGAGTCCAATGAAGTTGGTAGATATGATCCCTGCCATCAAGGAGTTTACGGTCTGTGTGCAGAAGACCGTACTAAGCATTTGGGAGAGTCCAATAAAGTTGGTAGACATGCTACCTGCCCTCGAAATCTTACACTGTGTATGCAAAACATTCTTCTAAGCACTTGGGAGACTTCAATAGAGTTAGAAGATATACTCCTTTCCCTCAAAAAGCTTAGTCTAGTGGGGGGAGACAGACACTAAAATGACCAGTAGGGCAGAGATGGGGTGGGGTGAGTTGCTAAGTGTTTAGGAGATATGGACTGAAGTGTGTAGCAGATGCAATAGGAGGGAAAACAAGGTGTGGGAGAGATGAGAGATTAGTCAGGGATCATTTTTCTACAAAAAAAAATCAGGCTGTTTTTCATCACTTTTCAAGAAACTCCAATGGTTGCCCATCCAGCTCTGCATCAAATAAAAACTCCTCACCATTGGCTTTAAAGCAATCAATCACCCTGCTGCCCCCTTCTACCACACCTCTCTACTCTCCTACTACCCACACACTTGGCTTCCCTAATGCTAACCTTCTCACAGTATCCTGATCTAGACTCTTTCACCGCCAAACCCTCGCCCACATCCTACCTCTGTCCTGAAACACCCACCCTCCTCAAAAGCAATAGACAATTACTTTCTCCCCCTTCAAAGGCACATCTCCTTCAAGAGGCTTTCCCTGACTAAGCTCTCCTTTCCTCTTCTCCCTCTTTCTTCTGCATCATCCTGACTTGCTTCCTTCATCCATCACCCCCCACCAACAACCCATCTGTACTTATGTCCAAATCTGTAATTTATTTATTTCTACTAATGTCTGCCTCTCCCCTCCAGACTGTAAGCTCGTGGGCAGGGATTTTGCCTGTTTGTTATGTTGTACTCTCCCAAGCACTTAGCACAGTGCTCTGCACACAGTAAGTGCTCAATAAATACGATTGATTGAATAAATGAATGAAGTCTCTCAGTTTACAAGCATGAGTCGAACTCGAGGAACGTACCTGGGAGCGACTGCAGTCCGTTGATGATCTCCTGCCTCCTATTTTGCAGAGAAATGCGGTCTTCCGACATCATCAGGCCAAACATCACCAGGGAGACGAATTGGCTGGTGTAAGCCTGAGGACAAAGAGAACCGTGATTCTCTGGGAAAACAGCTCAATTAAGATAGGTGGTTGCTATGCTGGGGGAAGCAGCGTTGCTAGCAGGCACTCGCACACCCCCTGCTAAGGTGCAAGGGTCTGAAGGTCTCTGTCCCCCAACCCTCCCTGCTCAGGGAATTCAGATCCTTCCGTCCAGTCATGCCTAGTTCTCCAATAGCTACTCAAGCTGGAGCACACCTGCTCATGGGAGAGATGTGGGGGACTCTAAACCCCACACCTTGCAACTCCAAGGGTTCCTTACCAACGAGTCATAATCCAAACGATCAGGTCAGTCCCAATAAACACTCTGGTCCGATCTCACCGTCTTTTTTTTTTTTTTAATGGTAACTGTTAAGCGCTTACTATGTACCAGGTACTGTACTAAGTAGATACAAGCCAATTAGGTTGAACACAGTCCATATCCCACATGGGGCTCACAGTCTAAATCCTTATTTTAGATGTGATAGCCAAGGCCCAGAAAAGTGATTTGCCCAAGGACACCTAGCAGACAATCAGCGGAGCCGGGATTAGAACCTAGGTTCTTCTTACTCCCAGATCCACGCTCTATCCATTAAGCCACGCTGCTCCTGAGAGAATTCTCAAGGACACTGAGCTCAGTGAGTTGGAATTGATGCAACCTTCTACCAGCTGTCTTCATCCTCCCAGTATTGGCCTCCAGAGGGAACAAGACCTGAGGTAACAGACCGGCAACAGGCTATTTCATGAGGAAAGCCAATAATAATAATAATAGTAATAATAATAACTGTGGTATTTGTTGAGCTCTTACTTATGTGCCAGGCACTGTAAGCACTGGGGTAGATACAACGTGATTGGGTTGGACACAGTCGAATGTCTCGCTTGGGGCTCACAGTCTTAATCCCCATTTTACAGATGAGGGAACTGAGACACAGAGAAGTGAAGTTACATGACTAAGATCGCAGACCAGACAACTGGCAGAGCCGGGATTAAAACCCAGGTCCTTCTGACTCCCAGGCCCGGGCTCTATCCACTAGGCCACGCTGCTTCTCCAAAGCAATGACTGTCACACCGCAGTCCACTGCCTTCCAAGCCTGACTGCCACCCACCCAAATTCCAACCTCTGAGGACACCTCCCGCCCTCACCTCCGGCTTTGGACTTCCTCAGAAAAGGCCTGGGGAGAAGGGGACAACCCCCCACCTCTGGCTGGTACCCCACCCCTGGTCCTAAATGGCAGCTGGCTACCTTGGTGCTCGCTACCCCGATTTCAGGGCCGGCGTTGATGTGCACGCCGCAGTCGGTCTCTCTGGAGATGGAGCTGCCCACCGTGTTCGTGATGCCAACCGTCAGAGCTCGACGCTCCTTGCAGTAACGCAGGGCCATGATGGTGTCGGCGGTCTCACCTGGGAAGCCGAAGCCCGTCTTAGCGTTAGCAGGTGGGGGTGGTTGAGGTGGACATTTATTGGGATTAGTGGCATTACTGGTAATTAGGGTGTTAGTAGTATTAATGGCACTTATTGGTAGTTAATAGTGTTATTGGTGTGAATGGCATTGATGGCATTCATTGGTATTAATGGTATAATTAGTATTTATCGGAATGGATTTTTTTGGTATGGATATGATGGGCATTTATGGTGCTTATATGTATTAGTAATATTAATGATACATATTAGTATTCATGTTTATCCTGCGCCTCTCTCTCCCCAACCTTTGGCCGAACAAATCATTCAGTCGATCAACGGTATTTACTGAGCACTTACTCTGTGCATAGCACTGTACTCAGCACTTGGGAGAATACAACAGAATTAGCAGACACTTTCCCTGCCTATAATAAGCTTACAGTCTAGAGGGGAAAATCCTGCCACCTTCCCACCACCCTGCTCCCAGCATGCCAGCTGCCAGCATGCCCTGCTCCCATATGGGGCCATGAGCACACTTGAGAAGACCCCTACGGGTGTCCTTTACCACTGGAATTGTTAGATTCTGCTCTTTCAAGTGGTCTTCAATGTTGTTTTATAATGATGGTATTTGCTAAGTGCTTACTATGTGCCCAGCACTGCTCTAATGCACTTAGAATGCTTCACCTTTCCAATTGTATCTGTCTCTAAACCCCACCCTGCCATATTTTTGATTGTAAGCTCCGGGAGGACCAAGGGACCGTGTTTAACTCCCACTTGAGGATTACTCCGCAGTGTTTAGTATAGGCCTTGTACTTGGTAAATGCTTAATAAGTACTATTACTACTCAGCACAATGCACTGTACTAAGTGCTTCGGAAAGTACCGCAAATCATATAACACGTTCACTGCCCGCAAAGAGCTTGTACTTTAAAAGGGAAGATAAACTTAAAATCTTGTTGTGGGCAGGAATTGTCACTCTTTATTGCTGTATTGTACTTTCCCAAGCACTTAGTATAGTGCTCTGCACACAGTAATTGCTTAATAAATACGATTGAATGAATAAAAAAATAAAAATAATATTTGTTAATGGCTTATGTGCCGATCACTGGGTTAGGGACAAATCAATCAAATCAGACACAGTTCCCGCCTCATGGAAAACAGACATTTAATCCCATTTTCAGATGAGGAAACTGAGACCCAGCAAGATTAAGTAACTTGCCCAAGGTCATCTGACAGGCAAGTGGTGGAGCTGGGATTACAATCCGGGTCTCATGACTCCCTGTCCTATGTTCTTTCCACTAGGCTACACTGCTTCTTTATGAAAATATTCATAAATTAAGCAGAAAAAATAATTAACTGGTCAGTTGACTTTGCTAAAAAAAAAAAAAAGGGACTAAAGGAAATGTGTAAATGTCAGAGGTTGCTGTAATTCCAGGAGTTAGAAGTGAATTACGGAGTTATATCTTCACACCATAGGGAGGAGGATCAAGCGGCCTAGAAATTTAGGCTCCTTGGGGCAGTTTGGTGTTAATCAATCAATCAATTAATTGTATTTATTGAGTGCTTATTGAGTACAGAACACTATACTAAGTGCTTGGGAGAGTACAGCACAAGAGAGTTGGTAAACACGTTCCCTGTCCACAGGTACTGCGTAAAAATCTTAGGTTCCCTCAGGGAAACAGGTACTTCTGGCAGGTGCAGTCTGAGAATCAATTCTGAGCATGGTCAGAGTAGTTCTTGGCCCCCATTTTTGGTCTTTGGGACAAAAATTCTCAGAAGCCCTTGTGGAGTTCCTGCCCCTATTCCACACCTGCTCTTCGCTTTTAAAAGGTGCCCTCTCCCAGAGCTCTGGAACTGGCCATAGAGGCTGCCAGTTTTAGAGTCAGTCTGATCAAGGGCAGTCAAAGACATCGATATCACTCACCTGACTGACTTATGAAAAAGCAAACATCATCTCTAAATACAGGGGTATTTCTGTCCAGGAAGTCGCTAGCAAGTTCCACCATCACAGGCAACTCTGTCAGTTCTTCCAATACCTGCCGTGTCTAAAGTCAGCAGATATTAGTTATGAAGGACCCTCATTGAAACAAAGTAGGATCAAGATAAGCAAGTAAAGCTCTAGCAGAAAACACCACGTCACAGATGTCGTTAATGTGAAAAGACAGGAAGGCTGTCATCGAACAGTACAAGAGGTCAGTGAAATCTGCATAAAGTGCATGGTATTTTTTAACATTACCAAGTGAAGGAGATATGTCCCATCCTTGGAAGGAAAATGGCAGATATGACAACTGCAAAAGAACAGTCTCACCAGGCACAGTCTCACGTTAAGCTGGATGACTGGGTTTAACTTACTGCAACTGCCGCGTGGTAGCTAGTCCCACAGCCAATGATGATCAGCCGTCTACACCTTCGGATCTCTTTCAAGTGGTCTTTCAAGCCCCCTAGCAGCACTGCAGAGCATCAAAGAGATTATATTAACCCAGAGGCCTTCCTGAATCACTGTTCTAGGTGGAAATCGAAGACTTGAATGTCACCATTAGGAAACTATACAAGTTACCTGTGTTGGTCTCAAAATTCACCCTGCCCCTCATGGTGTTGAAGACTGATTCTGGCTGCTCGAAAATCTCCTTCTGCATGAAAGCACTGAAGTTTCCTAATTAAATAAACATGGTCAGTCAGGACGGAGCCAATTCCATGGTCCACGTCTGAATTTTCTTTCAGCTGATATTTTTTGGAGGATTGTTTTGCCTCTGATGCCAGGCACTGTACTAAGCACTGGGGTAGATACGAGTTAATCCAGATTAAACACCGTCCATGTCCCACATGGGGTTGACACTATTAATCCCCATCTTACAGATGAGATAACTGAGGCTCAGAGAAGTGAAGTGACTTGCCCAGGGTCACACAGCAATCCATCCGAACTACATTGTGAAAACACACATTTCAGCAGAGCTGTTTGTCGGGTTCAGGAGGAGAATACCTGCCTTTCATAATTTGCTGCAATTCCATCTGCAGGGTCTGGATGGCTCGAGATGGATCATCGCTAGCTGAGCGTTTCACTCGGTGGATGGAGAGTTTTCCATCAGCCACTGCTGCAATGTCATCATCTTCAAGGAAAATGACTCTGTTGGTGTGTTCAATAATAGCACTATAGACATAAATAAATAAATGCATCACTTCAGAACTGACCTGTTCATCTTAGAACAAGGGCTACTTAAATGGGCAATCCAGTATAAAAATAAGAAGCAGCATAGCCCAAGAGATAGAGCATGAGCCCCGGAGTTAGAGATACTGGGTTCTAATCCTGGCTCCACCACTTCTCTGCTATGCAACTTTGGGCAAGTCTATGAGCCTCAGTTACCTCATCTGGAAAATAGGGATTAAGACCGTTAGCCCCTTGTGGGCCATGGACTGTATCCAACCTGTTTAGCTTGTATCTACCCTAGCACTTAGAACAACGCATGGCACATATTAAGTGCTCATCAAATACCATTAAAAAGCAATAAAATAAAGACCACTAATTGACTTCGGAGACACACTAGGGTTCATTTTGACATTTCTCTAGCAGTTAAAGGCTCACTGATTCCTTGTGCCATTTCTTGGTGATCTGTGCCTTCCGACTGTTTCCTCATATAATGTATGCCAGTACTATGTCACCATTTGATTCGAGTCCTAAGCCTGAACTGCACTTCACTTGTCCTTTGTTATCTAAAGACTGGGCAAGAAAAGCTGCACATTGACTTCTTTTTTTCATGATTCTTTCTCTCCCTCCAGGCAGGAAAAGATATCTAACCCTCTCACTACTGTGCTCTTGCTTTCTTCAAAAGGCTCATGCTCCCCTCTAAACTGTAAACCCCCCTCTAGACTGTTAGCTCGTTATGAGCAGGGAACATATCTGCTAATTCTGTTGCACTGTACTCACCCAAGCGCTTAGTACAGTGTTTCTGCACAAAGTAAGTGCTCAGTAAATGCAATTGATTGATCTCTTCCCAAATATAATGGGGAGAGTTTTGCATGTCTGTACTTCCCTGTTTATCTTGAATTTCCCCCTTTTTGTTAATGGTACGCCGCTTCTCGGAGCGCTTACAGTGTGCAGAGCACTGTACTAAGCACTTGGGAAAGTACAGTACAGTAGAGTAGGTAGACATGATCCCTGTACTCACGGAGCTTATAGACTAGAGGAGAAGATGGACATTCAAATAAATTACAGACTGGGGGAAAAGGAAAAAAAAAAGTTCCCAGCTACCTGGCATCGGAAGCAAAGAAAAATTCTACGGCTTTGTCTCCAACAGCGTGAAGGCAGGTTGAACTATCCAGCCTCTTCATTCGGGTTTTACAGATGTTCTTCACATTCTCAATGTTGCCTGTTAAATGAAACAAAGCAAGTCAAATTCACTTCAAAAGCCTGGGTGAAAGAGAAAGTGACAGAGCGTTACAATGTGTCACAAATCCGGAGCTGAGATTTTTCACTGATATCTGAGCTACTGCTGCCTTTTTTTTAATCATGTCTGCACTGGCCAAACTTGACCCAGAGACCAATCTTTTAGAAGACTTGAGGATGAGGCCATGGCAACAGTGGCTGATGGGAAACTCTTCTTCCACCGAGTAAAGTGAGACCACACATACTATCAGCCAACTCTAGTAACTTTCCTGGTAGGCTGAGACTTAAAAAAACGAAACCCACGTGCTGGATTTTGAGAAGCAGGCTAGCAACACTAATCAAGCTCCCAGATGCTTTAGCGCTAACTTACATGTCCTATATAAGATGGGGATCTGTTCCGTGGAAAGTTTATATTTGCTGCGAACTCCAATGAGCAGAGGGCTTCCTCTCCTGAAAATATAACAACGAACAAAGTCACCCAAGGTGTCATTCGTGGGGTTACAGCGACGTTGCTCTTGGCATTAAAGACAGACTGCCCCGATCTGCATTCAGCCCTTTTGACAGAAAAGTTAATTGACTGGGTGTCCTGTCGAAATACAGTTTGAAGCATTTCATCAGGAAGTGACTAGGCTCAATCAATAGGGAGATCAGCTGCTGAAATGCCAATTATAATGTTTTAATCTAGGGTGAGGCAGTGCCCAGAACATTTGGAACTAACTCCCATGGTGAATTGACCCAATGAGAGCTAAGGACCTCCAGGAGGTTTATAAACATCCGTTCACTAATCCTTCCTGACCTCTCATCAGAGGGCAGAGGTCATTCGGGAACCAGGTTTACCAGGTGATTTGTTCAAAGTCACAGGTAACAGCTGAGCCAGGAAAAATGTCCAAACCGCCTTTCTCCATCCATCTACAATCTATTTTACCTCCACGCCTCTCCTCTCAGGGGACGCAGTGTTGCTCACTGGAAAGTGCCCAGCACCAGCCTGCTGTGTGACTTTGAACAAGTCGCTTAAACTAGCCTCAGTTTCCTCACCTGTAAAATGGTGTGTGTGGGGGAATAGATTCTGACCCAAGTGTGGGACAGGGACTCTGATCTGATAATCTTATTCCTACCCTGGCGCTTAGCACCAAGTAAGCACTTTAAACAACTGCCACAGTTATTTCCAAACAGATACAAACTGAAGAATGCTTTCAGAGTCTGGCAATACATTTCCTGTTCCCAACCAAGAATTTCTGGTTTCAAATGAGTTCTGGGAGTCGTCAACTAGAGTCTGTGCCCAATCTAATACACTCAAGGTTTTGTAATGCCTTATTTCTAAAATCTAACACACATTTGGATTTATTCATTTTGGCTTGCACACCAATCTTAAGTTTCAGTGCACACCGAGCAAAGAATATTTCATTCTCATAACTCCTACAGTGAAAAGTCAGACCTCAAACCCCAAGAAAATCTTGGCAATGTTGAGACAACAGCTTCAGTCATCAGTACTCGATTCACTGTAAATGGACCATTTACAAGAAAAAGGAATAATTTATTCATAAAACTATTGACAGTATGGTTATTAGTTTGTGAGCTAGCACCTGATATTTTAGCAGATTTTTAGTTCAACAGACTTTTGGGCTAACTTGGAAGAAAATAACTATCCACTGCATTTAACCCAAGATGAATCCAATCTGCTTGGATTCATTTGGTCTCAGGTGATGAATTGAGATCATTCCACATAACTTTCTGAAATAGCAAACTGCAAACTCAGATTTTACAATGACCCAGTTGGTAAAAACTCCAGTAATAAGAGAAGCTGTGTGGCCTAGGGGAAAGAGCACAGGCTTAGGAGTCAGAGGATTTAGGTTCTAATTCTGACTCCACCACTTGCCTCTTGTGACCTTGGGCAAGTCCCTTAGCTTCTCTGTGCTTGTTTCCTCATCTGTAAAGAGGGGATTAAATACCTGTTCTCCCTCCCCCTTAGACTGTGAACCCCATCTGGGACAGGGACTGTCCGATCCAGTTTCTATCCCATGGCACATAGTAAGTGCTTAACAAATATCAAAGTTATTATCTAGCAGTGGAGGCAGACATTAAAACAAATTACAGATAAGATAAATCAAGAGAGTTTAAAGAGTAAGAGCTCAATAAATATTATTTACTGACTGGTTGCTTCATGCTTTTGTGCCCAATTCTTTGCAGAGGAGCTCAGAGGCAGGGAAGACACAGACCTCTCTGCCTTTGACCTTCCCATCCAGGATAATCTGGGGAGGTGATGTGGTTCATTCCTCTCATTAGGGCCTAGCAGGGTAGGTTAAAGTTCCCAGAAGCTCCCAGATCCTCCTTTGGCAATGTACAATTCCCCAAACACAGAGCTCTGCTCTGAACCTTTCTCCATATCCCGCTGGGAGGAAGAGGAGAAAAGGCAGAGATGGAAACCGAGTTCTATTTTTAATCACAACCTCGAACAGAACGTTCAAATCGAAAGGTGCACTTAGATTAGGCTTTCATCTGAACATTTAAATCCTTTTTCGGAAATTCTATTGAAGCTTTCCCAAGTATAAAATGTCGGGTCTGAATCCATTCCCCGTGCCCTGTGAGACACAAAAGCTTCATGCACCATTTTTAGACGGCTCAACCAAGAAAAGGCTCTTTAGGGAAAATGAAGATTCGTCTTCACTTACCGGGTTGTTACTGCTTCACCTGGGTAGTAGATGCTCTTAAAAACCAATGCGAATGCTCCTTCCTGGAATACAAACAAAACAAGCTATATTTATTTAAATGAGATCTTATTGTGTGCCAAACATGTCTTAAGTGCTTGGGAGAGTCCAAAACAACAGAGTTGGTAGCCACATTCCCTGGCCACAGGGAGCTGACAGTCCAGAGGAGCTTAGAGGAAGGGAATTCAAGCACCTCAGCAGAGTGGATAGAGCATGGGCCTGGAAACCAGAAGGAGCTGGGTTCTAATCCCAGTTTTTCCACTTGTCGGCTGTGTCGCCTTGGGCATGTCACTTAACTTCTCTGTGCCTCAGTTACTTCCTCTGTAAAATGGGGAATTATTATGGGGGGACATGGACTGTGTCCAACCCGATTAGCTTCTATCTACCTCAGTGTTTAGTACAGTGCCTGCCACATAGTAAGTGCTTAACAAATATCATTAAAAGCAAACAAACAAAGAAACAAAAATATTCTACCATTTCCCAGATCAGTTTAGACTGAATTAAACTTTGGGCTGATCACAGGTTCTTAGGAAAAGGAATGAATGAATCAATCAACGTATTTATTGAGTGCTTACTGGGTACAAAGTACAGGACTAAGAACCTAGGGAAGTAGAAAGTTAGGAGATGTGATGGATGAATTAGAGAGGTGTTAAATCTAGCAGAAGCCAGACAAAAGCACGCTTTGGGATGCTGTCGAAAAGCTAAATTCTGAACAATAACTTGAGTGGAGAGAAAGGAAATCTTTTGGAAAAAGGAAATGGTACCAAACTGATTCCAGTGTGTTTGATTTAAAAGAGACCTGTTGAAGTTTCTAGGTCAAAGTTTTATCCTGCCTTTTTGCAAGGTTTGTAGTTGATGCATGAATGACACTGTGACTAGTCATATTTGAACAGTGTGACTGGTTTCTGATTAGCTCTCATTAATAAATAGTTGCTGTAAACCATGACTCCATAAAATTGGATGGAACTGACTCCTCCCTCTTAGGGCAACTTTTGATTTAAAGCCATTTAGCCGTGAAGTGTTGCCAAAGAATGCCACTTTGAAGGAAATTATTTACTGTAAAACAAATGATTTCCTGTCACAAAATCTGTGGTGTTTCCAGAGAATACCACTTTTGGGGAAATTATTTACAGTAAAACAAATGCTTTCTTGTCACAAATATTAGCTCTTAAGAAGAGTATCATAAAATTTTGTCTATTTTGCCACTCTGGGAGCAGGAAAGCAATACTAATTGCCTGGTTAAGAGGAATTAAAGCTGCTCTTTACATCTTCTCCCCTCAGCCTTCCCAAGCCCCTTTAGGCAGGAACCCACTTTCCAGCAGCAATTTTGGAACCCCTCCAGCAAGAAGGAGGTCTCTGCATCCAGGAGACAGTCAAATATCTTTGATGACAATGAAAGAGAAAGAGAGCTTACTCCCACGACTAATTTAGGATTCAACTAAGGGAATTCCCCACTTACCAACTGCTGAATGACTCTTTCTACCAGGGTTGAGAAGCTGATGTCTTCGCTTTCTCTGTTATCATACACATATTTGATCAGCTTGGCAATTGTCTCAGTATCCGTTTCGGACTCAAACTCATACCCTTTGGTCTCCTGGAACAGTTGTTTGAGTATATAGAATGTCAGACCTTCAGGTGAAACAGCTTCATTCCAAACTCTCCCAGCCCCTAAAAACACACACATACACACATTCCCGCCTATCCCTCCCTTTGCTTCTTCCCCCATAAGTTTCTTTTCCCTTGAAAAAGGAGGTGGAACCTGAAAGAAAATGGCGGGAAACCTTAAGGTTAGACTTCTTCTCCTTCTCTCCCCTTGCCTACTTTCTGTTTTGAATCTTAGCTTGTTTCTCCTAATTTTCCGGTCTCTGGCCCTGAACTTCTTGAGCCTTTCTCCTTTATCCTGACTTCTAATAAAGGAGTCCTTGGTCCCAATCTTTCTCCAAGATCTAGTTCCATGTCCAGCCTCTCACAGAAGCCCTCAGAATCTTAAATAGCACTTGAACTTCACCCTGCGACACCCCATCAGAAACAAGGGCATGCCTGTTGTCTGGATTTCAAAAGTTCAAAGAGGTACTGAAGTCTAGTGCTTGAACATGGGACTAGGAATTAGGTGACCTGGGTTCTAATCCCGGATATGCTCCTCACCTTGAGCAAATTATTTTAATCTCCCTGGGCCTCAGTTTCCTCACCTGTACAATGGGGCTAAAATACTCGCTCTTCTTGACTCAGACTGGGAGCCCTATGTGGGTCAGGATCAGGGTCTGATCTGATTGTATCGACCTCTTTGCTTCATTCATAACCAGGACTTAATATAAGGAAAAAAAGAAATAGAAAACAGGCTATAATCTCCCATCTTACCAGAAATTTCCTCAGGTCCTTATAATTTGTGATGATCCCATTATGGATGACAACAAATTCTGAAACATTAATATTACATTATATTATTCATATTTTGTCTGAACACAAAATGAAATTCAGACAATTACAACCTTCTCTTGAGGACTGGGCAATGGCTCAGATCCCATCCCCCCAGCCCTCACCCCCCACATACACAGGGCGTAGAAGGGCAACAAAAACACATCTCGTTGAAATGACCTCATGGGAGCTGGTTCGTCTTGCATGTCCAAGAGGAATCTGCCCTGCCCCTTATTTCAAACCGAGTGAGCAACAGATCTTTACATTCTATCGGTCTAGTTGTCTTCTGGCATGAGGTCTGTGTTCTGGTGAGAAATCACAAGCCTGTTCCAAACTCCTGTCCAATTCACCAATAGTATTTATTGAGCACTTTCTGCATGCAAAGAACCGTACTAAGTGCTTGGGAGGGGACCCTGCAATAGAGTTGGGAGATACAATCTTTACCCTCAATGAGTTTACAGACCAGAGTGGGAGACAGACCATGCACAAGCACCCTCTAGACGGTAAGGTTGTCGTGGTCAGGGAATGTGTCCGTTTATTATTATATTGTACTCTCCCAAGCACTTAGTACAGTTCTCTGCACACAGTAACCTCTCAATAAATACGACTGAATGAATTGAATAGAAAGTTCACACACACATACACAACATCCACTATTTGGCCCAATATCCATTTTGACGCCACATATAATACAATGTAGCAGCACAAGAGCTGGCTCCCTTACCTGCACTGTAGCCAACACACAGTCTACAGACACACTAGATGGCAAGATTGAGTGCCCCAAGTTCTATAGCTTTCTCAGGAATGGTGTTCTGTTAATTGCCTCTTTCCTGTCACACCACATGGCAGTCAGACCATCATGGCAAACTGACAAATGATGAACTCATTGAGAGCTTTGAGGCAGTCAGTCAGGTCACCCCTTCCTGCCTTACCACATTGATTTCATAATACAGCCCAGCCTGCACACCTCACTCCTTGAACATCAACCAACCCTCTGTACCTCGATCTCAACCATCTCACCGCCGATCCCTTGCCTACAATCTTCCTCTGGCCTGAAGTTCCCTCCTCACTTCAAATATGACAGCCCACCGCTCTCTCCACCTTCAAAGCCTTATTAAAATCAGAAGGACTTGGGTTCTAATTCTGTCCACTGTGTAACCCTGAGCAAGTCACTTAACTTCTCTGTGCCTCAGTTCCCTCATCTGTAAAATGAGGATTAAAACTATGAGCCCCAAATGGGACATGGACTGTGTCCAACCTGATTAGCTTGTATCTACCTCAAAGCTTAGTACAGTGCCTGGCACATTGTAAGCACTTAACAAATACCATTAAAAAAGCAAATAAAAAACTCTTTCAAAGGCCTTCCCTGACTAGGCCCTTATTTCCCCTATACCCTCTCCATTCTGTGTCACTTACGTACATGGATCTGTACCCTTCAAGCACTTGATATTCACCCCACTCACAGTCCCATACCACTTATGTACGGCTCCATAATTTAACATCTGTCTCGCCATCTAGATCGCAAGCTCGTTGTGCACAGGGAACATGTCTACCAACTCAGTTGTATTGGACTCTTCCAAACACTTGGTACAGTGCTCTGTGCAAAATAGATGTGTAAGCTCCTTGAGGGCAGAGATCGTGTCCACTAACTCCCTTGCACTCTCCCAAGTACTCAGCACAGTGCTCGGCCAACAGTAGACTGTGAGCTTCCAGAGGGCAAAGCTTGTGTCTATTAACTCTATTGTATTGTACTCTCCCAAGTGCTCAGTACAGTGCTCCCCACACCATAAGCATTCAATAAATACCGTTGATTGATGGATTTCCCACCCAGACGTACCGTTGTTTTTATCGGATCTCTGAGGGTGACTGTTCACAGCACTGGGGACTCCGTGTGTGGCCCAGCGAGTGTGAGCCATTCCAAAATGTGTCTCGAACTCAACTTTGAGGTCCAAGCCATCTTGCTCTGCACAGGAGAAGATTCATCCCAATATTACAAAGTGTCCTCAACAACACTGCAAGCGGAAGTGGAGGTAGTCTTCTTTACTGAATTAACATAATTCAGTGGGTGATTATAGTTATTGAATTTCATCCAACTCCCTCCAAATTGCTCTCCTTTAGAAAGCTTTTTTCACCCCATCCATTTAACAGAACAGGGGAAAATTTCCTTTTATATCAGAATTCTGTTTATTACAATTATTTCCAGCTACAAGAGAAAATCTATTGAGAAATGAATGTGGACTTAATAGAAGATTTCACCACAACTATTTGCTGAATAGTTGGGAGTGTTTTTACTACTTACTGTAGAGTTCTTCATCAAGAGCCTTGACTTTCCCCCTTTTCTTAACTAGTTTGATGTGTCTTTCTTTATCTTCATTATTATTTCCATCGATTGCCACACCTGCAATTCAAGAATTTGTTGCTATCATTTAAGATCTGTTTATACTACCCAGTTGGAAAGATACTTTAAGACATAAGGGTTAAGTTGTCCTAGGGTTAAACCAACACTTTTTGCAGCTTTCTTCCCCCATCATCCCTCATCAAATAATAATTGTGGTTTTTGTTAAGCACTTACTGTGTATCAGGCACTGTACTAAGTACGGGGTGGATACAAGCAAAATGAGTTAGGCACAGTCCCTGTCCCACACTGGGTTCACAGTCTCAACCCCCATTTTACAGATGAGGTAACAGAGGCACAGAGAAGTAAAGTGACTTGCCCAAGGTCACAAAGCAGACAAGTGGCAGAGTCAGGATTGGAACCAGCTGGGGAGCCGGGATTAGAACCCAGCTCTCCTGACTTTCATTTCTGTGCTCTTTCCACTGGGTGCTGGAAGACTGTAGACTGTAAGCTTGTTGTGGGCAGGAAATGTGTCTGTTATATAGTATTCTCTCAAACGCTTATTACATTGCTCTGCACACAGTAAGCACTCAGTAATTATGATTGACTGCTGAGACAGAGTATCAAAAAAACTCCCCCTGCTGCTGAGTTTGGTGCCACTATGTCTGCTGTGAGATGGTGTGGGACACCAGAGGAAATTTCCCCTGGAAAATTCCACTCCAAAACACAGGTGGAGAGTGGAGTCCTGCCAATTGGAGCTCGGGATCCCACTGGTCACATGTGTCGTAAGGGAGAAACTCTGTGTTACCAAACAAGAAAGTGGTCTGAGTTCTAGAGAAACCTCTGGCAGTTGGTGGGGTGGAAAGATCACAGGGCTGGGAGGCAGGAGACCTAGGCCCTCTGGAATCCGCACACAAGGAGTTGTAGCACCCATTTGGACTAGGGGCTCGAGCCTGTTCAGAGCCCGGGCAAGAGGGGCACAGGGTAGGATCGATGAGGCCTCGGACTGGGAAAAGTCACCCCATCTTCACCCCTTGTGTACAAATCAGTCAGTGTTATTTATTGCCTACTTACTGTGTGCAGTAAACACTGAAACATACATTGTAAATTATTATTATTTATCACACTTTCTCCCACTGGGTCTGCTCTGCTTTGTCACTGTTCTTCTTCCAGCTTTCACTCTGTAAATAATTTTTGTCAGTCTCTCCTATTAGGATAGTGGAAATTTGGCCTAGTGTTAAAAGCACGGGCTTGGGAGTAGAGGACATGGGTTCTAACACTGGCTCCGCCACTTGTCTACTATGTGACCTTAAGCAAGTCACTTCACTTCTCTGGACCTCTGTTACCTCATCTGTACAATGGGGATTAAGACTGATAGCCTCATGTGGGACAACCTGAGTAGCTCGTATCTACCCCAGTGCTTAGAACAGTGCTTGGCACATAGTAAATGTTTTACAAATACCATAATTATTATTATTATTAGCATGTAGGCTCCTACTGTACTTTCCCAAGCATTCAGTAGAGTGCTCAATTGCCCTCAACCCTGCGCTCCTAAAGAGAGTTCTGAGTACCTTCAAAGAGTAATTTAGTATGAGGACTGCGTGACATATAGTAAGCAGTTAACAAATATCATAAAAAAAGAGAGAGAGAATAGGCACAGCATATAGATACACCAATATTTCCATGCTAATTCTTTGGGGAGTGAGGGAAAAAAAAAGGAATATCCAATTACCCGCAGAATCATATCCTCTGTATTCCAGCCTCTGGAGACCCTTTATTAGAGTTTCAAAAATCTCCTTCCTTGTCCGGGGTACTCTGTAGTTCATATATGCAAAGATTCCTGGGAAGATAAAAAAAATAAGAGATTCAGAAGTCAGCATTTGTCAGGAAATAAAGATCACATGGGAAGAAAACATGTTTGAGAGCCCAAATAACAAATTAAAAATGTGAGAATTTTCCCATTGGGTTTTAAAATGGCCGAAAAATAGCATTCTACAAATTTTATATGGTACAGGCCAATTACAAATTTTATATGGTACAGGCCAATTACAGTGCCCACATTTATTAAGCAAGCTACATTTGGGTTGAATTTTTGATGACCATTCCAGTCAGAGAATGGGTGGATTTCAGAATCCTTTCTAAACTTATTAAAAGTATTAAGTTTCCAGTTTCCAGTTAAAATGAATCTGATTATTTCTTCAATTGAACTGTTCTCTATGCAGGGAAAGGTTCATAAATCTGAAATTTTATTCTGGGAAGTTTCCCGACATTTGGTTTTTCCAGATATCAAATTACGACTTTGCTAAAGGCTCCCATCCTGATCCCAGATAAAAGTGGATTCAAGAATAATTGGGTTTCAGTCATTTTCTGTCTACGAGAGAGAGGTCAGTGAGATTGAATTCCTAGTGGAGATTTTTTGGAAAAAAAAAAGATTTAAAATGGCTAAATTGATGTTCACCCATTGGTTTCTAGGAAATGATACCAGAATTTCTTATACAACCAGATGACCCTTCACAAAGGGCAAGGTCCCCAAAACTAATTCTCCTCACACATCTCCAAACCCCCTTTATGCCAAATTGCACAACGCATTTACAGGCGTGTTGGGCCAGTAAATGAGTTTTGCAGTTGCAGTGCTGTCCCTATGTGACTCACGGCTCCAGAAAAAAAAGTCTCCCTGGAGGTTTTGCCTTAGAGCTGGAGAGTGTGTTGCAATTGTTAAGGATCCTTAACTCCAGGGATCTGGAAGGCTTCCTCACAGATTAAACAGCAGATTCCAAAGCCTACCCCCTCAGTGGTGAAAAGCAGACTGGCATAGTGGAGAAAGCACTGGACTTGCCCTCAGGAGTCCTGGGTTCTAATCTAGGCTTCCATGGCTCACCTGCTGCGTAACCTTGGGCAAATCCCTTTACTTCTCTGTGCCTCGGCTTTCTCACCTGGAAAATGGTCATAAAATACCTGTTCTCCCTCCCCCTTATATTGTGAGCTCCATGTGGGACAAGGACTGTGTCCGATCAGACTGTATTTATGTGTCTTCCAGTGCTTGGCACAGAGTAAGTGCTTAACAAGTACCATAATAATTATTAATAAATACTGTGGTTATTATTATACTGACAACCACAGCGTTAGCCTAGGCAGCGAAATGGTACAATTTCTCTGAGTCAAGAAGAATGAATCTTAACCTTCATTGCAAAACACAAGCGACACAGTTACATGTGAAATAATTTATTACCGCGGTACAGAATTTTGTTTTACTCCTCAACATATCCCTCTCATTAGATTTTATTTTTTAAACCGATAAACTAACCAAAATTGCTTCAATACTGACCACCTTTCTCTCCCTGTTCTGGGAGTTCTCCCAGTCAGTGGTATTTATGGAAGCCTTCCCCAATTAATTCACAACCCTCCAATACCCACCCTTAACACCTATGTACATTAAGACTATTGTAATACACATATGATAATGTATTTTTTTGTTATGAGCTTACTATGTGCCAAACACTATACTAAGCACTGGGGTAGATACATGACAATCAGATCCGGACACTGTCCCTGACTCACAATTTAACTCTATATTTTATTGATGTATTTATCGACACATTCCATTATTTGATTCCCAGTGGATTTGTCTTGCTTCAAGCCTTATATGTGCTCTTTCCTTGGCTACCTGTAAATAAGTTTTGTCCGTCTCCCCCAAGAGAACGTAGGCTCCTTGAGGGGAGACAATCAGAGCTTTGCTACTGGTAGTCAGTCAATCGTATTTACTGAGCACTTACTGTGTGCTTAGCTGTACCTGTTAGCCCTTTCCTAAATGCCAAGCACTTGGGCCCATTCGGTGCAGTTAGGTCAGACACAGTCCCAATTCAAGGGACAGCAGGTATTGAATCTTCATTTTATAGAGGAGGACACGGAGGCTCAGAGAAGTTAAATGACTTGCCCAAGGTCACACAGTAGACAAGAAGCAGAACCAGGATGAGAAATTAGGTTCCTTGCCTCCCAGTCCTGTGCTCTTTCCAATCAATCAATCAGCGGTATTTTTTGAGCACTTACTGTGTGCAGAGTACTGTACTAAGTTCTTGGGAGAGGAGAGTACAACAGATTGGAAGACATGTTCCCTGCCTTTGTTTTCATTAGTCCAGGCGGCCCCCCGTAAAGCACCCCCAAAACCTGCTGTGACCCTCACTATGAGCAGAGAACGTGTCTACCAACTCTGTCATATCGTTCTCTCCAAAGAGCTTAATACAGTGCTCTGCACACAGTAAATGTTCAATAAATACCACCGATTGACCCTATAGAGAACTCCACCTTCTCTCTGGGCTGATCTTCCACCCCCTAGACTGAACCCCATGTGGAACAGGAAACATTTGTGACCTGATTGCACTGTTTGAGCCCTAGTGCTTGGCATGTAATAAAGTGCTTAACAAATACCGCTATTAATCCTCTATGTCTATCACTCAATGAATTGAGCCATTGATTCACTGAAAGAAGCATTCTCATTGACAATTAAGGGATACATGATCAGGAAAATCTGGCATTTCACGCCCTCGCTGATAATTCATTAATCCGCTCAACATTTCTGTCATGAAAAGACATCTGGACAATAGTAGCAGTTAACCTTTCATGAAAATATGCTGTCAGATATGGTGGTGTAAGCATCATATATCTGGTCTGGTTCACCCCTGGCTTGAAATGAACCTCCTGCTGCAAAATGAAATTTGGTGACGCTTGATACACCTCTTTCCTGAGGATGTGTAACTAACTGAAAATGTTCCCCCAAATAGTACAGAAATGCTTATAATGGTTATGGGGGCCAGGGGGAGAAGGGTGAGAATGAAACCCGAAACAGAAACACACCCACCAACATAGAAGTCACCATGGAAACACAGACCTGACCAAAGTCACCATCCAGCAAAGATTCAATGCAGGGACTAATGATAATAATAATAATTATGGTATTTGTTAAGTGCTTACTATGTGCCAAGCACTGTTCTAAGCGCTGGGGTAGATACAAAATAATCAAGTTGTCCCACGTGGGGCTCATGTCTTAATCCCCATTTTACAGATGAGGTAACTGAGGCATAGAAGTTATTTCACCCTTGAAGTCATGTTTGGGCTTGAAATCTCAAGAGATTTCTCATTCAATCTGTGAACATCCACTGCAGTGATTCCCTTGGAGAATCTCCGAAAGCAACCCCCTAGAGAATTCTCCATGAACTTCACAGGTATAATTTGTGCCTACCCCGGCACTTAGATGAGAACACATAACAAGTGCTTAATGAATACCATCAGAAAAAATAAAACAAAAAAAAACCCCAAGAGTCTGTCTTGGAAGACTGAAGTACTCCTTCGGCCACAACATACTAAGCCCTTACTATGTGCTAAACATTGGGGTAAATACAAGATTACCCGATCAGACACACTCCCTTCCCCACACAGGGCACCCAATCTAACAGTGAGAGAGTGAATCTTATACTGACATTTGTCAGATGACAGAGACACCCTCTGAAGCGGACTGACTTGCCCAAAGGCGGAAATAGAACTAGAACTCAAGTCTTCTGACTCCCACTCCCATTATCTTTCCACTAAATCCATGTTGCCTTCCACATAAGAGGACATCTAGAGGAAATCAAACTAAGGAAGAGAATGAAGATGTACCACAACACTGAAATGGTATTGCTTCGGGCTAGTGATGCTCATAGTAAAATTAGTAATAGCATAGTAGTGGTAGCAGTAATAGTAGTGGAAGTAGATATAATAGTAGTGGTAGAGGCAGCAGTAATCAATCAATCAATGGCATTTATTGTGTGCTTACTACCTGCTTATTATGTGCCAAAAGTAATAAGCACACTATGTGCTTATTATGTACCAAACGTAATAACCACTTAAGATTAACTAGACTGTAAGCTCCTTGTGGAGTATAAGAACCATTGATTGATTAATTGATACTAATTCTACTGCATTCTCCCGACCATATAGAACAGTGCTCAGCACCCAATCAATCAGTGGTAATTAATGAGTCCTTACTGTGTGCAGAAGACTGTACTATGTGCTTTGGGGATCACAATACAACAGAGTTGGTCGATGTTCCCTGCCCACAACAGGTTTACAGTCTTCAGTCTGCTTATGCCTAGCAGGAGTTCAACAAATATTATTCATTCATTCAATCGTATTTATCGAGCACTTACTGTGTGCAGAGCACTGTACTAAGCCCTTGGGAGAGTACAATTACTGATTGACCCCTTAATACAAACCTGCCCACATGGAAGAAGGGCATGTATAACCTTCCTGAAAAGATGAGCCTTTCTCCATTTACATAAACTGTTAAAATATTCTGTAGTCCACTGCCCCCCAAAAAAAGTCATAGAAGAAGAGCATTCATAGCTTAAAACATCCTGCCTGGTGTTTGGCCACATTTCATTGGCTTTGGGTAATTTTAACCCTCAGAAAGGAAAAAAAAGGACACAAGGGGACACACACTGACACACAGTGACTTTTTGTCCAGTTAGTAGTTATCCTTTTCCTACTCGCATGAGAGACACTCTATCTGAATCTACCACCCTGAAGGGAGCCTAAAAGGATTACAGATGTGTACGAGAATGTGTGGGTGTGTGTTGGGGAGGAGAAAGAGTGTGTGTGTTTGTGTGTGTGTTTGTCGTGGATTGATCACAGGTTCCCAGCCCAAACCTCTGCAGCTCCAAGATCCCCACCCTGTGTGGCTCTAAAGCAGCCAAGATAAAAGCATCTTTAGGTGGAGGCGGTGATGTAAGACCCCCTGGAGGGCTCATAGCTCTCCCCCTACCCCGGGGCTAATCCCACCCCCTCCTACCCACTTCCTAAGCCCCTCGGACGAGAATCTTATCAGTCCGAGACGTTTCTCGGGGCTGGAGAGGGGCGCGCTCTAGGAGGTCGGCGACGTTTCAATCTCCCCGGCAAATCTCTCCCCCTTAACTCGGAGGAGGCCCGTACTCCAATTACCTGGGGGCGGGGGAGGGATGGAAATGACAAGGGGAGGTGGGGGAAGAGAGAGGAGGGGGTCGGCAATCCCTTTGGAGGTGGGGGGGAGGGGAGGTGTTCAGGATCCCGGTGGGAAGGGGAGGGGTGGGGGGAAAGGGGTTGACTCAGTTTCCCCCGTTGCTGGCCTTTTCCAGGCGAAGAAGAGGACGGCCTAAAACGGGGGTGGAAAGGGAAAGGGAGAAGACAGCAAATCTATGCATGAGTCCCTCCCGGCCTTCCCTCTTTTCCCGGAATGGAAGAAAGGGGAGGAAATCCCCCTCCTCGGGGGTGCGGTTCCCGACGATCGGGGGGCGCATCGGGGCTTCTGTTGGGGCCGGGGGGGAGGAGGGACGCTGCAGCCCCTCCGTTTTCCCAGGACAGAGCCGGGCTTGCTCCCCGGGCCGGACGGGGCTCGGAGGACCGCGCGGAGGAGGCGGCTCCATCCCCTGAGCGGCCCCCGCAGCTACTCACCGCACATCTTGCTGCCGTTGCTTCTCCGCCTGCTGCTGCTGCTGCTGCTGCTACTGCTGCTGCTGCTGCAACTGCTGCTGCTGCTGCTGCTGCTGCTGCTGCCACCGCCCTAAATGTCCGACCCCCGTAGCCCCCTCCTCTGTCCTCCCGTGGCCGTGCTCTTATACCCGTCCGGGAAGAAGGGCGGGAAGAAAGGCGCTGCTGCTCCTCCTTCCGACCTCCTCATTGGCTCCCGGTTGCCATGGCAACCATGGGGGAGGTGGTGGGCCGGGGATGGGTTGCAGCCGCTGGAGCCCCAAGAATGTGCCGCGTTGCTGTGGGCCGGGCGGAGGCTCCCGGTGGGCGGGGAGGGGAAGGAGAAGGAGGGCTCTGACTCTCTGCAAGCCTGCTGCCAGGGGATCGGACACTGTGCCCCTACTAGGTGGAAGAGGGAGGAGGGGGAGATGCAGGGGCCGGGCCGCCAGGGAGGGTCTCGGGCAGGGGAGATGTTCATTCATTCATTCGTTCAATCGTATTTATTGAGCGCTTACTTTGTGAAGAGCACGGTACTAAGCGCTTGGAAAGTACAATCCCTACCCAACGCGTTCACAGTCTAGAATAGAAAGGGGGAGACAGATAAAGCAAGACAAAGCCGGAGGACAGACATCAATTGCATCAGTGTAAAAAATAGAACGGTAGACATATACACGTCATTAATAAAATAAATAGAATAATAAATAGGTACATATAGACACAAGTGCTGTGGGGCGGGGAGTGGGGTGGAGCGGAGGGAGGGAGTAGGGGTGATGGGGAGGGAAGGAGGAGCAGAGGAAAAGGGGGATTCGCTCTGGGAAGGTCTTCTGGAGGAGATAAGCTTTCAGTAGGGCTTTGAAGGGGGGAAGTGTGCTAGTTTGGCGGATGTGAGGAGGGAGGGCATACCAGGCCAGAGGGTGGGATGGGAGGGTCCCATGAAGGGAAAATACGGGGTGGGGGGCAGGAGGGGGACAGGAATGGGAGATACGGAGGGAGGGGGACCAGAGGGTCCTAGGGAGGGGAGATGCAGGGGCAGCGCGGGTCCCAAGGAGGAGAGAAGGCGTCTGCCAACCCTATTATACTGTACTCTCCTAACTCCTTAGTACAGTGCTCTGCACACAATAATGTTGGCATTTGTTAAGCGCTTACTATGTGCTGAGCACTGTTCTAAGCGCTGGGGTAAACACAGGGGAATCAGGTTGTCCCACGTGGGGCTCACATCTTCATCCCCATTTTACAGATGAGGGAACTGAGGCACAGAGAAGTTAAGTGACTCGCCCACAGTCACACAGCTGACAAGTGGCAGAGCTGGGATTCGAACTCATGAGCCCTGACTCCAAAGCCCGTGCTCTTTTCCACTGCGCCACGCTGCTTCTCAAAGCACAAGAAGTGGTCAGTATATATTAATAATAATGGTATTTGTTAAGCACTTACTTTGTCCCAGGCACTGTTCTAGGCACTGGGTTGGATACAAGCAAATCAGATTGGGCACAGTTCCTGTCCCCCGTGGGGCTCACAGTCTCAATCCCCTTTTTACAGAGGAAGCAACTGAGGCCCAGAGAAGTGAAGCGACTTGGCCAAGATCACATAGCACACAAGTGGCGGCGCTGGGATTAGGACCCATGACGTTCTGACTCCCAGGCTCATGCTCTCTCCACTAGGCTACATACAGCTGATGGATCGACTGAGGGATGCAGAGGGCTGGTGGAGGGGGGAGATAGGAGGAGAGAGGTAGAAAGGGGGGTGAGGGGACGGGAGGGTCCAGAGAGGGGAGATGCAAGGGGCGGTGAGAAGGAGCCAGAAATATTTTCCGCGTTTTGAGGACCGCTATCGTTTGGGTGTGTGGGTGCCAAAGGGGGAGGAGGAGGAAGGGAAGGACAGAGAGCGGAGGTGAGGTATAAGTGGGTTCAGGGCGTGGAGAAGGAGGCGGAGGAGAGACAAGTAGGAAATTTCCCTGTCTTCTGCACCCAGAAAGTCCCTCCATCTGGAGTGTCTTGAATCATCCTTTCATGAGTCTTCTTTTTTTAAAAAAAACTACATTTTCTGTATCTGGGTTGGGGGGAGTCTGTGAATGTGTGTTTGTGTATGTCTGGGTTCGGGGGGAGGAGGAGGGGAGCTGTACAAAATGTTTAATTTCCCAGAGGAAGGTCCCAGGCAGGACTATTTTGTCCTACCCAAGATATTATCTTGGCCAGTCCAAACCCCCGCAAATGACTCAGTTTAAATCCTGCAGATAAACCACCCCCAGAAGCAGGCAACAGCTCTCCCCCCTGTACCTCTCCCACCCCAACTCCCCCTCCATATCCACCCCTTCAATTCAAGCTGTGGCAAAGAAAGGAAGATCTGTTCCCTCTCTCGCTGCCTCTCTCCCTTCCTTTCTTTCACACTCTCGTCATCTCTGTCTCTGTCGTCATTTCTGTCTCTGTTTCTCCACCTCAGTGTCCCCCTCTCTCTCCCTCTCACCACTTCATTCTCACTCTCCCTCTTCAGATCCTTCGTCTCCCTTTCTCTTGTTGTTATTCTTCTCTCCCCTCTTCTCTTTCCCTTTGGCAGTGAATGTCTCTATTTCTTGTTGCATTGTACTCTCCTGAGGGCTTAGTATAGTGCTCTGCACACAGTAAGCGCTCAATAAATATGATTGAATGAATGAATGTTCTTCTCTTTTCCTTCTCCTTTTCTTTCTCTTAACCTCTTTTCCTTCTCTCCCCAACTCCCAGCTTGCTCCTCCCTCCTGGTCTGCATAAATGCAGCTCTAAGTGTCATCTGAATTGACCCATTCTTTGCCTGATTTCAATCAATCAATCAATCAATCAATCAATCATTATTTATTGAACACTTGCTGTGTGTAGAGTACTACGCATTTGGGAGAGTACAATATAGCAGAGTTGGTAGGCAAGTTCCATGCCCACAAGGAGCTTACAGTCTACAAGGGGAGACGGTCTCTAAAACATAAACAAATAAATTACAGAGATGGACATAAGTGATTTGGGGCTGAGGGAATGGTGAAAAAAGGAAGCAAGTCAGGGTGACACAGAAGGGAGTGGGAGAAAAGAAGGGAGGACTTAGTCAGGGAAGGCCTCTTGGAGGAGATGTGCCTTCAATAAGACTTTGAAATAGGGAAAGTAACTGTCTTTCGGATTTGAAGAAGGCGGGCATTGTAAGACATGGGCGAGAGGTCGGAGGCGAGATAGACAAGATGGAGGTACAGTGAGAATGCTGGCATTCGAGGAGTGAAGTGTGCGAAATGGGTTGTAGTAGGAGGGTAGCGAAGTGAGGTAGGAGCAGGCAAGGTAGATCTAGGTTGTAAGTGATAGAAAAGTTAGGAACAGAATGCATTAGTGCTGTGTTCAAGTTTGGAGTGAGCACTCCTCTTCCTTTGTGGCTGTGCTCCTTAGAAAGCGCTGCCTTGAAATTGTGGATGTGAACAATGTATTTGTAATTACTGTGGTATCTGTGAAGCCCTTACTGTGTGCCAAGCACTGTATTGAGATTGTGAGACTCAACTGAGATTGTGAGTCCCACGTGGGACAGAGGCTGGGTCCAACCCTATTTGCTCGTATCCATCCAGTGCTTAGAACGGTGCCTGGCACATAATAAGCACTTAACAAATACCATCATCATTATTATTACTAACTGCTGGGGTAGGTACAAGATCATCAGGTGGGACTCATTCTCCTGTCTTTCCACGGATTTTACTTCTGTCTCTGGTCATTGGAAAGCAAGAACAAGGGAAGGAATTGTTTTGTTAAAAAAAAATAGTAGGGGGAAACCTCTATCAGCATAATAATAATTGTGGATTATGTGGTAAGCACTGTGTTAAATACAGGATAATCACATCAGACCCAGTCCCTGCCCAACTCAGGACTCGTGGACTAAGGAGGAGGGAAGAATGGTATTATATTCCCATTTTAAAGATTAGTAAACTGAGGAACAGAGAAGTAAAGTGCATTGACCAAGGTCACACAGCAGGCAAGTGGTAGAGCCTAGATTAGAAGCCAGTTCTCCAGACTGCCAGGCCTGTGTTCTATCCTCTAGGCAATGCTGCAATTACAGGAGTATATGGGTATTAGTATTATTATTATTATTAAGTGCCAGCGAGTCATTTCCCAGTCAAAGCGACTCTATGGATATATTTTCTCCAGAACGTCCTGTCTTCTGCCATAATCAGTAACCTTGCTAACAGTTCTTCCGTTATCGTTGTTATGGTTTCTATCTATCTAACTGCTGGCCATCCTCTTCCACATTTTCCCTGGACTTTTCCTAGCTTAGTGTCTTCTCCAGAGAATCAGTCCTCCTGATTATGTGTCCAAAATATGCTAATCTAATTTGAGTCATTTGAGCAGGGGTGAATTTAGCAATTCCCCACCATCTGTGACTAGGACTCCCTAATATTGGGAGGAACCTAGTCTTATACATGGAGCCAGGTATTGCCCCACTTAAATAATAACAATAATAGTAATAATAATAATAATGGCTTTATTAAGCTCTTACTATGTGCCAAGAAGAGGGGCAGTTGCAAAATAACTAAATCAGACACAGTCCCTGTCCCACAAACTGCTCATAGTCTTAGAGGAGCAGCAAGGCCCAGTGGATAGAGCATGGGCCTGGGAGTCAGAAGGTCATGGTTTCTAATCCCAGATTCACCACTTGTCTGCTGAGTGGCCTTGGGCAATCCACTTCACTTCTCTGTGCCTCTGTTACCTTATCTGTAAAATGGGGATGAAGAATGTGAGCCCTTTGTGGGTCATGGACTGTGTCCAGCTGGATTTGCTTGTGTCCACCCCAGCGCGAATCCCGGCTTGGCCACTTGTCAGCTGTGTGACTTTGGGCAAGTCACTTAACTTCCTGGTGCCTCAGTTACCTCATCTGTAAAATGGGGATTAACTGTGAGCCTCACGTGGGACAACCTGATTATCCTGTATCTACCCCAGGGCTTAGAACAGTGCTCGGCACATAGTAAGCGCTTAACAAATACCAACATTATTATTTTATTATGCCTTTATTTTATCTGCCGACCTCCTCCTCCACCATACCGCGCCCACTCACCGACTCGGTCACACCCTCGATCTCGTCATCTCCTACCGCTGCACTATCTCCTCCCTCACCAACTCTGAAATCCCTCTCTCTGACCATAACCTTCTCACCTGCCTCATCTCTCACACTCCCTCCCCCTGCAAATCTTCGCTACTGCCCCACAGAGACCTCCGCTCTCTCGATCCCATCCGTCTTTCCAATAGCATCTCGCCTCACCTTGCCGCCCTGTCCTCTCTTCCCACTCTCGACGAGCGGGTCTCCGCTCTCAACTCCACCCTCTCTACTCATCTCGACTCTCTCGCCCCCCTTTCCCTCCGCCGCTCTCGCTCCACTAACCCACAGCCCTGGATCACCTCCTCCGTCCGCCTCCTACGCTCCTATGCTCGAGCTGCTGAGCGCTGCTGGCGAAAGTCCAAGCACCAAGCCGACCTCACACACTTCAAATTTATCCTTTCCTGCCTTAACTCTGCCCTCTCCTCCTCCAGGCAAAGCTTCTTCTCCTCCCTCATCGACACCTATGCCCGTCACCCCCACTGATTGTTCCGGACCTTTAACTCTCTCCTTAGGCCCCCTGTTCCTCCCCCTCCCCCATCTCTCACCCCCAATGATCTGGCCACCTATTTCCTCACGAAAATCAACACGATCAGGTCTGAGCTCCCCAAAGTCACCCCTCTGCCTCTCCCCTCCCCCCCAACAACCCCCTCCCCTACTTTCCCATCCTTCCCTGCAGTATCCTCAGAGGAGATCTCCTCCCTCCTCGCAAGTGCCACCCCCTCCACCTGCGCCTCGGACCCCATTCCCTCTCACCTTCTTAAAACCATCGCCCCTGCCCTCCTCCCTTCCTTAACTTCTATTTTTAACCACTCAATCTCCAAGGGCTCCTTCCCCTCTGCCTTCAAACATGCCCACGTCTCCCCCATCCTAAAAAAACCCGCTCTTGACCCCACTTCCCCTCCAGTTATCGTCCTATCTCCCTACTACCCTTCCTTTCCAAAATCCTAGAACGAGTCGTCTACAATCGATGCCTAGAATTCCTTAACTCCCATTCTCTCCTAGACCCCCTCCAATCTGGCTTCCGTCCCCTCCACTCTACCGAGACTGCTCTCTCTAAGGTCACCCATGACCTCCTTCTTGCCAAATCCAATGGCTCCTACTCCATTCTGATCCTCCTCGACCTCTCTGCTGCCTTTGACACTGTCGACCATCCCCTCCTCCTCCATACCTTATCTCACCTTGGCTTCACGGACTCTGTCCTCTCCTGGTTCTCCTCTTACCTCTCTGGCCGATCATTCTCGGTCTCCTATGCTGGAGCCTCCTCCCCCTCCCATCCTTTAACTGTTGGAGTTCCTCAAGGGTCAGTTCTTGGCCCTCTTCTGTTCTCCATTTACACTCACTCCCTCGGTGAACTCATTCGCTCTCACGGCTTTGACTACCATCTCTACGCAGATGACACGCAGATCTACATCTCCGCCCCTGTCCTCTCCCCCTCCCTTCAGGCTCGCATCTCCTCCTGCCTCCGGGACGTCTCCACCTGGATGTCGGCCCGCCACCTAAAACTCAACATGAGCAAGACTGAGCTCCTCATCTTCCCTCCCAAACCCGGTCCTCTCCCAGACTTCTCTATCACCGTGGATGGCACGACCATCCTTCCCGTCCCGCAGGCCCACAATCTCGGTGTCATCCTTGACTCATCCCTCTCGTTCACCCCACACATCCTATCCGTTACCGAGACCTGCCGGTTTCACCTCTACAATATCGCCAAGATCCGCCCTTTCCTCTCCACCCAAACGGCTACCTTACTATTACGGGCTCTCGTTATATCCCGGCTAGACTACTGTGTCAGCCTTCTCTCTGACCTCCCTTCCTCCTCTCTCGCCCCGCTCCGGTCTATCCTTCACTCCGCTGCCCGGCTCATCTTCCTGCAGAAACGATCTGGGCATGTCACTCCCCTTCTTAAACAACTCCAGTGGTTGCCTATCGACCTCCGCTCCAAACAAAAACTCCTCACTCTAGGCTTCAAGGCTCTCCATCACCTTGCCCCTTCCTACCTCTCCTCCCTTCTCTCTTTCTACCGCCCACCCCGCACGCTCCGCTCCTCTGCCGCCCACCTCCTCACCGTCCCTCGGTCTCGCCTATCCCGCCGTCGACCCCTGGGTCACGTTCTCCCACGGTCCTGGAACGCCCTCCCTCCTCACCTCCGCCAAACTGATTCTCTTTCCCTCTTCAAAACCCTACTTAAAAATCACCTCCTCCAAGAGGCGTTCCCAGACTGAGCTCCTCTTCCCCCTCTACTCCCTCTGCCATCCCCCCTTTACCTCTCCGCAGCTAAAGCCTCATTTTCCCCTTTTCCCTCTGCTCCTCCACCTCTCCCTTCCCATCCCCACAGCACTGTACTCGTCCGCTCAACTGTATATATTTTCGTTACCCTATTTATTTTGTTAATGAATTGTACATCGCCTCGATTCTATTTAGTTGCCATTGTTTTTACGAGATGTTCTTCCCCTTGACGCTGTTTAGTGCCATTGTTCTTGTCTGTCCGTCTCCCCCGATTAGACCGTAAGCCCGTCAAACGGCAGGGACTGTCTCTATCTGTTGCCGACTTGTTCATCCCAAGCGCTTAGTACAGTGCTCTGCACATAGTAAGCGCTCAATAAATACTATTGAATGAATTTTATTATTATTAGTAGTACAGTACTTGGCACATAATAAGCACTGAACAAATATCATCATCATTATTTTTATTATTATTACAACCCAGCCCACAAACTCCACTCCTCTACTTTCTGTACCTCCATCTCATCTATCTCACTGCCCACCCCTAGCCCACGTCTTCAAACTCCCCCCCACATCATATCTATCTGACATATGATCACTCTCCCCTTCTATAAAACCCTCCCAATATCACCTCTTCTTCAAGTGTCCTTCCCTGACTAGGCCCTCATTTCCCCTACATCCCCCTGTCTCCCTGGGTCACCTATGGACCCATCTGTTCCCCTTAAACAGTGTGCTACTCAGCCCAGCTCCACAGCACTTATGGACATATCCTTCTACTCTACTACCTCTTCTGTCTGTAATTGATTTTTATGTCTATCTCCCCCTCTAGACTGTTAACTCCTTGTGTCTGCCAACTGTATTATTTTGTAGCTTCCCAAGCACTTAGTACAATGCTCTGCACACAGTAAGCACTCAGTAAATACCACTGATGGAGTGATAAGAGGAGCAGGCAGATTTTCCACATTTTACAGATAAGGAAACCAAGGGCACACAGAGGTTAAGTGATTTCCCCAAGGTCACCCAGCCGGCAAATGGAAGAGCTGGGCCTAGGACCCAGAGTTGACTTCCAGGCCTGGGTTCTTTCCGGGACCACATGGTAGGGACCTGCAGATGTGTTGGGGGTGATGAGAGGGGAGCGGAGCTGTTGTAAATCTTCCCCTTCCCCCCAGGATCTTGGAAGAATAAGGGGATGGGGCAAGGGGATTATCTGCTTCTATCTTCTAGTATGTTGCCCTAATGGTCACTCTGTCCGAGCAGAGCTCAGCAGTAATAATAATAATTAATAATTTTTATTATTATTATGGAATTTTCTCACCATTTACTATGTGCCGGGCACTGTACTAAACACTGGAGTGGATACAAGCAAATTGGGTTGAACACAGTTCCCGTCCCCTGTGGGGCTCACAATCTCAATCCCCAATTTACAGATGAGGCAACTGAGGCACAGAGAAGTGAAGTGACTTGTTCAAGGTCACATAGCAGACAAGTGGTGGAGCTGGGATTAGAACCCAGGGCCTCTGACTTCCAGGCCCCCTCTCTTTCTTCTAGGCATGCTGCTGCCCACTAGACCACTCTTTCGTGACCCCAAATAGCGATATCTCAGATGTTAACAATTTCCGATGACTGATGGTCAATCCCTAACTTTAATCTTAACCACTTGCCTGGTTGGGCTTTAAAGATCACCATTGAAAGGTTTCAACACAGTGAACCACCATCCTGACCTCTTGACCCTGATCGCTTGTATTTTAATGCTGGGGCTATTTTGGCAAGTGTTTCCTGCAGGCCTCACCTAGAATCTCATCACCCTCTTCTGTCTCACCTCCTCCCACTGAGGGGAGAGTTTCCCAAGGGCAGGGGGACTGGAGTAGTGTCACGGGGATGACTTAAAGGGCACTTCTAAGGTCATCCTGATTCACAGTGAAGTGTGATGTGAAGCCACAAAGGGTAACAAAAAAAACTTGCTTCACCCTCAAAATAATTTGAGTGTTAATCTCATCTTCCCCTCCAAAAAATAACCAATTATTGCCTCTTTATAATTTGGAGCAGCTGAGGCGTGGTGGGAAGAGTACAATAATGAGAGTCAAAGGACCTGGTTCTAATCCTGGTTCTGCTACCTGCCTGCTGTGTCACCGTGGGAAGATTACATAACCTCTGTGGGCCGCTGGGAAGTAACGTGCCCATGGGGCAAGTCTAGGTTCTCGTCAAAGACATCACCTACAGGGGGCCTTAAGGGTTGCCCGAGGTGGTGGTCGGTGGTCAGATGGAGTGGGAGACTAAGGCAGTGCTGTTGCAGATATTTATCCATAAACCTCTTTGCTGCTCCTGGTTGGTACTGGGGAGGGGGTAGGGAAGGTTGGAGGTGCTACTGCCAATCAGCCAATCAGGAAAAATCCCACTCTTCTTTACTCAGATCTGGGGAGACCCATCTGGGTGAGACAGTGATTGCTTCCCATCTGACGATCTTATATCTATCTGGGTTCTTTGCATGGTGCTGAGCCCATAGTAAGTGCTTAAAAATGCCTCAACTATCATTATTATTACTAATGATAATAATATTTAAAAATCATTAGTTATTAGTAGTAAACTTCCTCTGCATGAGTTTCATCTAGGGCCTCAGAGAGGCAAGGTCGTAGGGCGAGAGGTCAGAGGTGACCTGTCCGTGATTCCGGGCAGAATTCCAAGATGTTTCCCTCAGGAAGGCACGAGGGGATTGAGAGATTCAGGTGAACTTCGGGGCACTCCCTCCTGCCCTGCCACCCCAAGTTTTAAGATTTATAATGTCATTAAGTTATGTGGCTCAAGTCACAGTTTCCCAGACTTCAGATGAGATCTATCCTAGACAAGGATGGAATCATAATGATAATAATAATTTTTGCAGTGTTTGTTAGGTGCTCTGTGCCAAGCATTATTCTAAGCACTGGGGTAGATTTAGATACAGGGTAATCAGATTGTCCCACATGGGGCTCACAGTCTTAATCCCCATTTTACAGATGAGATAACTGAGTCCCAGAGAAATTAAATGACTTGCCCAAAATCACACAGCAGACAAGTGGTGGAGGTGGGATTAGAACCCATGTCCTCTGACTCCCAAGCCCATGCTCTTGCCACTAATCCAAGCAGAGCAGTTTAGTGGAAAGACCATGGGCCTGGGAGTCAGAGGACCTGGGTTCTAATCTCAACTCTGCTACATGCTTGCTGGGTGGCTTTGGGCAAGTCACTTCAATTCTCTGGGCTTCAGTTTCCTCCTATTTAGGGTGTGAGTCACTTGTGGGACAGGGACTGTGCATAACCTAATTAACATGTTTCTACCCCCATGCTTAGAACAGTGCTTGATGCATAGTATATCCTTAACAAATACCAGTTGAAATAAAAAAGAGGAGGCACAGATCACTGTTCTCCAGAACACACCCTGGGTAGCAAAGACCAAGCCCTGCAAGCCCCATCAATGAGCAAAGAAGTAGTGTGGCCCAGTGGATAGAGCATGGGCCCAGGATTTAGAAGGACCTGGGTCCTAATCCCGGCTATGCTGCTTGTCTACTCTGTGACCTTGAGCAAGTCACTTAACTTCTCTCGGCCTCAGTTACCTCATCTGTAAAATGTGAACCCCACATGGGACAGGGACTGTGCTCAATTTAACACTTGATAAAGTACCTGGCACAAAGTAAGCATTTAACAAATACCATTAAAAAAAGTCACTGCCATTAAAATACACCAGGGCAGCTGTTCCAAAAGAATGTTCTAGAAGCATCATGAAAGTTAGAGGCAGACTTATGTGTGCCTTATGGCATCCAAGAATAGGTGAATTTGATGGCAAAACTATTTTCAAAGACAGTCAGGCACTCTAATCTGAAGACTAGCTTGAAGAAGCAGACCTTTTGCTCCTAACCGGAACTCCCTCCCAATTCACTGCCAGTCTCCCCATCTTCAAAGCCCTGATAAAATCACATCTCCTCCAGGAGGCCTTCCCTGATTAATCTCTCACATTCCCTCCTATATCTCTCACAGCTTCCACTTGAACACTTCCTGTCACTTAAGTACTTAAGTACTCATACCTCCCTGCTCCATTTAGATCCAGATCTTTATACTCTGTTGCTTCCCCCATCCTTCAGTGCATTTGAGTACCTTTCCTCCCTGGGATAGATTATTAGCTCCTTGAGGGCAGGGATCTATCAGTGGTATTCACAGAGCACTAACTGGGTTTGGGATCATATCTATTAACCCCGGAACTCTCCCAAGAGCTTAATAATGAAGTGCTCTAAACATATTGATTCTTCTTCTTATTATTATCAAATGCCATCAAGTCGTTTCTGATTCATAGCACCTCTAAGGATATATTTTTTCCAGAATGTCATCTTCTGCCATATTGATTGCTTGCTTGATTGCTAACTGTCATTCATTTTAATGCCTATTTGCCTTCTAGACTGTGAACTTCTTGTGGGCGGGGGTGGTGTCTACCAACAGTGTGCTTACCTTTCCCAAGCATTTAGGAAAGTACTCTACACTAAGTAAGCATTCAATAAATACCACTGATTGACTGATTAGATTGTAAGCCCGTCAATGGGCGGGGACTGTCTCTATCTGTTGCCGATTTGTACATTCCAAGCGTTTAGTACAGTACTCTGCACATAGTAAGCGCTCAATAAATACTATTGAATGAATACTATTGACTGAAGAAAACCGAAAAAGTGCCGGTATCAGAGAAATGCTTTGTTCAAAGGAGAGATCTGCACTGGCAATAAATACAGAGCTAAATGGAGTCAGAGAATTCTGTTACTTAGGCAACACTATGTCCAATCATGCAATAATAGGGGAGGGTTGGAAAATCAAATTAAAAAGGCCAGCCCATCCTTGGGGAGAGTTTCAGACAGATTCTAGAAGCCGGGAGGCATCAACCTTCTGATGAAATTGAAGGGCTTCGGAATTGGTTGTGCTAGTGGTGTGAGACTTTGACCTCTTGTTGTTCACTTCCTATGATGCCTGAAGCAGTTATGTCACCCAACGTCAAGCGGCAAGGCAGGGTTGCAAATATTATCATGATAACAATAATTTTGGTATTTGCCAAGTGCTTACTCTGTCCAAGCACTGAGCTGAATACAATGAGATCAGATACAGCCCATAGAGGGCTGACAGTCTAAGCGGGAAGGTGTGGGGGGGTGGGGAGACACGGGAAGGTGTGGGGGGGTGGGGAGACACAGGTTTTTATCTCCATTTTATAGATGAGAAAACTGAGGCATGGAGAATAATAAAAATAATTGTGGTTTTTGTTGAGTGCTTACTATGTGCCAAGCACTGTACTATGTACTGGTGTATATTTAAGATGATCAGGGAGGGAGGAAGGAAGCAGGGAAGAGAGGGAGGAAAAGGGGGAGAGGGGAGAGGGAGAGAGGCAGGATGTGGAGAGAGAGAGGGAGGAAGGAAGGAAGGGAGAAAAGGAGGGAAAACTCTATGGGAAGCTCAAGTCACTCCCATATCATAATGTGCTCAATGAACGCTTGGCATACTATGACAGGTGTTAAAAATATCATCCCTGCCCTCAAGGAGTCTTACAGTCAAACAGAGGGCTTTATTGTCCAGTGCAGGTAAAACTAATGTAAGACCAGCAGGAGCGGATTTCATCTAAGCCAGCTCTCCACCAATCTCACGGCTTTTCCGCTTTAGCATTGATCCATCCAAACTTCCCTGTTTCCAATACGGCCCCAGAACATTGTCCTTTGAACTACTGGGAAACTCGACTCAAATCAAACAAGTCCAGTTGCTTGACATACTCTGTGATGCATAAACTTATATTAGTTTTAGCCACTGACCATCTACCTCAAAGGCGATTTCATTTTTACAAAAATATTTCTTTGTTCACTCTCAGGATATGCTCAAGTGATTCACAGTTTAATTACAATAATTCTTTAGGTGTGTACTTCCTCGACTTTAATTCATAAAACTCCTCCCTCTTTTAATTAATATGACACTGTCACTTCCTAAAACCAAATAACAACTGACACCCTGGCTGAACCCAAGGGTTTATTAAAGTTAAAACAACCTTTATAAAATGCTTGCAAATTCTTGCTTGGAGAACGACGACGAAAGAGAGAAGCAGGGTGGTCTAAGTGGATAGAGTACGGACCTAAAAGTCAGAAGGGCTTGGATTCTAATCCTGGTTCCACTGCTTGTCTGCTGTGAGACCTTGGGAAAGTCATTTCACTTCCTCTGTACCTCGGTTACCTCATTTGTAAAATAGGGATTAAGATTGTGCTCCTCCTGTGGGACATGGACTGCGTTCGACTAGTTAACGTATCTACCCTAGTGCTTAGTGCAGGGCCTGGCCCATAGTAAGTGCTTAATAAATGCCATTAACAACAACAACAAAGAAAACTTTCTCATGCATTTGTTCAATCATATTTATGGAGCACTTACTCTGTGCAAAGCACTGTACTAAGCACTTGGGAGAGTACTCTATAACAATAAAAAGACATATTTAACACATTTAACTGGATGGCAGGGAAGGACAAGCAAAGCATTCTGACTTAATTATGAACCTTCAGTCTAAACTAACTCACTGACTCCAGAATTCCATTCCAGTATGGGTTATTGATAACTCATGACTTCAAAATAAGGAAGTAGAGCAAAGGAAAGGTAATTAGGGTAAGAGCCAACAGGAAATGCCAATACCTAAGGCAGGGTCCATGATTTTTATTTTTTAATGTACCTCCCAAGGGCTTAGTACAGTACTCAGCAGGCACTCAGTAAATGCTACTGAATGACCATGAGTGTGAGTCATAATAATAATAACTGTGGTATTTCTTAAGTTCTTACTATGTGCTTACTGTGTGATAACCACAGAATCTATTCCTGCCCCAGACCCCTAGCCCAGGTCCTCCTTCTTGCCTTGAACTCTGTTCACCATTTTTGCTTGTTTGTTTTTAATGGCGTCTGTTAAGTGCTTACTCTGTGCTGCACTTAGAGCTGGGGTAGAATCAAGTTCATCAAGGTTGAACACAGTCAATGTTCCATATAGAGCTCACAGTCTTATTCCCCATTTTATAGATGTGGTAATTGAGGCACAGAGAAGTTAAGTGACTTGCCCAAGATCACCCAGAGGACAAGTGGTGGAGCCAGGATTGGCATCTAGGTTCTTCTGACTCCCAGGCTGGTACTCTATCCACTAATAATAATAATGTTGGTATTTGTTAAGTGCTTACTATATGCAGAGCACTGTTCTAAGTGCTGGGGTAGATACAGGGTAATCAGGTTGCCCCATGTGAGGCTCACAGTTAATCCCCACTTTACAGATGAGGTAACTGAGGCACAGAGAAGTTAAGTGACTTGCCCACAGTAACACAGCTGACAAGTGGTCGAGCCAGGAGTCGAACCCATGACCTCTGACTCCGAAGCCCAGGCTCTTTCCACTGAGCCATGCTGCTTTGTTGCTTCATTTCTCACTCCACTAAAGAGGAAGAGGGAAAGGTGAAAGAAGAGGAGGAAAAGGAGGAAGTTGGCAGAGAAAGAGAAGGAAAAGGCATACTTATTAAGCACCTTTTGTGTGCAAAACAAAATACTTTAAAATTATATTACTGGAATGTAATTTTTTTCAAATCAATTTTACAGTTGGCATGTAATTTCCTTATACATTCAAAAACCCATTCAGATCTATCTTCACTTCTCAGGGAAAGTTACATCCTTTTAACTAACGAAAGAACTAAACACATTTAGAATCCTAACACTGTGACACTATTTCCCTTAAATCGTACATTTTTCTTCTCTGATTATTTCAAGAATCCAGAGTTTGTCTATTATTTCCACAGTAAGAGCTGAAAATTATCTCTGAATAGTCTTATGATTCTGATTTGACATTTAAAGTATCGTATACTTCTTATGAGCCAATATTTACTTGGGCTCCCTAACTTGGAACCTCCCCTCTTCACTTCATTTGGTATTGGCTTTATACTCCAGTTTGGGCTGTTTCCCTTTGATTTCATGTTTTCTGTCATCAATACTGCCTTATTCACTCAGAAGTGTTTCACAGCACTTCCTTAGTATCTGTAATTTTACTTCTTTCTATTTAATGCCTGTCTCCCCTCTAAATTGTAAGCTCATTGCGGGCAGGGAATGTGTCTGTTATATTGTTCTGGCCTACTCTCCCAAGGGCTTAGTTCAGTGCTCTGCACACAATAAGTGCTCAATAGATACAATTGACTGATAAATTGCTCAGATGTGCCGCTGGCACTGAAATGGCTTGATCTTGGTGCTGATTTTAGTTTCCTGTATTTATTTTGCTATCATAAGGACAATCTCTGTGAAGAGTGTGGTGAGGATAGCAGACCCCATTTGCCCTTTCCAGCCACACCCACACCCAAAGGTGAAATTCATTGCCATCTCCTCATCTTGAAATACAAAGAATGGCTAGATATAAAGCAGTTAATTCAACAGGATTCTCTCAGTGGTTTCAATAACAAGGCCCCTTTGTAGTGGATGGTTCCTTCCCTGCGGTTTGCAATTTAAGGTCGTTTTCATTCCAGCTGCAGTGTCCTGTTTTCTTAGTTGCACTATCCTGACCAAATTCTGATTCTCTTCCTTCCCACAACTTTAGCTTCTTTTGTTCTCCATTTATAATTGAGTAGCTTCAGCTGCTTGGTAGCTTTCCATGGTTTTACTCGAATCCAGTTCATCCACTTGTAGCCGTTCTTTCTGTTTAACCACATTCCTTATACCAATCACTATCAAATCTTAAATGACAGAATCTGCCCGACTTCTACAACCTCAGCCCTGACTTGGGGGGTTGCAAAATTTCCTCTTCTGTCTGAATTGGAGCATTAAACTTGAACATCGGTTTTATATTGTCAGTTGCCTTTATTTCTACCTTATTAATAATGATGGCACTTATTAAGCATGTATAATGTGCCAAACGATATGTGTGCCAGGGAAGATGCAAAGTAGCCAGATTGGACATCACCGTTGGTCTTAGGTCCATATCTTTAAATTACATATTGTAAATTACTTATTGTTTCATATTAATCTCTGTTTCCCCCTTGACCATAAGCTTGTTATGGGCAGGGAATGTGTCTGCTAATTCTCTTGTGTTGTCCTCTCCCAAGAGCTTAGTACAGTGCTCTGCACATAGTAAGCCCTCAATAAATACCATGGCTTGAATGATTGTTCTTCACGAGAATCTCAATCCCACAGGTAAGGGATTATATTGTCATAGTGGACACTCTCAAACGCTTAGTACAGTGCTCTGCACACAGTAAGTGCTCAATAAATACAGTTGACTGACTGACCAAGGTGTGCGGGAACCTTATTCCCATTTACAGCAGAGGAAACTGAAGCCCAGAGAAGTGAAGTGATTTGCCCAAGGTCACCCAGCAGGCCACTGGTCGAGCTGGGACTAGAACCCAGGTCTCCTGACTCTCGAACCCATACTCTTTCCACTAGACCACGCTTTAGCGGTTCTGTATTTCATCAGGGACTTCCCTCCACTCAGAGTCTGCAGAATGTGCCCAGGAGATGCCTGCTATGGGGCTCCGTCCCTTTTGGGATGATTCAACGGACAACGTAGATTTGACGGAACCACAAATAGCGGGTGCTTTGATCTGTTGGAAATGACTTGCCAATCCTCCTCTGCATGTTCCTTCAGTAGTTCCCGGCTGCTTTCAGAACTCTTTAGAGAGTTTCCTCAGTCTTCTCTTACCCCCAGTCTCTCAGCTGGTCTGAGGATTGATTGGTAAAAATTTCTCATGCAGCACTTCTTATCACCATTAATGAGGGCAAGAATAGAGGCTACTGAGTTTTCACCTGATGGTATCACTCTATCTCTTAAAGAGGTCAATACTTACACCTTTAAAAAATAGTAAAACAACTTTCATTCATTCAATCAAATTTATTGAGCGCTTATTGTGTGCAGAGCACTGAACTAAATGCTTGGGAAAGTACAATAATAAACCATGACATTCCCTGCCCACAAGCTCACAGTCTAGAGTGGGGGAGGCAGACCTCAATGCAAATAAAATTACAGATATGTAAGTGTGTGCTTTGGGGCACTTCTGTATCAATTTGGTGATACACCTGAAAAATTCTCCCCAAATGAACTCTCAATCTAGCAGTCAATCAAAACTCGTATTTTGAGCATTTTTCTTTGGGCACAGCACTGTACTAAGCACTTGGCAGAGTACTTGGATTATTTGGGAAATGCCTCTGCTAGATTGGAAGATCCTTGAGGGCAGGGTTCATGTCTATTGACTCTACTGTACTCTTCCAAGCACTTAGTTCAGTGCTCTGCGTACAGTAAGCACTCTAAGTTGGGTGGAGCTAGCCAGAGAAAGGGATGGATTTATTATGGCAGCTCCAGCTGCTTTAGAGTTTGTGGTGTCCCACTGGAAGCAGGAAGTGAGTCAAGAGTGCACAGAGCCATTTTCATTTCATTTCATCCATTTTAGGCATTTTATTGACCCATAAAAGATGGGAAACCGGCACTTATTGTTTCTGGTTTTCTGGGAAGCTTTTATATCTAAACATGCTTTTTGCTTCAATGGAAGCCCTTTAGTCAGCCATTGAGAAACTCTGGGAGATGAAGAATAATGACAAAAATGATAATTGTGGTATTCATTAAGCGCTTACTCTGGACCAAGCGCTGCATTAAGTGCTGAGGTAGTTACAAGATGATCAAGCCCCACATGGGGCTCACAGTCAAAGTAGGAGGGAGAACAGGGATTGAGTCTCCATTTTGCATATGAGTGAACAGAGGCCCAGAGAAGTGAAGTTTCCTGCCCAAGGTCACAAAGCAGGCAACTGGCAGAACCGTGATTAATTACAACCTAGATCCTCAGACTTCCAGACCCGGGCTCTTTCCTCTAGGCCATGCAGCTTCCCACTGGCCACATGGGAAACTTGTACCCAACAGAGACATCCAGCAGAGAAGGGGTCCAGAGCAGACTAAATGTTTCAGGTCAACAGACGAGATAGAGACAGACAGACAACTGGCAAGAAATCAGGAAGGAAGCTCTAAGTGCGGCCAAAAATCCATTCTAGGGAAACACTGCTAGAAGGGAGAGAGAGGTACTTTTCTCCTGGATTTTAAGTGTTCTTCTGGACTCACTGATTGGCAGAACTCCTCCGGGCTTCTATTGGCCAAACTCACCTCATCCCAGGGATTTCCAATTCAATCAATCAATCCATGGTATTATTGAGCACTTTGTGTAGAGCACTGGACTCGATTTTTCTTTTCTTTTTTTTAATGGTATTTTTAAAGTGCTTACTATGTGCCAGGCACTGTACTAAGCACTGGAGTAGATACCAGCTAATCAGGTTGGATACAATCCCTGTCCCATACGGGGCTCACAATCTTAACCCCCACTTTACAGAGGAGGTAAATGAGGCCCAAAGAAGTCAAGTGACTTGTCCAAGGTCACATAGCAGATAAGTGGCAGAGCTGGAATTGGAACCCAGGTCCTTCTGGCTCCCAAGCTTGTGCTCTAACCACTAGACCACAAATTCCCAGAAGGTTTTGGGAGATGTATTCCCCCAAAACGTTACCAGCTCCCTTTTTATTCCCTTTGGTTGTATTTCTGCTTCCCATATGGGCCTGAATTTAAATATCTAAGTTTTGCCCACTTAGTCCCAACTATGTCAGGCGCACCTCAACTATTCTTGGATGTGCTGACGAGTTTATTCTTGTAAATGCTGCTGGTGCAGAGTGAAATTTACTTTCCTAGTCTCATGTCCTCTTGAAGCTTCTATGGAGAAAAGGCCTCTCCTTTCTTGACTGCAGCTCACTGTAGGCTGGGAATGTGTCTTTTATATTGTTATATTGTAATATAATAATTATGGTATTTGTTAAGTGCTTACTATGTGCAGGGCACTCTACTAAGCACTGGGGTGGATATAAGCAAATAGGGTTGGACACAGTCCTTGTCCCAGCTGGGGCTCACAGTCTCAATCCCCATTTTACAGATGAGGTAACTGAGGCACAGAGAAGTGAAGTGACTTGCCCAAGGTCACCCAGCAGATAAGTGGCAGATCCGGGATTAGAACCCAAGCCCTGATTCCCAAGCCTGCGCTCTATCCACTAGGTCATGCTGCTTCTCTCCCAAGCACTTCGTGCAGCGCTCTGCACACTGTAAGTGCTCAATAAATACAATTGACTGACTGACTGATGACCAGTACAATAAGAGGAAGATTTTAGGCTAGGAGGGTGCAGTTTTAGGAGTTTGAAAGTTCCAGAAGATCAGGGCTGGAAGGAGACAAAGGCCATGTGAGAGAAAAGCAGCTGCAGAGACCTGACTCTTAAATCCTTTCACATGGATCGACAAACCTCTTATTTGTTATTTTATCACATCTGCATAGTCTGGCTGGTTATCAGGAAAGTAATAGCACAGGAAGGAAGGGGCCTATTTGCACACTGAAAGTGTTCTTAGTTTTGGCTTTATCTCCGTCTGAGCACAAAGAAGCAATTTCAGTGACTTTCCTTCAGCCCAGAGTCTCTACACCTCAAGTCTCGTATGCCAGTTAGGACCAGGCAAAATGGCTGAAGAAATAGAAGCAGCAGCAGTAATAGTAGAAGTAACAATAGTGGAGACACTAGTAGTAAGAGTACTTGGCTCAGTGGAAGCACCCTGGGCTTTGGAGTCAGAGGTCATGAGTTCGACTCCCGGCTCTGCCATTTGTCAGCTGTGTGACTGTGGACAAGTCACTTCACATCTCTGTGCCTCAGTTAACTCATCTGTAAAATGGGGATTAACTGTGAGCCTTACATGGGACAACCTGATTACCCTCTATCTACCCCAGCACTTAGAACAGTGCTCTGCACATAGTAAGCGCTTAACAAATACAAAAAGAAAAAAGAGTACTACTAGTAGTAATAGTAATAGTGGTAGGGGAAGCATTGAGGTAGTAGAAGAAACAGGAGTCAGAGGCCATGGGTTCTAATCCCGGCTCTGCCACTTGCCAACCGTGTGACTTTGGGCAAATCACTTCACTTCTTGGTGCCTCAGTTACCTCATCTGTAAAATGGGGATTAAAACTGTGAGCCCCACGTGGGACAACCTGATCATCGTGTATCCCCCCTAAGCACTTAGAACAGTGCTTTGCACATAGCAAGCGCTTAACAAATACCACCATTATTATTATTAGTAGTAGTAATAGTAAGGGCAGTAGAGAAGTAGTAGTAATAAAAGCAATAGTAGTAAGTACTAGAGGCAGTAGAAATAGCATAGTAGCAATATTAGTATAGCAATAATAATAATAATGAGCCCAAGCCGGGGCTCTTTCCACTAAGCCAGGCTGCATCTCCTAGTAATATTAGTAGTAGCCATAGTAGTAGTGGCAATGGTAGTAAGTAGTGGAGGCAGTAGAAATGTAGTATTAGGAGCAATAATGAAGTAGCAGTAGTAATAATAATAATGTTGGTATTTGCTAAGCGCTTACTATGTGCAGAGCACTGTTCTAAGTGCTGGGGTAGATACATGGTAATCAGGTTGTCCCACGTGAGGCTCACAATCTTCATCCCCATTTTACAGATGAGGTAAGTGAGGCACAGAGAAGTTGTGACTTGCCCACAGTCACACAACTGACAAGTGGCAGAGCAGGGATTCGAACTCATGACCTCTCACTCCCAAGCCCGGGCTCTTTCCACTGAGCCATGCTGCTTCTACTACTAGTAGTGCTAGTAACAGTTGTAGACGCAGTAATAATGCCGGTGGTGGTAAGTAGCAGAGGCTGTAGTAATAGACGCAATAAGAATAGTAGTAGCAGAAGGAGAAGCATTGCAGAGTGGCGGAGGTGGAAGAAGTGGAGGTATTCATAATAAAGTAGTAGTAATTGTAAAAACCCCTCTCGGGTCACACTTGGAGAATTTCCAGTCTCTACCAGCCTCGACAGTGTCAAGCAGAAGCATTTCCATTCTATTCCTAGCTTGGGCAGTGGCTAGCCAGTGGAAAGCCGTCAAAACTCCTCTGTGCTGGGCAGCAGCACCATGGGAGAGAGTCAAGAGGGAGTCTCAGTTTACTGCGTGGAAGGAGGCGGTGGTAAACCACTTCCGGATTTTTACCAAGAAAAGTCTATGGATCCAGAACGATTGAAGACGGAGGTGAGCGTTCTAGGAGAGATACGTCCATGGCGTTACTATGGGTCAGAGACGACTTGACCGCATGAAACAAGACAATAGTAAAAGCAGTAGTAAAAGAAATAGCAGTAAGAGTGATAGCAGTAGTAGAAGCTTTGGAGTCAGAGATCATGGGTTCGAATCCCGGCTCTGCCACCTGTCAGCTGTGTGACTGTGGGCAAGTCACTTCACTTCTCTGTGCCTCAGTTACCTCATTTGGAAAATGGGGATTAAGACTGTGAGCCCCACGTGGGACAACCTGATTCCCTTGTGTCTACCCTAGCACTTAGAACAGTGCTCTGCACATAGTAAGCGCTTAACAAATACCAACACTATTAAGTAATAGCCGTAGCAGTAATGGCAATTACTGAGCACTGAAAAAAGCAGCATGGCCTAGTGGATAGACCATGGGCCTGGGAGTCAGAAAGACTTGGGTTCTAATCCCAGCTCCGCCACTTGTCCGCTGTGTGACCTAGGGCTAGTCCCTTAACTTCTCTGTGTCTCAGTTACCTCATTTGTAAACTGGGGATGAAGACTGTGAGCCCCTTGTGGGGCAGGGACTGTGTCCAACCTGATTAGCTTATATCTACTCCAGAGCTAAGTACAGTGCCTGCTACATAGTAAGTCACATAGTACTATTTAACTATAAAAATACTATTTAAAAAAACCTGTGTACTTCACCACAACAGATATAAGAAAGAAGCGGAAGAAGTAAAAGAGAGGTGGGAGTGACTGGTGGAGAGACAGGGTAGGAAAGGGCAGAATTCTTTTGTAAAATTCCAGACCTGATCGGGTTGTGTCTCCCCCCAGGGTCTGGGGGCAGGGGTTGGGGGGGCAGCTGTGACTTGAGTCTTCAATTCTGACCCCTTTGTTGTTTACATAACTGTATCCCTTCAGATAAACTAGCAGTCTCTCAGGCCATGTTCAGATGTAGTCCCCCCGTTAAAAAAAAAAGAGATGTCATTTATTTGTAAATCGATATGCCATTTGGAAGGGGGTTGTTTTCTGAACCTTGTCCTTTAACAGTTCACATTACCCTGACGAAAAACATTTGTAGCCACCCAAAGATCGAGTCCCTAAAGCATGTTTGTTTCTGAATGTCTTCGTTTCCCTCCCCAAGCAGCGTAATATCAAAATGACCAACATTTTGAGGTAAATGAGTTTGGGGTGAACACAAAAAACAAGCAATTCCCTATTGCCCAAATACAGAAATGTTCCCTGGAGGAAAGAAGAATTGTTATTCTTTCTCCAGGTCAAAATGAAGCAACAGAAAGCCGCCAAAGCTGAAAGGGAAGAAAGGTAAGTAAAGTGAACTTTACACAGTTATTACCAAACACCCGTATCACCCCAGGGTCACGTCCAATTGAATTATTTTATTTTAATTTGTTGGAAGTCTATCACTTCTGCTGGCATTTTTGCACTCTGAGCAGATCAATAACAAGGACTAAGAAAATGAAATAATGAGAAAGGAGGTGATGCTTGGTCACTGCAAATTGCCCCAGTAAAATTCCTTGCCTTTTTGTGAGTTCCTCATTTCCTCTTCTCTCCCCTATCTGACTGGAACTTTTCCACAGACGATTAGACAGCCCTGACTCTGGATGTCGCCTGACAGATACGTTTCATTAAGAAGTTGCAGGAGCTTAGAGAAGCCGTGACCATTCTTCCCTCTACCCCAAACACAAGCAAAAATAATTCAGGAAGTGAAGGACTGTGCCAACCTTCTACCACAGAAACGAAGTCAGTTCCCTGGTTTTCCGGCTAGGAGTAAAGGCAGCCTGCCATAGGTAGTCTACTAATAATGATATGTACTCAGCACTTTTCAAGGTTTCAAGCACTGTGCTGAACCTTGGGGTCAGTGTAAAATCATCAGAGTTGAGACCGGCCCTATTCCACCGGGATTAGCGATCCAAGAGGAAGGGAGAAGTGGTATCTCTACCTCCATTTTACAGTTGAGGAAATCATTCCAGAGAGATTCTCCACCTCTAGATTCAATATGACTCAATATGGGCAAAGAACGTTACTGCTAATTTTGTTGTAGTGAACTCTTCCAAATGCTCAGTACCGTGCTCTGCACATAGTAATCACTCAATAAATATGAGTGATTGATCGGTTAACTGACTTTTTTATGGCATTTGTTAAGCACTTGCTATGTGTCAGGCACTGTACTAAGAACTGGGGTAGATATAAGACAATCAGATTGGACACTGTCCCTGCCCCACACAGGGCTCACAGTCTTAATCCAGTCTGAGGGAGCAGAGGCACAGAGAAATTGAGTAACTTGCCCTAGGTCACACAGCTGGTCAGTGGTTGTGCTGGGGTTAGAACCCAGGTCCTTCTGACTCCCCGACCTGTGCTCTAACTAGACCACGTTGACTTGCTCAAATCAGCCAGCAGGCAACATGGCCTGTTGGAAAGACCATGGGCCTGGGAGCCAGAAGACCTGGATTCTAATCCTGGCTCTGCTACTTGGTCTGCTCTGTGACCTTGAGTAAGTCACTCAATTTCTCTGTGCCTCAGTTCCCTCATGTGTAAAATGGTGATTGAAACTGTGGGAAAAAAAATCACTCTAGAACCAAGGGGGTGGGTTCAAGGATAATTTATATCTGGTACCCAGTGCGGTGGTTCTAAAGTAATGGATTGTGCTTCAGAGATGGTGAATGCATAGGATGGAAGTTATGCAAAAGAAACTGTACTAAGTTCCATGTGCACAGAAACTGGACATTTCATCTTACCAAAGTATTAACCTCTGATTCATTAAGATTTTACTAGATTGTAAACTCCTGTAAGGACTGTGTTTACTAACTCCACTGTAATCTCCAAAGTGCTTAGCACAATGTTCTATGCAAAGTAGACTAGAACCTCTCTGAATCCAGCATCATCAGCACAAACTCCTCACTATTGGCTTCAAATCTCGCCATCATCTTGCCCCCTCCTACCTCACCTCCCTTCTCTCCTTCTACAGCCCAGCCTGCACACTCCGCTCCTCTGCTGCTAACCTTCTCACTGTGCTTCATTCTTACCTGTCCCACCGTCCCTGTCCCACCTGTCCTTACCTGTCCCACCGTCGAACCCTGGCCCATGCCCCACCTCTGGCTTGGAATGCCCTCCCTCCTCACATCCGACAAACTAGCATAATTGCCCCCTTCAAAGCCCTACTGAAAGCTCAACTCCTTAAGGAGGCCTTCCCAGACTAAGCCCCCCTTTTCCTCTGCTCCTCCTCTCCTCCCCATCACCCCAACTTCCTCCCTCTGCTCTACCTCCCTCCCTGCACCACAACACTAGGTACATATATACATATTTATTATTCTATTTATTTTATTAATGATGTGTATATACCTATATTTCTATCTATTTATATTGATTCTATTGATGCCTGTTTACTTGTTTTGATGTCTGTCTCCCCGCTTCTAGACTATGAGCCCATTGTTGGGTAGAGATTGTTTCTATTTGTTGCTGAATTGTACTTTCCAAGAGCTTAGTACAGTGCTCTGCACATAGTAAGCACTCAATAAATTCTATTGAATGAATGAATGAATGTCTATTGTCTCTCTTGGACTCTCCCAAGCTCTTAATATAGTGCTCCAAACCCAGTAGAGTGTAAGATCCTTCAGTACAGGGATGATGTCTCTCAATTGATGGTGGGTCCAGAAAAATCCTGACTACTGAATGTCCACAGTTTCTGGCAGTTCATTTTCAATAACGTTGGGAAGAAAGTGCACTTTTCTTAGAATAAAAGCGGTTGGTGCTGGAAGAACCGCAAGAGCTATTGTTATATTGTCCTTTCCCAAGTGCTCAGTACAGTCCTTTGCACACAGTAAGCACTCAATAAATACAATTGAAAGAATGAATGAATAAATGAAATATAGCTTTCAAAGCCCCAGGAATATTCATGAGACCCTGGGAATAGCTGAATTATCAGAAAGTCTCAAATAAGATGCTTTAAAGGCAACAGAAACAAAGGTGTGTCAGACTGTGAGCCCCATGTAGGACAGGGACTGTGTCTGATCTGCAGATATCGTACCTACCCCAGCAGTCATCACAGTATCAGGTGCAGAATAAAGCACTTAGCAAATACCGCAATTATTATCATTATCGATATTATTGTTATTATCTTTATTCTTCACTCTATTAGCCAGTTGCACTCTTTTCTGACAAGACAAGACCTCACATTTGGAATAAAAAATTACAGCTCACAGTTTGCCATTTAGCAAAAAGTTGGAAGAGATTCTCCTTACCAAACAGCAACTGCATTGCAGGAAAAGTCTTTACACTTAGTGTTCCAACTTTTAAATACCTTCTGTAAACATGTTAATGCTATTTTTGTAGCTAAATTTGATGGTGTGACCTGTAATAACTCTGTTTAGATTTCTCCCACATTTGGGGTAAACGGCTATGTCAGAACGTGTGAAGTATATCTACTCCCTAATCAATTTCCCTTCCCAAAAATATCCTCCATTTTAAGAGTGCATTTAACGACTTGATCCACCCAGTTTTCTGTGAAGGAGGGTTAAGAAACTCTTTCATGATCCTCCCTTTGAGATTTCAACTCCGTTTGCTTTGACTTCCTGTAACTAAGCCAGGGGATAAAAAAAAAAGTCTGAAACTTTTCCACTAATGAATTCCAGACTCCTGGTTTGTAAATCCAGCTGGGTTCTGAAATGATGTTGTCAACATCTGAGCACAGCTGTACAGAGGATAAAAAAAGGGAAACTGGAACACAATTTCATGCTTGTGTTTGTATAGTTCATAGCAAACAGACTTTTACATTGATGGCATTTTGAGCAAGAAAACCAAGTTCTGAGAATCATGAGAGTAATATTCATGGATGTTTCTTCTGAATTTAATTCATTTTTCATTCATTTCATAGGCTGATACCAAAGCTTAGGAGGCTGAAGTAGTATAAAGGCTCTACATGGAAGAGAGATATAGACAAGATGGCAGTTGTTCTCTCACTGTTGAAGACCTGGACCAACAATGCTGTTCAAAAAAGGGTCCTTCTAAGGTGGGTACTTCTGGTTCTAGCAGATATTAGGTGGGAAGGGGCAGGTGCCATCATGTGCTTTTTGCCCAGCATGCTGCGTAATGAAATGAATTCATCGGTGCCATTTGGCTGAAGTCAGTTCAAGTCCCCTGGAATCCAGAGCAATTTTCCAGAGCTGTGGAGTTTCCCTTATGGTCCCTGGGAACATGCAGAAGCAGCATGGCATAGCAGATAGAGTATGAGCCGGGAAGTCAGAAGGTCTTGGGTTCTAATCTCAGATCTGCCACTTGTCTGTTGTGTGACCTTGGATAAGTCACTTCACTTCCTCTGTGCCTCAGTTACCTCATCTGTAAATTGGGGATTGAGATTGTGAACCCCATGTGGGACAGGGATTGTGTCCAACCCCATTTGCTTGCATCCACCCCAGCACTCAATACAGTGCCTAGCACATAGTAAACGCTTAACATACACCATTATTATTATTAACACGGGTGCTACTTCCGAGCCTTGGAACTTGGCAGCGGGAACCTGGGAGTTGAAAATGAAAACACTAGACATAAAAGAGTCTGGTACCTTTTCTGGACAGGACATGGGGCAGACCACCAGAAAAGACTGTCCAACATGACCATCCCTGACCTTTTCGATATCGAGCCTGAGGTACTGAACCCTTCATGACCCCAAATGTCTGCTGGATCAAGCATTTAAAGGTAACGGTTCTCGTCTGAAGAGGGGAGAGAAGCAGAAATCTTTGTTTCTGCACTTTTCCCTGTAAGTGGTTTCTATGTGACAGGAGCTAGGACCACTTGTGGGATTGTGCTTTTGAAAGAAAGGCATTCAGAAAGTAGAAGAGGTGGAAACTGGCAATTTCCTCAGTCACAATTCACAGGAAGCTGATTTTAAAAGTTTCTCTTTTCAAAGATCGGGTCCTCATTAAAAATCGTGAAAGAACCTCGCACCAAGAAAGATTTAACTCCAGGTGTGTCTTAGAATTTGGGGAATTCCCGTTTCTTGGGCCCCTTTTCTAATTCCTTGTATAATGTTCCCTTTATGCAGAAACTCGGCTGGATGGCCCTTGGTCTGGTTGAAAATGGGAAGGTGCAGTTTTCAATTAGTCTGTCCCCTGTCAGGTTCTGTGTGGGATTGAGAGATTGGAGGGAGAAGAGGGAGAATGGCAAAAGGGAGTCAGGAGAAGCAGAATGGCCTAGTGGAAAGAGCACAGGACTGGAAGCCAAGAGATCTGGGTTCTAATCCTGGCTCTGCCACTTACCTAATCTGTGATTTTATAGGTAAGTCACTTAACTTCTTTGGGTCTGTTTCCTCATCTGTAAAATGGGCATTCAGGACCTGTTCATCTTCCCGCTCAAATTTTGAAGCCCGTGTGACTTGTGTCCGACCCAATTATCTCGCTACCCCGACACCCAGTATAGAGCTTAGCACGTAGTAAGCACTTAATAAAACCGTAATTACTATAATTTATTGATCAGTGCACTAAGTGCTTAGAAATAGAGTTAGAAGACACTAACACGAAAAGCAGCATGCTCTAGTAGATAGAGTATGGGCCAGGGCATAAGAAGGACTTGGGTACTAGTCCCGGCTTCATTGTGTGACCTACTTCTCTGCGTTTCAGTTACCTCATCTGTAAAATGGGGAATAAGACTGTGAGCACCATGTGGGACAGGGACTGCGTCCAACCTGATTCCCTTGTATCTACACCAGCGCTTAGGACAGTGTCTGGCACATAGTAAATGCTTAACAAATACCAGTAAAAAAAAAGACACAGTCCTAAGCCCAGAAAGCTAAATGTGTGTAGAACACAGTACTAAGAGACTGGGAGAGTTCAATAGAGTTAGAAGACACAATCCTGGCCCTCAAGGAGCTTGATGGTTCAGCAGGGCAGATAGTAAAATCTAAATATGGATAGAAGAAGACAAAGGAAAATGATTGAGTCAAACAATCTATCAGTCCGTAAATGGTATTTATTGAGCACTTACTGTGTGCAGAGCTCTGTTCTAAGCATTTAGAAGAGCTGAATACAGCAGAATTAGCAGACATTACCTGCCCGTAATGAACTTAGTACAGGGCTCTGCACACAGTAAGCACTCAATAAATATGATGGAATGAATGAATGAATGAATGAGCAGTGGTATTATTTACTGAGCACTTATGGTGGGTAGAGCCCTGTGCTAAGATCTTGGCCTAGTGCAATGGAACCAAACCTCAAATAGTGGGTTGTGGAAGGTGATTCGCTACTGGAGGATGTGAATGTATGGGGGCAGAGGGTTGAGGTGATGGGGAAGGGTTGTGTGGGCTGGTGCTATGACCTGGGAGAAGTTCACTGAGGGCCAGAACGACACAGGGAAGGAGTTGATGCTAAACAGGTTTGAGGCAGGTATTAACTAGGCTCCACATACGTTCACCTTTCCGTCCTGGAGACCAAGGCCTCTGGAGGTGAAGAGCACTGTTCCAGCAGCCAAAAGATAGGAAGACAGGATGGGCAGGCAGATATAATGTCCCATTCAACTTCTGGGAGCCTGATTTGCATTTTGCGCTACTGGCCTCAGAAGCCAAGGGAGACGAAAGCCAAGATGAAGATAGTCAAGTTTCAGTTTGGAGAGTTTAGGGTCTTGTCCATCATTCTCACCTTCCTCCTCTTCCTCCTCCTCCTCCTCATCAGTGGTATTTATTGAGTACTTACTATGTACAGAGCACGGTTCTAAGGGCTTGGGAGAATACAATACAACAGAATTAGCAGACACGTTCCCTGCCCGAAACAAGCTAACAGTCTGGAGGTGGAAACAGATATTAATATGAATAAACAGGTAATTTATAATAAATAATTTAAAGATATGTAAATAAGTGCTGTAGGGTTGGGGGTGGGTGAATATCAAATGACAGAGTAAACGTCTAACAGATACTATTGATTAAATCTGGTAAAGTTGTCGAAACCCAAGTGTGGCTCAAATAGGGCTGAGGCAGAAGCTGGGAAGGGTAGAGAAACAGTGTGGCTTAGTGGAAAGAGCCCAGGCCTGGCAGTCAGAAGAATTTGGGTAATCCCCACTCTACCCCCTGCCTGATGGGTTACCTTGGGCCAGCCACTTAACAGCTCTGTGCTTCAGTTTTCTCACCTGTAAAGTGGGAATAAAATATTTATTCTTCCTCCCTCTTAGAATGTGTGACTGTGAGACTGTTAGACTGTGCCCCACCTGATTATCTTCTGTCTACTCTAGGGCTTAGTATAGTGTTTGGCACATAAAAAGCATTTAACACCACAACTTTTATCATTAGCAACATCACACCTGGATTATCTCCCCACACATGGACACAATTCACCAAATCTGCTTGTACAGAGTTTACTACAGTGCTCCCCACAAAGTAGGCGCTCAATAAACACCATTGATGGATTGATTGACTTGTACCCCCTCAGTTGATAGTGTGACAGTCGTTTGTTGTGGGAAGAACCTTGCCTAATTCTTCCATTGTGTTATCTTCAAATTGTCTAACAGACATAGTGTGGGAGCAGGACTGGTGATACTTGCTAGTGTAAACACAACATCGGTCTCCTCCCAAAAGCAAATCTCTGTGCAAGCCTAGCTAGACAGGGCTTTAGGACAAAAGTTAAAGGTTAGATGGGAGTCAGAGGATCTGAGTTCTAATTTTGGCTCCACCATTTGTCTGCTGTGTGATCTGGGACAAGCCACTCAACTTCTCTGTGCCTCAGTTACCTCATCTGTAAAATGGGGATTAAGACTGAGAGCCCCATGTGGGACATGGACTGTGTCCAATCTGATTTACTTGTATCTATCCCAACATTTAGTACAGTAACCAGCATATAGTAAGTGCTTAACAAATACCCTTTTTTTAATAAAAAAAGAAATAGTAGATTGAGAATAGGCCTTTAGGTAATATGGCCTATTTATATACGCTCCTTCTCAAAAGGAGGCTTACAGAGGATGAGCAAGTAGTTAAATAATAGAGGATATAAGTAGGTAAGTATACAGGGGCTTTGGGGGCTTCCTTAAGTGGTGAGGTGGTTATTGGGAAGACATAGGAAGCAGCATAGCCTACTGTGAAGAGCTCAGGCCTGGGAGTCAGAGGACTTGGGTTCTTACCCTGGCTCTGCCACTTGTCTGCTGTGTGACCTTGGGTAAGTCACTTCACTTCTCTGTGCCTCGGTTTCCTCAATGGTAAAATGGGGATTCAATATCTGTACTCCCTCCTACTGGGAGGGGCTGGGGTGTGTGTCTGACCTGCTACTTAGACAGGGGCTGGGGCTGAGTCCGAACTGATGAACTTGTAACTATCCAACTGCTTCCCACAGTACTTGACACAGTGCTTAAGAAATACCATCATTATTATTATTATACGAGCTGGGGAGAAGAGAATCAAGTGGAGAATTTGTTCCACTTCAACAAGTATTCTGTCCTCTTCAGTGAATCCCCCTTTTACTAGGGGAGAGAGACCTTATGGCCAGACAGAAACCCAGCCCCCAACCAAACACGAAAATATTAATACTAATACATAAAATATTAATACCAATACTATTACTACTAATAATAATAATGGTATTTTTAAAGCGCTTACTATGCGCCAAGCACTGTTCTAAGCTCTGGGATAGATACTAGTTAATCAGTTTGGACACAATCCCTATCCCACTTGGGACTCACACTCCTAATCTCCATTTTAAAAACAAGAGAACTGAGACCTGGAGAAGTGAAGTGACTCCCCCAAGGTCAAGCAATTGACATGTGAAGAGCAGGGATTAGAACCCAGCTCCTTCAGACTCCTAGGCCTGTGCTCTATCCACTAAGGCATGCTGCTTCTACTAATACTAACACTATTACTAATACTAATGTTAATAATAATGCTAATTCTAAAACTAATACTACTACTACTATTAGTGGTATATGTAAGAAGTGTCAGTGAGTGTTCCTTCCCTGATTTCACTCTACAGTTGGACTCTCCCAGCCCCTTCCCTCCTGCCCCTTTGGTCTTCCAGCTTCGACCGCTTTCCTAACTCAAGTAGGCAGTGGGCCTGGCTTCCCGCCCCTGCCAAGCTCCATAAGCCTGACTGCCTTCTGACATCTCCTCCGTCTCACCTGTCTTGGGCCTCAGTTTCCCCAGCAGCCCTGAAACTAGGCCTAATGGCACTGACTGGTCTCCCCGGAGCTACTGTCGGGAAAAGCAAAGAAAGATCATTTACGGTCATCAGAATGGGAGGGGGCCCACCCTGGTGATGTCACTGGACATTCCCTTCAATAACAGCAAAGATCCAGCCCACGGTTGTGCCCGAGGCTGATGTGACTCTCGGCTTCAGTGGATTAATTGCAAAGCGGGGAAAACAGAACCTACCGAGAGCCTGGCAGGAGGTGAGGGCCTAGTGCTTTTTAGAAATATAGAACTTTCTGTCTCTGCCACTAGCATGTAACCTCCCCTGTCCCAGACTGCAGAGGTCCCAAGTTCTTGGCTGATGCTCTGTACGCAGGAGGTGTTCAGTAAGTACTATTGGTTCACTTATTGATGTTACATACCCCAGTTAGAACACTTCATGGCTTCCCATCTTGCTGGCTCTCCCTTCTCTCTGAGGCCTTCTTGAACCAGAAGTGGTGCCACTACTGGTAGTGGGAAACAGCATGGCCTAGTTGATAGAGCCGGGCCTGGGAATCAGAAGGATCTGGGTTCTAATCCCAGCTCCGCTCCTTGTCTGCTGTGTGGTTTTGGGCAAATCATTTTGTGGCTAGTGGATAGAGCACAGGCCTGGGAGTCAGAATAAGAGAAGGGAAGTGACTTGCCCAGACTTGGCCTCTCCCTCACACCACACACACACACACACACAGACTCCAGACTGGCAGTGTGCTGGATGAGCTCCACTGGGTCTGCAAACATTCCTCTTGCCAGCAACAGGAGGAAGGTGGTACATCGTTCTCTTTTTAAACTTAAAAAAGTGAGGTAAAATAGGCTGGCAAAAAAGTTCTCCAAGGGACCAAACTCCAGGAGAGGGGTCTATGTGGCCACAGTTGTGTCTGCTGAAAAATAAGAATAACAGCAAAAACTATAATAATAATATTTATTAAATGCTCACTGTGTCAAGCACTGCCCTAGGTTCTGGGGAAGATTCAAGATAATGAGTTCAGATCCACTCCTTTTCCCACATACAGGGCTCTACAGTCTCAGAGGGAGGGAGGACAGGTATTGAATAAAGAATAAATCACTCACTTGTTTCGCTAAAAGCTCAGCATGTAACAACAGCCCATTTCCACCTTTCCACCAAGTCTCCCTACTGCTTTCCCCGAACGTGAACCCACAGAAAGAAACTAGCTTTTTTTTTCCTTTTCCTTTTAAAGAACCCCACCAGACCCCCTCCAGACAAGGCTTCTGTGTCGAGCACACACCCCCGCCCCCAACCCACCGACCCCATGCACTCTGGCCAGGAACCCCTGCAAGCTTTTTCAGTCTCGAGCACCTAATCTCACAGGCGGCAGGGTCCTGCCGAGCTCAGATCTCTGGTGAGAGTGAGTGGGGAAGGAATTCAGGAGAGACCGGCCACTTAAGCGTTCACAGAGGTCTTTTCTTGCTGCCGAAATAGATACTGGAGCACTCCCCCGACCATCTCAACTTCGTTCTCACAGATCTCAGCCAGCGAGGGCTTCTCTGAGGATGCAAAGACCTAATTCTGTTGAATTGTACTAATTCTGTTGTACTGTACTCTCCCAAGTGATTAGTACAGTGCTCTGCACAGAGAAAGCACTCAATAAACACCATTCGTGACATTAATTAGGCCCAGGGTGAATTATATTAATAATAATAATAATGGTATTTGTTAAGCATTTACTATGTGTCAAGCACTGTTCTAAGCACTGGGGAAGATACAAGACCATCAGGTCAGACACAGGCCCTGTCCCACGTGGGCATTTACTATGTGTCAAGCACTGTTCTAAACGCTGGGGAAGATACAAGATCATCATGTCAGACACAGTCCCTGTCCCACGTGGGACTCACAGTCTTAATCCCCATTTTTCAGATGAGGTAACTGAGGCCCAGAGAAGTCAAGTGACTTGCCCAAGGTCACACAGCAGACAAGCGGCAGAGCTAGGATTAGAACCCATGTCCATCTGATTCCCAGGCCCTTGCTCTTATCCATTAGGCCATGCTGCTTCAGCTTAACCTGACTGTACTGGGAGGGACCATATGGGAGAATGAGCAGTGGCAGGAGCCCCAGATGGCTGCTGAACAGAGGGCTGAGATTGGGAAATGGGAAGGCGGTAGCCCATGTGGGACAGGGTTTATGTCCAACCTAATTAGGTTGTATTCACCTAATAGTGGAACTGTACTTGATACACAGTAAGCATTTAACAAGTATAATAATAATAATAACAATAATAATAGTCCACCCCAGCACTCAGCACAGTGCCTGGCACATAGTAAGCGGTTAACAAATATCCCCAATTTTATTTTTTTTTAAAAGATGAGTGTAGCTTTGATGCTAGGAGACTGACAAGATTACTGAGCTTAACCATCCATGATCCTGCCTTACCATTTGTTATCATGTCTGGCCTGTAAGTGAGGCTGGCATTGGGAACTGCTCCTAAATGCTTAGTACAGTGCTGTGCACACAATAAGTGCTCTGTAAATATGACTGAATGAATGAAAGGAGCCTGACCTAACGAGTAGTGATGTCCTCTGGGCTTACAGAAGTCAGTGCTGTTTGGAAATTACAGAGAACACCTGAAGCCAAAAAAGACAAACAGCTTTCTCTCTTCCTCTTTCTCTCCCCTCCTTCCCCCTCCCTTTCTCTCTCTCTTTCTCTCTCTCAGGCCCTGAAGAAGCTTCTATTACACCCACCTCCATCCCCTGCAAAATCTGAAATGAATCTGGAGAGGAATTGCTAATATATATAGCATATAATAGCATATATATAGCATATAATACTATTTTTATGTATGTATATAGTAGATAGTATATTGCCATCTACTTCTGGAGGCTAATCCAGGCTGAGTCTTCAATCAATCAATGGTATTTACTGAGTCCTTATTGGGTGCAAAGCACTCTACTGAGTACTTGGGAGAATCCAGTCCAATACTGTGGGTAGGCATGATCCCTCCTTTCAAGGAGTCAACAGTCTACTTTGTGAAGAGCACTGTACTTAGCACTTGGGAAAGAACAATAGAATTAGTAGACTTGATCCTTGCTTTCAAGGTGCTTGTAGCCTACTGTGTGTAGAGCACTGTACTAAGCATTTGGGAGAGCAGCATAGAGCTAGTAGACACGATTCTTGCTTTCAAGGCAGTTGTAGTCTATTGTATGCAGAGCACTGTACTAAGCACTTGAGAAAGTACAATACAATAGATTGGCAAAAACAATTGGCCCACAAGGAGTTTACAGACCAGATGGGGAGATAGATTTTGAAATAAATGACAGATGGAGATGTAAATAAGTGCTGAGGGGACGGAGTGAAAATCAAGGGGCTTAAGGGGTCCCCAGAAAAGACGGACTCCCACAGTTAGAGGGTGGGAGGCAGAGGAGGAACCGGCAAACGAGGCTGAGAAGGTTGAGGATTTCCTTTGAATGTTTCCAGGGTAGTCAACCGCCACAGAGAGGAGAGTACTTCTCTCTCAAAGAACTTCTTCTGGCTCCCACGTTTCCTGTGAAACCCAGATTTTCCCAAGAGTCCGGAGCCTCCTGCTCTTTCATGTGAAAACATTTATGACCCTCTACAAAGATCTTAGCTCCGGAGGTGACACCGAAGAGCCAGCCCGGGAAATTAGAAGTTAAGGCTGACTTCCTCTCTGGAGTGAGTTCGTGGAGGGGGGATTCTGCAGCTTGAAATGCCTTGGGTTCTTAACCCCCACCCCCAACCTTGGCCTCCAACCCTGCCCTCCCTATGCCTTTCACCTGGGAATGGACTCCCTCACCAGGATCCAGGTATGCTTCATAATAGTAATAATGGTGGCATGTGTTAAGTGCTTACTACATGCCAGGCACTGTACTAAGTGCTGGGGTGCATACAGGCAACAGGCAAATCGGGTTGGACACAGTCCCCATCCCACATGAGGCTCTCAGTCTTAATCCCATTTTACAGATGAGGGAACTGAGGCACAGAGAAGAAGACTTGCCCAAGGTCACACAGCAGACAATTATTCTCCCCCCCAGTTCAAAGCCTTATTGAAGACACATCTCCAAGAAGCCTTCCCTAACTAAGCCCTCCTTTCCTCTTCTCCCACTCCCTTCCGCATTACCCTGACTTTCTCCCTTCATTTGTCACTCCCCCGCCCCACAGCAATTGTGTCCAATGCTGTAATTTATTTACTTATATTAATCTCTGTCTCCCCCTCTAGACTATAAGCTCAATGTCGGCAGGGAATGTTTCTGTTTATTATTATAGTGTACTCTCCCAAGTGCTAAGTAAATTGCACATAGTAAGCGCTCAATAAATATGATTGACTGATTGACAAAGCTAGGATTAGGATCCAGGTCTTTCTGACTCGCAGGCCCGGGCTCTAGCCACTGGGCCATGTTTTCCCTCAGCAAAAACTGGCTGGAGAATCTAACTTGGCCAGGGGCCATTCCCAGGTTCCGGTGTCCTGACTGGCAGCAGTGAAGCTCTTCCTGTTTGGGGTAGTGAGTGTGGGGCCTTCCTCTGAATGTAAACACAATTAATCAGCCCCAATCATGGCAAATGTCGTCTAGAGTGTCTGCTATGACCATGCTATTCAAGCTGTTGGAACGGAATCATTAACCCGCCCCCATCCAACTGCCCATTAAATGTTCTGTTCTTTACGAGGTTGATATGTATGTGCAAGCCAGCTCCCGTTTTGCTCTGGAAACTGGAGCTCTGAGGAGGCCCAGGAGAGAGCACTTAGTTGTTAGCACTGAGAGAGTACTTGGACATTCCAGGGTGGGAGAACAGTGTGTTCCATGGCTCTGTTTCTGGGCACAATCAGTAGGTGTCCACATCACCCCATATCAAGTTGGACTCTGACAAGCCCGGAAGATTTCTGAAAAATGGTGGTTCTAGGGCCCATTGGTTCTTTGAAATCTGCGGGATCCCAGGCCCCATCCCCACTTAAAATCCCTGCCCCATCTCATTCTTGAAGATTTCCAGTCAGGTCTAAGGAGACTTAAAGTGGTGGCTTTGGGGCCCATTTGCTCTTTGAAATCTGCCTGATACCAGGCCCTGTCTCCACTAAAATCCCTACCCTCTTTCACCACTGAATTCTAAATGAAAACTTGGCATCTATGGTTACCCAATCAATCAACTTATTGATAGTATTTATTGAGTGCCTAATGTGTGCAAAGCACTGTACTAAGCTCCTGGGAGAGTCCAATAGAGTTGGTAGACATGATCCCTGCCCTTAAGGAGCTTATGGTCTATTATGCACAGAGCATTCTACTAAGTGCTTGAGAGAGCCCAATAGAGTTAGCTCAAAGAGCTTTCAGTCTAGTGTGTTAAATGCTTGGGAGAATACAATAGAGTTAGTACACACGGTCCCTACCTCAATGAGCTAATAAGGGAAACATCCACTAAAATCATTTATAAATAGAAGGAAGGGCTAAAAATGTAAATGATGTACCTAAGTGCTATCTATGAGAGGCTGTGAGTACTTCAAATGACTGTAAGCTCATGGTGGGTAGGGAATGTACTGTTAGAGAAGCAGCGTGGCTCAGTGGAAAGAGCATGGGCTTTGGAGTCAGGGCTCATGAGTTCGAATCCCAGCTCTGCCACTTGTCGGCTGTGTGACTGTGGGCAAGTCACTTAACTTCTCTGTGCCTCAGTTCCCTCATCTGTAAAATGGGGATTAAGACTGTGAGCCCCACGTGGGACAACCTGATTCCCCTATGTCTACCCCAGCGCTTAGAACAGTGCTCGGCACATAGTAAGCGCTTAACAAATACCAACATTATTATTATTATTACTGTTATATTGGATTCTCTCAAGCACTTGAGGCAGAAGAGGTGGTACCAGGGCACTGAAAGTGAAGAGAGCGGTGGTCTGCCAGATTAGGTGGGGGAGGGAGGAGGCTGGTGGGACTTGGTGTGGATGTTCACAGAACACCCAGCCTCAGTGGCCCATCTGGTTAGCAGTTGGAGAAAAGCAGACAAGCCCCAGTGTCAAATAATAAATCACTGGCTTAGCCAGCTTCAGTTAACCCTCCGTGCTCCCGCTGGCTACCACAGCCGCTTAGACATTTGTTGTTGGTTTTTTCCTGGAGGTTTTCCTGGGGAGCTTCAAATATTAAAATTCTTGGAACTAGTTCCTCAGGCTATCTAAGAGAGTGAGTTGCAAATACTGACTGCTCCAACGCTTGGCAGCGGACCCTGCTTATCGGGCTCGAGGCTTTTGATTTCCAGGGCTGAAAATCTCAATAGAATACCTGTCTCCCTTCCCGTGATGGTCCATTAAACAGGACGTAAACACTAGTCCGCAACGTTACACCATCTGTCCGTTTCACAGAGGAAGCTGCTTCTCTGAAGACTCCCTGGCAGAGATGGAAGAGAATTTCCAGCCAGCAGTTGGTTTTCCTGGAAGGTTGATGGGGAGGGGAGACGGGCAGAGGTAGACTAGAAGGTTGCTTTGGCTCCACCGTCCATATTCTCTGAGTTTGTGTCAGCGTTTGAATCTCTCACTGAGAATAACGGACAGACCTCGGACTTGAGACTTCAATCAAACAATCAATTGATCCATGGTATTTATTGAGCATTTACTATGTGCAAAACACTGTTTTAAACACTTGGGAGAGTACGCTAAAACAAAATTAGCAGACATGTGCCCTACCCATAATGAGCTTGCAGTCTAAAGGGGGAGACAGACATTAAGTCCATAGCACTTATGTTCATATCTTTATATTGTACATTATATTATAATTACTTATTTATTCATGTTAATGCTTGTCTCCCCCTCTGGACTGTAAGCTTGTTGTGGGCAAGGAATGTGTCTGTTATATTGTTATATTTTACGCTCCCAAGACCTTAGTAATAATAATAATAATTGTAATATTTGTTAAGCACTTTCTATGTGCCAGGCACTGTACTAAGCACTTGGGTGTATACAAGCAAAACGGGTCGGACACACTCCCTGTCCCACAGTCAATCCCTATTTTACAGATGAGATAACTGAGATGCAGAGAAGTGAAGTGACTTGCCCAAGATCACAGAGCAGACAAGTGGCAGAGCCGGAATTAGAACCAATGACCTTCTGACTCCCAGGTCCGGGGTCTATCCACTATGCCATGCAGTGCTCTGCACATAGTAAGCATTTAATAAATACGATTGACTGATGAAAGAGGGCTTAATCAGGGAAGGGCTCTTGAAGGAGTACTTCAGGACTAAGAATGTGTATAAAGGAATCGAAATCAGGAATTGGGGGTATGGAAAGTCCTGCACCCTCTCATCCACTGCCCGTTGTGATTCCCCCCATCTCGTTCCTGCTGGGGCACCAGATGCCACAAGCAAGGAGGCAGGATGCTGCAAAGTCCTGATACAAAGCAGAATCCGCTGATGGCCACGGTGGGCACGGTGCCCACAGGGCCGGATTGATACAATGCTGTAGTCCCCCGACCCAGTAGTCCCCATCCTCCAGAGAGGAAGTCTCAGGAGACCCGGATGTCCTCAGTGGTCCTTTGGTACCAGAACTTCCCCCGAGGAGGGTGAGGTGGGACTAGAACCTAGGTACCCTGCTTCCTAGAGCCACACTCTTTCTTGGACTCTTTTCAACCTGATTAGCTTGTATCCACCCCAGAGCTCAGTACAGTGCCTGGCACCTAGTAAGCACTTAGCAAATACTATGAAAAAAAAGCAAACCCTAAAATGGAAGATGGAAACTGTTTTCTTCCATCTCCCCACTAGCCCCAGAAAAGATTAGCTCATCATGTAATGGAGGTGTGTCCTGCCAGGGCGGTGTAGAGGAGGGCCCGATACAACAGGGTGTGGTACAGCAGGGTGTGATACAACAGGGTGTGGTACAGCAGGATGTGATACAACGGGGTGTGGTGCCAGGCAAGAGTTGTGTGTCCCCTTGTTGCTCCCCTGTGGCCCATCGCTTATGTTGTCATGGAATTCTGCCCCTGGTCAGACGGCTGATAGAAAATCAGGAGTCTGGAATCTACTCTGACCCAATCGGATGCCAAGGCCAGTTCCCCGGGCTCAGTCTTCCACACCCAAAACCTCCCGACCCCATCACTGAAAGTCACGGTGCGAAAGCAGTGGAAAGGAAGAAAACAGAGAGAAATAACTAATTCCTCTACTGAAAGAGGAAGAAATCTTTCTAACCTAGAGAAATTCCCTTAACCCTTCAGTGATAAAATCTGCCAAAGAACATTTGGCTGGACGTTTGCAGAACAGCATGTATGGAGAGCAATTCTAAGCACTCTATCCTAGGCCCTGTGAGGGCTTCCAAATGGAACAAAAGTCAGTCTCTGCCCTCGAATAGTTTACACTCACTGTCACATACACACACCCAGACACACATTCACAAATAAACACACAGGCACAAATATACTCTCACACACCACACGTCCATGAACAACGCTAACACAAAGTGACTTACCCACATACATAAATGCATTCTCGCACATCACACGCACAAAATCTTTTACACATATACACAAATACACTCACACACCACACACACATACACACACTCTCACATGTGCCCAAACACACTCACCTAGACCCTCTTACTGAGGCAGACAGTAGAGATCTGGTTCTCCAGACCGAAGATGACTTTCTCCCCGTTTCCCCTGAAGTGCGCATCTGTGGTACTGCTAGAGAGGATGTGCCTGGTAATGTGGCAGAAGAGGAGCCCTCTGGATAATGGACCATGAGCATTTGCCTATTGTACCCAGTGGTTAGAGCAGCCCTGGCCCATGTTGGTGCATATCTGTCTGGGCAGTGGGAGGCTGGAGAAGCCAAACTGAAGGGCTTCATTCATTCAGTAGTATTTATTGAGCGCTTACTATGTGCAGAGCACTGTATCTGAGATGGCTCTGAGAAGGGGCTCTGAAAGGGGTCCCATGGGAGGTTCTGACAGGGACTCTGAAGGTGGGCTCTGAGAAGATTCCAAGGGGGATCTCTGAACAGGGCCCTGGAGAGTCCTCTGAAGGACACTCTGAGAGAAGCTCTGTGGGGAGCTCGGAGGGGCATTCTGGGAGGTGGGGGAGGGCTTTGAGAAGACTCTGAGGGGAGCCCCAAGAGGAACCCTGAAGGGAGTCTGAAAAAGAATCAAAGGGGAGCCCTGAGAGGGGCCCTGAGGGGATTCTAAGGGGATCATTGTGAGGAGAGCTCTTAGCAAAGTTGCCAACTTTTCATTTTGAAACCAGGGGCATAAAGATTTTAGGGTTTTTCGACAGGAAGGAGGACTGGGAGGGGGCGGGCACTGAAGAGTGAACAGGCCAGAAAGCTATCATTTTGGGTCTTTTCAGCCTAATCTCTGGTCTTGTCAGAGACCTGGGATAATCAAGTGTGTGAGGCCAGCACAAACATGGAGTGGGTCACCATGGATTCCCAACAGGTTTTCCCTGAAGTTCTTTCAGCCAAAAACCTAGGGAATTTGTGACAGTTAGTAGCTCTCTTCTCAGCCAGTTGGTAAATCCCAGAGCAAATGAGGTAATAAGATGGCAGCAGTATTTTGAAATAACCCTGACTCAAAGGGGCATGACTAAAATATAAAAATCAATTAGTGACCAACACAGTGAACCAAACCAAAGGTCAGAGAGTGTTGACAATCAGAATCATTGTTGTTCTCGACAAGTGTAAAAGGCTGTCCACTATCGAGGTGATCAGTTTTATCAGTAAAATTTCTGACAGAACCTGCAATGAAGTCCTAGTTTTCAGTTCTCTGACAGGGAAATATGACCTCTTAAACAGAGCTTTCACTGGGAAACAGTATGGTAATGGAAGTCACTTCATTGCTTTGCCCCAATTCCTGTCAGGAAAACTAGAAAGTATGGCCAGAGTGAAGTATGTACCAGTCAGAGATCTAAAATTTTTCCTAAGAAGCAGAGATGTCCTTCATTTTCAAATCACAGCTTGATAAATTAGACAAGTCCAGCTTTTTCCTAGGGACAGACTGTCTAGGTGGCTATACATTCTCAGATGGGTTTAACAAGTTACAAATTACTAAAAAGTCTTTGTCGAATCCAGAGTAACACAGTGCATTGCTATTAAGAGAAAAAAGGAAATGGATTTGATAAGTAGAATGGGCTTTATTTAAGTCTTTAGATGTAGATAGAGCACGGGGCCTGGGTGTCAGAAGGACCTGGGTTCTAATACCGGCTCCGTCAGTTGTCTACTTTGTGATCTTGGGCAAGTGATTTCATTTGTTCAATAAGTACAACTGACTGATTGACTAACCCATGTCCTTCTGACCCCTAGACCTGTGCTCTACCACTAGGTCATGCTGCTCCCTATTATTATTTTTATCATTATTATTATTATTTCTCGCTCTCAGAAGCTTCCCCAAACTAGCACAGGTCCTCCCCATCACTATCAGGCATCTTCTCTCAGATGGGCGAGGCTTCCAGGGTCCAGTCCCCCGGCGGGCTGACCTCACTGGCCCCTCCCTTGGACAAACCCACCCCACCCGGCCTCCTGGATGGCTCAGTGGTGACTCCCGGGGTCCGCCCCCGTCCCAAGGAGCAGGAAGAACATTCCGGGCCTGGTGGGAACATGGGGGGCCCTGGTACCATTGCACCCGTCAGGCCGCGCCCTCCTCCCTAGACTCACTGAAGTGATTTCCGGTTCACCTCCCAAGTGGCCGCTGCCCATCTGGTTCCCATTATGCCCGGGAGTTCGGGAAGGCTGCTGACCTCGGCCCAGTCAGGGATGAGGGCCTGGCTTCACCAGAGATGGAGATGGAGAAAAATCTCTCACTTCAAAAATTAATTGATTCAAACAGATGACGGGTAAATGGACGTGCCCTAGGATCTGAGCCAGTGTAGAGACAGCTGGATTGAAAGCAGCCCAGGGGAGAGAGGTCACAGAGGGGTTTTGGTGTTGTCCATGACCTAACACCAGGCCAGCTCATTCGAACAACGCATCTTGACTGATCTTGGCTTTACTTTGGGGCCTGTTGATATGTAATGATTGTCTCCTTTAGTTCAGATCCGGGGGAGGGGGAGGATGTTTGTAATTATAACGGACATATTTGCCGAGCACTTGCTGTGTGCAGAGCACTGGGCTTACAACACAACACCATAACAGATGCAGTCCCTCCTCCCCCTCTAGACTGTAAGCTTGTTGTGGGCAGGGAATGTATCTATTGTATTGTACTATCCCAAGCGCTTAGTACAGAGCTCTGCACACAGTAAGCACCCAATAAATACAACTGACTGACTGTCCACAACAAACTTACAGTCTAGAGGGGGAGACAGACATTAATATAAATAAAAATAAATTCTGGATATGGACAAAAGTGCTGTGGGGCTAATAAGGGGGGAGGAAATAAAGGGAGCAAATCAGGGAGATGCAGAAGGGAGTGGGAGGAAAAGAAATGAGGGCTTAGTCAGGGAAGGCCTCTTGGAGATGTGCCTTCAATAAGGCTTTGAAGGTGGGGAGAGTAATTGCCATTAATCACATTAAAATCAAATTGGAAAATGACTTGACCCTCATCATTTCCCCATCCCATGAAGCAAAGGACTAGAATGGGAAGGGAAGAAAAGCCATTAGAAAGATGATACAGCCTGTAAATTAGAAGTTCCTTAGAATCCAGGTCCTTCTGGGTTTATGAATTGATGGCATCATGGAATCCCACCCAGCTAATCCCAAAATAGAGTTTTTTCTCAATGAATTTCAAACTTTGTCTTGGAAAGACCTGCCCCCAGGTTCACACCAGCCTAAAATGTAACCTGGACAAAGACGAATACAGATCTTTCAGCTCTGGGGTTGTTGGGGAAGATTCTATTGGGAAGTTTTGGCCTTTTTTGCTCAATTCCCATGGTCAGAGGCCTCATGCTCCTCTTCCTTCTCCTCCCCTCCCCCGCATCTGCCTGTGTGGTCTTCGCTACCTCCTCCCCACTGTTTTCCTTTGCCTGGGCCTAGGCCTTCTCGTGACCCGCTTCCCCAACTCCGCTTACTAGTGTGGTGTCTTCCATCTCCACCCCCCATGAACCACTACACAACTACCTTTTCCACATGGAAATTCACCCATTCCCACTTGCAGTACTGGTAATTACACTCAGGCCACAGAAGTCATTAAACCCAGCCTCGACTTCTAAACAATCGATCGATGGTACTGATTGAGCACTAACTGAGTGAAGAACACTGTACTAAGCACTTGGGTGAGGACAATAGAACGGAGCTGGTAGACGCATTCACTGCCGGCAACCAGCTCACCTGTAAGGGAATCCTAAAATTTATCCCCAATTCGCAATGCCGGTTGGTTCCTGAGAGGAGAATGTATTTTACATGCTGGTATGATATTTGGCAGTCAGCTGTCATTCTTCAATAAATCAGAGCCACTTTATAGTGTAAGTCTTTGTTTTCATATGGTTTCCTATTTCCATAAGTATTTTACCACAGAAGATGAAGGTAGGTCAGAAGAGAGATCATTTCCTTGATCATGAATTTAAATGATTCATCTCAAACACTGGTTTGAAGCCAATAGTATTGTTTCAAGTGAAATAGCCATGCCAGTGTATTAATGAATGCATTATTAACAGTGATGTGATAAGAAGAAGAGGAAGTCCAGCTACCATCATTGATCCCCTTCAAATCATTGGGATGGGAGGGACATAGAAGAGGATTAGGCAGGGGGGCGTTGATGTGAGGAGTGGTGGGAACAACCAAAGGAAAAGCAGCATGGCCTGGTGGAAAGAGCCTGGGCCTGGGAGTCAGAGGACCGGGAGTCTAATCCCAGCTCTGCCCTTTGTCAGCTGTGTGACTTTGGGCAAGTCACTTGACACTGTCGACCATCCCCTCCTCCTCCATACCTTATCTCACCTTGGCTTCACGGACTCTGTCCTCTCCTGGTTCTCCTCTTACCTCTCTGGCCGATCATTCTCGGTCTCCTTCGCTGGAGCCTCCTCCCCCTCCCATCCTTTAACTGTTGGAGTTCCTCAAGGGTCAGTTCTTGGCCCTCTTCTGTTCTCCATTTACACACACTCCCTCGGTGAACTCATCCGCTCTCACGGCTTTGACTACCATCTCTACGCAGATGACACGCAGATCTACATCTCCGCCCCTGTCCTCTCCCCCTCCCTTCAGGCTCGCATCTCCTCCTGCCTCCGGGACATCTCCACCTGGATGTTGGCCCGCCACCTAAAACTCAACATGAGCAAGACTGAGCTCCTCATCTTCCCTCCCAAACCCGGTCCTCTCCCAGACTTCTCTATCACCGTGGATGGCACGACCATCCTTCCCGTCCCACAGGCCCGCAATCTCGGTGTCATCCTTGACTCGTCCCTCTCGTTCACCCCACACATCCTATCCGTTACCGAGACCTGCCGGTTTCACCTCTACAATATCGCCAAGATCCGCCCTTTCCTCTCCACCCAAACGGCTACCTTACTATTACGGGCTCTCGTTATATCCCGGCTAGACTACTGTGTCAGCCTTCTCTCTGACCTCCCTTCCTCCTCTCTCGCCCCGCTCCGGTCTATCCTTCACTCCGCTGCCCGGCTCATCTTCCTGCAGAAACGATCTGGGCATGTCACTCCCCTTCTTAAACAACTCCAGTGGTTGCCTATCGACCTCTGCTCCAAACAAAAACTCCTCACTCTAGGCTTCAAGGCTCTCCATCACCTTGCCCCTTCCTACCTCTCCTCCCTTCTCTCTTTCTACCGCCCACCCCGCACGCTCCGCTCCTCTGCTGCCCACCTCCTCACCGTCCCTCGGTCTCGCCTATCCCGCCGTCGACCCCTGGGTCACGTCCTCCCACGGTCCTGGAACGCCCTCCCTCCTCACCTCCGCCAAACTGATTCTCTTTCCCTCTTCAAAACCCTACTTAAAAATCACCTCCTCCAAGAGGCGTTCCCAGACTGAGCTCCTCTTCCCCCTCTACTCCCTCTGCCATCCCCCCTTTACCTCTCCGCAGCTAAAGCCTCATTTTCCCCTTTTCCCTCTGCTCCTCCACCTCTCCCTTCCCATCCCCACAGCACTGTACTCGTCCGCTCAACTGTATATATTTTCGTTACCCTATTTATTTTGTTAATGAATTGTACATCGCCTTGATTCTATTTAGTTGCCATTGTTTTTACGAGATGTTCTTCCCCTTGACGCTGTTTATTGCCATTGTTCTTGTCTGTCCGTCTCCCCCGATTAGACTGTAAGCCCGTCAAACGGCAGGGACTGTCTCTATCTGTTGCCGACTTGTTCATCCCAAGCGCTTAGTACAGTGCTCTGCACATAGTAAGCGCTCAATAAATACTATTGAAAACTTGACTTCTCTGTGCCTCCATTCCCTCATCTGCAAAATGGGGGTTAATATTTTGAGTTCCATATGGGATATGGACTGTGTCCAACCTGATTAGCTTGTATCTACCCCTGCACTTAGTACAGTGCCTGACACATACCAAGCGCTTAACAAATACCATCAAAAAACAAACAAATCAACAGAGGAGAAGCAGGAGAGCTGGGGAGGGCCTTGACCAGGACTTCCAAAGCCCAATTCTGGCGGGAAATCGATCAATCCATCAATCAACCGCTCGACAAAAGTATTATCAAAGCGTCTACAGAGGACAAAGTTTGGGAAAACACAGCAGATGCAGAATATGCACTCCCTGTCTTCAAGGAGCTTACAGTCTAATGCTCCCAGAGCCACGCCAATTCCACAGGCTTGGAGTCAAGGTACATTCACTGGGAAAGGGAGACCTACTAGACTGGAACCATCTTGGGGGCAGGGATTGTGTCTACTAATTCTATGGTGCTCTCCCAAGGCTTAGTCCAGTGGTTTGCACATAGAAGACTACAAACTCCTTGGTAACAGATAACATGTTTACTTACTCTTTTGTACTCTCTCAAACACTTGTGAAGTGCTCTGCACACAGCAGACTGTAAACTCCTTAATAATAATGATAACTGTGGCATGTGTTTAAGTGCTTACTTCGTGCCAGGAACTGTACTAAGCGCTGGGGTAGATACAAGTTAATCAGGTTGGACACGGTTCATGTCCCACATAAGGCTCACAGTCTTAATCCCTATTTTTCAGATGAGGTAACCGAGGCCCAGAGAAGTTTAGTGACTCACCCCAGGTCATGCAGCAGATAAGTGGCGGAGTAGGAATTAGAACCCAGGTCCTTCTGACTCCCAGGCCTGTGCTCTATCCACTAGGCCTTGCTGCTGATTGATTGATTGGATCTGTCAGAGTATTTTTTTTATTATTATGTCACAGGGCCCTGCAACTCTCAGTGTCCAAACAGCATTCGTCTGTGGGTTGGTAATTTTCTGACTGTCTAAACCCTACATATGTTAGTGAGATATCAGAGGCGCCTAAAGGAAAAGAAAATCGAATCCAGTTTTAGGTATCTCAGCACGTTCTCCTTCTGGCCCGAGGACTGAAAGAACCGGTATTTCCCTCAAACCAAGAGGCTCTGCGATCTTCACGTCTCCTCCATGTGTTCATGCGTTTCACACGGAGGGAAGGAAGATTGAGGAAAAAGGAATGAACCACCCCCCGTCCTTTGAGCGCCTTGCTGGATCCATCTGTGTTTGATCAGGGCTTCATAGCCCATGGGGAAATGCTCTGCCTTCAGAATGTTTTGTTCCCGTTTTCCAAATCCCGTTTTGCCTCTGTGTTTGCGTAACCCGTGGCTCCCGGGACGACTCAAGTCTCCTGGACAACCGCCTCCTCCCCGCCCTCTCCCCTGCCCCTCCGCTGGAGATCATCCCAATGCCCCGGGTTCAGTGCTTGCTCTGTGCCAGGCACTAGGCAGATCGCTGGGGTAGGTATGAAACAGCATGGCCTAGAGGATAGAGCAAGGGCCTGGGAGTGAGAAGGACCTGGGGTCTAATCTTGTCTGCTATGTGGCCTTGGGCAAGTCACTTCACTTCTCTGGGCCTCAGTTATCTCATCTGTAAAATAGGGATTAAGACTGCAAGCCCCATGTGGGACAGTGATTGTGTCCAACCTGATTTTCTTGTAACCACCCCAGTGTTTAGTACAGTGCCTGGCACATAGTAAGGACTTAACAAATACCACAGTTACAATAATTATTATTAGATTGGACACAGTCCCCATCCTGCATAGGACTCTCAGTCCATAGTGGGAGGGAGGACAGGTATTTTAACCCCCGCCTTAGAGATGAGAAAATTCTGTTACCGATTTGTACATTCCAAGCGCTTAGTACAGTGTTCTGCACATAGTAAGCGCTCAATAAATACTATTGAATGAAAATTGAAACCCGAAGAAGTGACTTGCCCAAGTTCACACAGCGGGTCAGTGGCAGGAGAAGAGAAGTAGTGTAGCCTAGTGGAAAGAGCCCAGGCCTGAGGAACAGAAGTAATAGTAGTAGTATTTAGACACCGTCGAGTCATTTCTGATTCATAGCGACTCTGTGGACATATTCTCTCCAGAACGTCGTATCATCTGAGTCATTCTGGTGTGTATATCCATAGAGTTTTCTTGGTAAAAATAAGGAGGTGGTTTACCATTGCCGCCTTCTGTGCAGTAAAAACTTATTTCTCTGTCGATGTCTTTGATCAACATTTGGTCACTTGATCATCCGTCTTTGGCTTTTTTCCATGCCACTGCTGCCCAGCACAGGTGAATCAACTTTGTTTGATGATTTGGCTTCCATTATGGATAACCCTGATGAGAAAGTATCTCTCAGAGGCATAACTCTAAGCTTCACTGCTTATGCAATCTCTCCTGCCATGGTTAAAGCATTTATTCATAGGAGAGACAGAAAACCTGGGTTCTAACCCCAGTTCTGCCTGTAAAATGGGAATTGAGTCCTCTCCGACTTAGACCGTGAGCCCCATATGGGGCAGGGACTGTGTCCAACCTGCTTGTCTAGGTTGTAGCCCAATGCTTAGTATGGTACCTCACACCTAGTAAGTGCTTAACAAGTGCCATTAAAAGCAAAACAAAAAAACCCCTCAAGCATCCTGACTCCCAGGCCTGGGTTTCCTCCAGTGGACCACCCAGAGCTGTGAGTGACTCCCTACTGGAGTCTCTCAGTCTCAAACAATCAATCCATTGATCAATGGATTGAGCACTCGCTATGTGCAGAGCACTGCTCAAGGACTCTGGAGAGAATAATACAACAGAATTAGCAGACATGTTCCATGCCCATAATGTTCAGGACATGCTTCCCCACTCCTCAAGAACCTTCAGTGGTTGCCCATCCACCTCCACATCAAACAGGAACTCCTCACATCAGCTTTAAAGCACTTAATCACTTTGCCCCCTCCTACCTCACCTCACTACACGGTACTTATGTACATATCTGTAATTTATTTATTTATATTAATGTCTGTATCCCCCTCTAGGCTGTAAGCTCACTGTGGGCAGGGAAGGCTTACAGACTGAATAATGAGCTTACAGTCTAGAGGGGAGTCTCCTGTCTCCACTCAGTGAGGTCAGGGCACTGAGCCTTCTGTTCTATTGTACTTGCCCAAGCACTTAGTACAGTTCTCTGCCCATAGTAAGTGTTCAATAAATACCATGGACTGATTAATTGATTCATTGAAGGAGCTGGGGGCTGACAAAAGTCCTTCTGACCCTGGAATGATAGTAGTAGTAATAGTATTCATTAAGTGCTTAGCGTGTACAAGTAGGAATAATATTTATTCCTAATATTCATAGGCACAATATTCATTCCTATTCATTCCTAATTAGGTGATTTATTAAGCACTTATTTATTAAGAGACCCAGATTCTGGGAATGGGCAAAAGAGGGTCAAGTCCCCCCCCCCCCATTAGGGTTCCTTCATGGAGAACTAGGGTGTTGCTCCCTGGCTAATTTTCAAGATGTCAAGGAACATGGCCCCCCCAAAGCTGTAGACAGAGACATTAGGCAGGCACCAGAAGCAGCTCAGGGGAGGCTTTCTTCCCCTCACGCCGAGCACTTGATATATTATCCCCACACATCTGCCAGCTCAAAGCTTTAAAAACACTACACATTTTCAAGTCTCAGAGCAAACACTGTTGTCAGAAAACGCCTCAGCGGAACACGGGGAAGCACTAGACTCTGCCGGTCAAACAAACACTGTCTCAGCCTCACAAGACCGGAGAAGTCTGTTTTCAGCGAGAGGTAGCAGGGAAGGGCCCAGACTTCTGAGGGAAGGTGCCCACCGGATAGGTGCCCACCGGATAGCACCAGATACTCTGCCCACAATGACTTTCTGAAAGAAACAGACACGACAGCAGTGCTCACGCAAATCCATTTCCAAATCTTCTCTAGTATTGGAGGTCAGAACAGAGTCAGAAGCAGTGAGGGCCTAGTGGAAAGAGGCCAGGTCTGAGAGTCGAAGAACCTGGGTTCTAATCCCAGACCCGCCAGCTGTCTGGTCTGTTACCTTGGGCTTGTGGTTTCATATCTCTGGGCTTCAGTTACCTCAACCATAAAATGGAAATTCAAAGACTGTTCTCCCTTTTCTTGGACTGTGAGCCCCATGTGGGATAGAAACTGTGTCCAACCTGGTGGGTTTTGTATCTAGCACAGTGTTTACATGGTGCTTGGCATATTGTAGGCACTTCACAAATACCCTTAAAAAAAACCAACGAGCTTAGAGTCTGCACTTATTATGTGCCAAAAGGGGGCATAGATACAACATCATCAGAATTGACAGTCTCTGCCCCATGCTGGGTAAAAGTAAAAGTATATAGAGTCAGCATTCACGTCATTACAATCAGAGCTACTGTCTCCTGAATGTGTCCTTTTTGTCATCCTAGCTGGTCCCAAACTAGTCGACCTGATGGGTGAGATTTGGTGGTAATGCTATTTATTGAGCGCCCTCTGGGGGCAGGGCTCTGTACTAAACGCTGGGAAATGCGCAATGGAATTCCAAGATGATGTCTCTTAATAATAATAATAATAATAATAATAATGATATTTGTTAAGTGCTTACTATGTGCCAAGCACTGTTCTAAGCACTGGGGTAGATACAAGGTAATCAGGTTGTCCCACGTGGGGCTTATTGTTTTAATCCCCATTTTACAGATAAGGTAACTGAGGCACAGAGAAGTTAAGTGAGTTACCCAAGGTCACACAGCAGAAAAGTGGTGGAGCTGGGATTAGAATCCACAATCTCTGACTCCCAAGCCCGGGCTCTCTCCACTAAGCCATGCTGCTTCTCTAGTAGTCTCTTGCCCACTAGGAGCTAACACTGAGGTCAATTATTTCGGTTCAAAAATGGGGGTGGAGGGAATGAAGGCCAGAGAGTATACAAACTCTCGGGAAAATTTGCTTGTTCCATCAGTAGTCTACGATGTGTGCTTTCACTGCCTGTTTCGGGTAGTGTGTCTTTGGTGGGGTCAGGAAGCATGTTCTGCCCTCGGCGCGGACAGCTGTTCAGATGAAATTCCAGTCACAGACAAGAAGGGTGATCTATAGTGTGAACACTTAATGCGGGGATTTTCAAGGTCATAATCCCTGTGTGCTAGCAGGCAGTGTGGCTAGTGGGAAAAGCCTGGGGCCACAGGTCAAGGGCTTGACTATCTAGTTCCTTTATCGCCTGATGATCTAGTTGCTTGATCAGGATCGACAATCTAGTGGCAGCACAATCTAGTGGCTCTGCCTCTTATCAATCAATCAATGGTATCTATTGAGCGCTTACAGTGTGCAGAGCACTGTACTAACCGCTCAGGGGAGGACAGTACAACAGAGCCTGTAGGCAAGTTACTTGCCCACAACGAACTGACAGTCTAGAGGTGAAGACAGACATTAAAATCAATTACAGAGAGGGGTGGTAGTAGACGGGATGAACTTGGTCATGTCCTTTAATTACTCTGGGCCTCAATTTCCTCATCTGTAAAATGGGAATACCTGTCCTCCCTCCCTCTTAGACTGTGAGCCCCAGGTGGGACAGGGACTGTGTCTGACCTGATTATACCTTGTTAATCTGAGCTGTGAACAGCCTGAAACCTTGCTGATCCTTTTATGTTGTCATCCTTATATTTTATATTTTTGTTAGCCTTTCTTTATGAGTCTATCTCCAAGTCCTGTCATGCTTTATTCTTAGATATTGAGCCCAGGGAACGTGACTATAACTCACCCGTATACTTTCTCAGCACTTAGTACGTTGCCTTGAACATTGCTTGGCACGCAGTAGGTGCATAACAAATACCATAATCATTATTATAAGTGCTAAATAGATTGAAAGCTCCTTGGGGGCAGGGATTATGGCTACCAATGGTATTGAACTTGCCCAAACTCTTATTACAGTGCTCTGCACACAGTAAGTGCTCAATAAATACAACTGAATGGTTGAATGAAGAGGAACTGATTATCTTATATTCCCCTTACTGCTTGGCACATAGTACAAATGATACTATGATAAATGATTGATAAATAAGTATTACTACTCCCACTGTAGCACTTAGCACAAAGTAAGTGCTTAATAAATTCTATCGTGAATATTAAGAGAGTAAGAATTCTCCTACTTTCAAGACTCCAGCCATCCTTTCCAGAGAGGTACCCGGATCAGTACTTAACAACCAAAATGAAAAGTGTCTCCACGGAAACCAATTCCCTCTCCCAAAGGGGCTCACTCGCTATTGCTGGCAGTCGGAAATTGTGCCAACTGTGAGTCCCGTGTGGGATGGGGACTGTGATCAACCCAATTAGCTCGTATCTACTGCAGCGCTCAGTACAGTGCCTGACACAGAGTAAGCACTTAACAAATACTATAACAAAACAAAAACAACAGAACTCCGAAGCAGATTCTTTCGCATCCAACCCAGAGAGCCGGCCCTCGGTCATCACGATGTCGTCAATTGGTGGTATTGATCGAGCACATGCCAAGTATGGAGGGAGTACTGAGCTCAGTTCCTGGTTATGTCATCCTAAGACGTAACCACTTCATCTTAACCAGTGGGCCGCTCAACTCATTCGGCTTCAGGGAAGGACTGAGTGGACGTTGTGCAACTTGGAATGAGGTATTCAAGCCCAGATGCCTCCACCCCTCACCGCTTCCCCTGTGGCACGACGGAGCCGGGGTCGGGTCCGTCAATCCATCAGTGGAAATTATTGAGGGCTTACTGTGTGCACAGCACTGTACTAAGCGCTTAGGAGAGTCCAAAACCACAGGGTTGGTAGACCCGTTCCCTGCCCACAATGAACTTACAGTCTAGAGGGGGGAGACGAATGTTAACAGAAAGAAAAAAGTGACGGAAATGGACGTAAGTGCTGTGGGGTGAAGAAAGTCCAAGTGTAAGTGAGACGCAGAAGAGAGTGGGAGAAGAGGAAATGAGGGCCCGGTGCGTTGGCTTGGCAGGTTTCTCGGTTCCGTGCTAAGCCGGAGGCTGGCTGAAGGAGCACTTCTGTGAAGGAGAGGGAGATGGAGAGAGGGAGGAGGAGGCGGAGGAGGAGGCGGAGGAGGAGCCGGTGGAGGAAGAGAGTTAGAAGCATTAAACCAATATCAGATCTCTGAAGGGGGATTCTAAATCTTGGCCAAGAATTCCCCAAACGAGTGATTCGAACCCCAACGTCCAAACTAGTCCAACCCTGTAAGTTCACTTGGCCAGGAAAACAGGTCATTGACTCAGGATGTATCACAGAAATGTCATGCCCCAAAAATGTCTCCAGAAGCAAATTCTCAGACTCTTTCTCCCTCCCAACCAGAGTCCCACCACCCGGTTTTTTAATTAAATCTACATTAGCGGCTGTGCTCCTCCATTAGCGTAAACAGCTTGTACTACTTGCCAAGCACTAAGGGGAGTACAAGGTAATCAGTTCCTGTTCATTCAATCATTCAGTTGTATTTATTGACACTTACTGTGTGTGGACCACTGTATGAAGCGCTTGGGAGAGTACAATACAACAATAAACAGACACATTCCCAGCCCACAATGAGCTTACAGTCTAGAGGCTCACCATCTAAGCCTAGGGGAGAGCAACCTTTTACACTCATTTTACAGATGAGGACACTGAGGCCCAAAGAAGTGAAGCGAGTTGCTCGAGGTCACACAGGAAGCTAATGGCAGAGCCAGGATTCAGATACCAGTCCTCTGATTCTTTCCATTAAGCCATGGGAGTTCTTACTTAAATTACTTCTGCTTCCAGTGGGGAAACAGCATGGCCTAATGGCTATAGCCTGGGCTTGGCAGTCAGAAGGACCTGGGTTTGAATCCTGGCTCTGCCACGTCTGCTGTGTGACCTTGGATAAGTCGCTTCACTTCTCTGGGCCTCGGTTCCCTCATCTGTAAAATGGGGATTAAGACTGTGAGCCCCATGTGGGTCAGACACCATCTCCAACCTGTTTAGCTTGTAACTGCCCCAATGCTTAGAACAGTGCTTGACACATAGTAAGCACTTAACAAATACCATTATTAGCACTGTAATTATTACTCCAGTGGTAGAAGTGGGTGGGGGCTAATTTCTACTCTGGGGGAGACTGTTCTCTTAGGTCACATGTAATTTGAAAAACAAAACTGGCACCAATCCGCTGACTCTCGCTTCACACTGGGTATGACAGAGTGAGCTGGTGCATCTTGTATCAACCCCAGCCCTTAGTTCAGTCCTAGGCGCATAGTAAGATCTTAAAAAATAGCATTATAAACAGTGGGTTTCACTAGAAAGTAGCCAAGTCTGGGAGTTAGCAGTCCTGAAGATTATTCCCACCTCTGCTCCTGACCTTGCTTGGCTAAGTCTCATGACTTTTCTGAGTCTGTTTCCTCTATGGATAGGGGAAATAAAGTATGAGAATTCTATAAAGTCTACAAATCCTCAGAGGGGGAAAACATTTCTTTCAAGGAAACAACATTCTCTTACCAATGTAAGCGTGGTGTGCTACTCACAATCCAGATATAAATGGATCTCCATAATGTTAGAGAAGAATTCATTCGTTCATTCAATCTTATTCATTGAGCATTTGCTTACTGTGTGCAAAGCACTGAACTAAGTTCTTGGGAGAGTACAATATAACAATAAACAGACACATTCCCTACCCACAATGAGCTCACAGTCTAGAAGGGGAGACAGACATTAATGTAAATAAATAAGCAGCGTGAACGAGTGGAAAGAGTACAGAGCTGGGAGTCAGAGGACCTGGTATCTATTCATTCATTCAATAGTATTTATTGAGCGCTTACTATGTGCAGAGCACTGTACTAAGCGCTTGGGATGAACAAGTCAGCAACAGATAGAGACAGTCCCTGCCGTTTGACGGGCTTACAGTCTAATCGGGGGAGACGGACAGACAACAACAATGGCAATAAATAGAGTCAAGGGGAAGAACATCTCGTAAAAACAATGGCAACTAAATAGAATCAAGGCGATGTACAATTCATTAACAAAATAAATAGGGTAACGAAAATATATACAGTTGAGCGGACGAGTACAGTGCTGTGGGGATGGGAAGGGAGAGGTGGAGGAGCAGAGGGAAAAGGGGAAAATGAGGCTTTAGCTGCGGAGAGGTAAAGGGGGGATGGCAGAGGGAGTAGAGGGGGAAGAGGAGCTCAGTCTGGGAACGCCTCTTGGAGGAGGTGATTTTATCTAATCCTGGCTCTGCCACTTGCCTGCTGTGTGACCTTTGGCAAACTGCTTCACTGTCTGTGTCTCCCTTTCCTCACCTGTTAAATGGGGATTCAGTCCCTGTTCTCCCCCTTATTTAGACTGTGAGCCCCATGTGGGATAGGGATGTGTTCAACATGATTTGCTTGCACCTATCCCAGCGCTTAGAACAGTGCCTGGCACATAGCAAGTGCTTAACAAATACCATTAAAGAAAAAAATTAAGGCCCGTGTTCTAGGAAGGACAGAGCTCTTCTATGCACTCAGCTGCTCGGCAGTCCTTTAGAGGAATTCGTGTTAGCTGGGAAAAAAAAATATCCCTTTTGCTTTCGAAAATGAGCACTGGGGGATCGGTTTGGAGCTGATCAGGGGGCCCAGAAGACCCATTCATATTATGCAGAATCTCATAATGACGTCGGGGTAGATGATGCAAACCCAGGCGGGTGATTTCCTTAGGAGATATCTCAGCACGGACTGAATCCCTCCTATTCCCAGAAGCCTAGTCATTCCCTCCTTATCTCTGGGAAGGCCTTTGGCAGGAGAGTGAGAAAAATCTCCACTGCGGCTGCCCCCACTAAGGTTCCAAATCAGTGGTACTGAGCGGCTGCTTTCTGAGAGCTAACCACTGGGATAAAACGTTTGGGAGGGTTCTCCAGAAGCCAGCCCCATGCTCCCTGCCCCTGAGGAGCTCACAAGTCTAATGGGGAGACAGACAATCAGGATCTACAGAAAGTGGGAGCAGGAGGAGGAGAAGGGATAAAGGTTGAAACCTTCAGGATGTCGTGAGTAATACTTGAATCTGCGAATAGAAAGACAGAAGTCGGCAAGGCTGAGGTGAGCAACCACTTGGACAGTGCCAGAGGGGAGAGTAAGCCGGAAAGGGAGGACCAGAGGTGTTCGGGAATAAGCCTCGGGAAACTCTGAGCCCCCCTCCCTTGCCCCTGTCTTCTAAGACAACTGGGAGTATCCCAGTATCAGCTGCACCTACTCAACTGCTGGGTTGCTATGACAACTAGGGATGGTGCATCTGGGAGGCGATTTCCAGGAGAGAACTGCTACCTCCAGGAGACCAGGAGATTGTGGAGGCCGGGGAGATGGAGTAGGGCAGAGCTGAGATTGCTAAAGGGGAGGCGGGGAGGCGGCCTACAAAAAGACCTGAACTTACACCGCCATCTGCTGGAAGTGTTTTCGGACATTTCCCGGCTTTGCTCAGGGAGAGGAAGAGGTCGAGACACAGCGAGAGACACAAAGAGAGAGACAGAGACAAGAAATGCACCTCACGGCTATGGAAGAGATAGCCTGCTTAACGACGGACCAAAATAGTGCACATAATCAAAGCGCTTTCTCTTTCAAGAGAGCATCTTTCTCCCAGAAGCTTAAAATGTTTTGTCAACGATAACTCCAGTGTCTTCACAACATTTCTTGGAAGAAGGTGGGGAATGGAGGGAGGGAGGGAGGAAACCAAGGAGGGAAGGAAGAAGGGAGGGAGGAGGGAAACGAGAGAGAAGGCAATAATGTAATAATTCCCATTTTGTTGCCAGAAGCACAGAAGCCAATGGGTGTGGTGTCTCCTGGCTCATAACAGCTGTTCCTTGGGAACAGGACTAGCCAATTTTCCCGCCTGTGGAACTGCACACACACCCTATCAGGAGATGTAACATGGCTGCCAAGCCCAACATGGCTGCCATTCTGTCTTATGGCTGGGCAGCAAACTCGGAGGTGCCTTCTCAGAAACCCCAGCTGAGGCATCAGCCTATAGAGGTGAAAGAGTGTGTCCCCAGAGACAGAAGAGTGCTGCGAGGAGGTTTTACATCTCTTATTTCCTTGGATAAATTCTTCAAGGACATCTCAGGTGGTGCCCTGCCCAAACCGGGCGCAGTCGGCGCTGGTGAGGCTGCTACTGATGGAAGTGATGCCCCCAGCCAAAGATCGGAAGCTCTGAAGGCAGGAACCCATGCTCCTCTTACAGTGCTCGGTACCCAGTAGGCACTCAATAAAGGCCCCAGTTCTCTAACTTGAGGACTGCAGTCTTATAGAATCCCTATATTATGGAAAACATACACTGTAGTACTCACCAATAGAGTCCAATAGAGATGGTAGATAGAATCCCTGCTCTCAACTAGCTTACAGTCTAAAGGGGGACACGATTAGAGAAATGGACAGGCAGTGATCGTGAAACCTCAGGGAAGGTCTTGACTTGACTGAGGCCATTCGCCATGGTGAAAAGAGCACAGTGCTCCACTTGAGCACTGAAATGAGCAGTGGAAGAATCAGTACTTGGGCTCCCCTTCACGGATGGATCCCCACCTTCAAAAATAAATTGCCAGTTGTCTGGGGGAAAAAACCCCCAAAATACTGGTGTTTTATTCCAATTCCACCAAACGTTCTCCATCTCTCTCTCTCTCTCTGACAATTCGGGAAGGGGAGCTCAAATTGGAGCTCTCTCGGCATGAACTCTTGTTCCTGGCATGTCACCATGTGTCTTATTCTCTACTCCTGCGCCATTATGGCGCTCCTGGATGGCTTTCCGATACGGGACATCGGGAATCCAGGAATCTGCCAGCTGCAGGGAGGGATCCTTAAGTACAGAGAAGCAAGTTGCTCTGTCTGAAATAATGATAAAAATAATAATATTGTGGTATTCGCTAAGTGCTTATTGTGTGCTAAGCACTGTATGCAGTGCTGGGGTTAATAAAAGGTAATCAAGTCCTACACAGGGCTCACAGTCTAAGCAGGAGGGACAACAGGGTCTGAGTCCCCATTTTACAGATGAGGGAACTGAGGCACAAGAGTCCCTCTTTGGAGGGTCACTAATTTGTCCTGCATTTATCCCATTTGTTTTTGAAAGGCAACAGGGAAGCTAATTCCTCACATACTTTCAGAAAAGAACTACCCAATCTCCAGGGCAGGGTGAGAGAGAAAACGGGCAGAAAGCGAAGCCTTCAATTCTTGCCTCTTAGGAGGAGCCAGGAGATCTGTTAATCCCTCCTGCCAAAAATAACGTCTCTCCATTTTGATTTTGTTTCAGTTGACGGGTAACTCATTTCCTCCACCGGCTTCTCGTTCTTGAATGTCAAAGCAACAACAGAAGAGGCTCAAGAGCAAAGTGATGACCCAAAACAAAAGACATCCCATGATAAACCGTGGGTGTTTTCAGACTTAATATTTGAGCCGTTTCTCTCCGGTGGGGTTGGGTGAAACTTGGAACAACCAGTGAACAGATGGAGCTCTCAGGAGTCTCCCATTTCCACCCTCCTCCTCCTCCTCCTCCTCTTTCTCCTCCTCCCCGCTTTCCCCCACCCCCGCCACCCCTGTCACCTGATGGAGGCTGAGTTTGTTTCAGGAAATAGGGAGCAGATTGAGAGACGAAAGCAAATTCAACCCTTCGTATGTTTCGTTTATCATCCTTCTCCAGTTTCGGCTGAGTGAGGATTTAATCGACCCTAACAACCTCCTTAGCATTTAGATATTTTCATCTTATTCTTAGCACTTGTGTCCATGGGCATATTTATTTGTATAAACATTTATTTATTTAGCAATTTTTTCTTGACAATGGCCTGTTATAAACTGGTTCTTCCACCCGCTTCCTCTCTTTGTAAATAAAGTCTGTCTCCTTAAGACAGGGAGCATGTGCTCTGCTTCTTTTTTTTTAATCCTGGATGCTTAGTACTGTGTTTTGCCCTTAGTAGGTGCTTAATAAATACTACTATGGATTAACAAATGAACTTCTGGGATGAGAATTAGAGGAGGCTTTAGAGAAGAGCCGGAAGATCAATCATCTCTGAGAACTGGAAGAGAAACTCTATGTTTTTCAATTGACCTCGCTATTTCACCCCAGGGTTGGAGAAACCTTGATGACTTTGCCACAGGATAAGCAACAAGCATCTTGCGGGTTTGCTGCTAGCAGTAGGCACGATCCCTGTCCTTGAGGAGCTTACAGTCGACTGTGGGTAGAGCACTGTACTAGAGCCCTGGGAGAGTACAGGGCTTTTTTGAAGAATGGAGGTTTACAGGGAGGCTTTGTGGGCTGACCAAAACTTCTTCTGTGCTGTCTCTGCAAGTAAAGAGCTCTGTTGAGAGAGAGAGATGGAGAGAGGGAAAGAGACAGAGACGGAGAGGGAGAGAGAGAAAGAGAGAGAGAGAGAGAGACATTGCACAGATGGGACCAGCCTGCTTGTAATAATTCTCGGAAACTAAAGGTTCCCTGCAGGGAGAGCAAGAGAAGTAAAAATGGCTTGGGGAGAGAAGGGAAGAAAGGGAGAAGGGGGGAGAGGGAAGAGAAGGAAGAGAAGGAAGAGGAGAAGGAGGAGGAGGAGAGGGAGGAAGAGAGGGAGAGGATGAAGAGAGGAGCTGCCAGAAGGGCTGTGAAGATAGGCAAAGTGGTAGTCTGTCAGATGTGAAGAAGGAGGGAATTCCAGACGGGGGGCGGCGGGGATCAGCAAGAGGTGAGGGAGATGAGAATGAGGCACAGTGAATGTTTACTCTCTCAAGTGCTTAGTACAGTGCTTCGCACACATTAAGCACGATTGGCCGAGTGACTGACTGAGAAGAGCAAAAGGTGCCAGCTGGGGTGGAGTGGGAGAGGAGCAAAGAGGAAAGAACTGAGGCAGAATTTCAGAACCCATATTCTCCTTCATCTACCAGCCTTGAATCCCAGCGTTTGGAACAGCATGGGGCACATATTAAGAATTTAACAAATAATAATCTATATATTCCCCAGTGTTTAGCACACGGTAAGCACCTAATTCACACCATTATTATTTTTTTAAAGTTTGACTTTAAGATAATTTTCTTAGCCTACTTGCTCTGTCACATGCTAATCTTTATCCGTTTTTTAGTGGTTGAGTTAGGTCAAGGGAATAATAAATAATGCATATAACTCATATGGGGAGGGCCACTCTGGTGATGGAAGAAACAGAGACCCTCTTGGTTACTTGATGAAGTATTTAACAAGTAATGTCACAGCATCACAATAACCGTGCTATTACATTTCCTTCAAGGTCCAAGCCCACACAAATGAAGGTTCTGTACCCTGAATAAAACTCTGATGGCTATCTCCAATAGCTCCTTCTGGTGGCTTCTACATGTCACACCCCTTACCTAAAGAAAAATTGCTATTCAGTACCAGGTGGCAGTTGAAAAAGAAGAAAAAAAGAGAAAAAACATACACAAAACAAATGTTTGAACATTCAACTTCAATACCTGTTCCCCTTCCTACTTAAGTTTGAGCCCCATGGGGGACAGACACTGTATCTGATCTGATTATCATTTTTTATGGTATTTTTTAAGAACTTACTAAGTGCAGGCACTGGAAGAGTAATAATAATAATAATTTTGGTATCTGTTAAGCATTTACTGTGTTCCAGGCACTGTAAAAAGCTGGGGTGGGTACAAGCAAACCGATTTGGACACAGTCCCTGTCCCACGTGGGGCTCCCAGTCTCAATCCCCATTTTACAGATGAGGTAAAATGGGGCACAGAGAAGTAACTTGCCCAAGATAACACAACAGACAAGTGGCAGGGCCAGGATTAGAACCCAAGACCTCCTGACTCCCTTGTCTGTGCTCTATCCATTACGCCACACTGGGGTAGATGCAAGCTAATTAGGTTGGGCATAGTCTATGTCCCACATGGGGCTCACAGTCTTAATCCCCATTTTGCTGATGAGGTCATTAAGGAACAGAGAAGTGAAGTGACTTGCCCAAGGTCACACAGCAGACAAGTGGCAGAGCACAGATTAGAATTTACCTTAGTGCTTAATTCAGTGCTTGGCACCTAGTGAGTGCTCAAAAAATACTATTGACTGATTAACTGGAATGCAGAGACTGATGCTGATTTGGATCACTTTAATTCTGCAGAGATGGTGTGGTGAAGAACTAGTCCTGGCTCTGCCCCCCTGCCTGCTGTGTGACTTTGGGCTAGTCACTGAAACTCTCTGGGGCTCAGTTTCCTCCTCTCCTAAATGGGGATGATAACACTTTCCTTTCCCTATCTCATGGGAATGTTGTGTGAGGAACAGAAATGACATTAATAATGTGAAAATCCTGTGGAAATAAAAGGACAATACAAAAATGGTATTATTATTATTGGATTTAGGTATACATAAATGGATGTCTAGCCGTCTGTCTTGCTACCACCACCAGAGTGTAAGCTCCTTCAGGGTAGGAACTGTGTTTAAACTAGTTTGGGTATTGCCCCATTCCCTCCACCCCCAAAGCTTCAATTATGGTGCTGCCCAGTGAATACTCAGTAAACGTTTGAGGTTGTTTTTAACGTAACAATCCCCAGGGAGTGGAAAGAGCAGGGGCCTGGGAATCAGAGGGCCTGGGTTTCAATCCTGGCTCCGCCACTTGCCTGCTTTGTGACCTTGGGCAAGTCATTTTGCTTCTCTATGCCTCAGTTTCCTCATCCGTCAAATAAGGATTCAGTACCTAGTCTCCCTCCTTCTTAGATTGTGAGTCCCATGTGGGACAGGGACTGCATCTGATAGGATAAACTTGTATCTACTCCAGTGCTTAGTACAGTGCTTGAACCTTAAATATTATTATTATAATTATTGTTATTATTGAGAAGCAGCATGGTTTAGTGGATAGAGAACAGGCCTGAGAGTCAGAAAGACTTGGGTTCTAAACCCAGCTCTGCTACATGTCTGCTGTGTGACCTTGGGCAAGTCACTTAACTTTTCTGGGCCTCAGGTCCCTTACCTGTAAAATGGGGATTAAGACTGTAAAAGCCCCAGATAGGAAAGGGACTGCATCCAGCCTGTTTAACTTGTATCTACCCCAGGGCTTAAAACAGTGCTTGGCACATAGTAAGTGCCTAACAAGTACCATAATTATTATTATTATTACTATTATAATGTTGGTATTTGTTAAGCGCTTACTATGTGCCGAGCACTGTTCTAAGCGCTGGATATTGTTATTATTAGAATGGATTGCCCTGACCAGGCAGGGAGGCAATGTCAATTCACCAATCAATCAATCCGTTGTACAAATTGAACATTTACTGCATGCCATGGCCTACTGGATAGAACACAGATCTAAGCCTGGGTCTTGGTTTCCTCATCTGTAAAATGGGGGTTAAAAATAGGGGTTAAAATACTTGTTCTCTCTTCCCTTTCAACTGTGAGCCACACATGAGACAGGAACTGGGTCCAATCTTATTACCTTGTAATTACCCAGGTCTTAACATAGTGCTTGGTAAGCGCTTAATAAAGACCATCATGATTATAATCAATTAAGGCCTCTGGGCTTATGGTCTGATAGATATTACTTTGATGTACCAACTGGACCGTCTCTCTAAGCCACTCTGACCAGCTTGAAGGCCTTTTCTTCAGACTCCGGGAAATGGCAGCCTCACAGACAGAACGTCTTCTCACCTCGGTGGCCCTGGAAAGACATAATTTGAATAATGGATCACCACCTGCTATAATGCTCTCCAGCCAAACATAAACTTGGTATTGAATTTCTGAAGGACCCACAGTGCTGTTGCTACCCACTGAAGCTCGAGCTCCTCTATCTTGCCACCAACCCCTCACCCACATCTTCCCTCTGACCCAGAATACCCTCCCCCTTCCTATCTGACAGACCACCATTCTCCTCACCTTCAAAACCCTCTGAAAATCACATCTCCTCCAAGAGAGCTTCGTACCTGAGCGCTCAATTCCCCTACTCCCTCTCCTTTCTCCGTCACCTGTGCACTTGGCTCTGTACCCTTTAAGCACTTGATATTCACCCCACCCGCAATTCTCCAGTACATATGTCCTAACCCCCATTTATTTTTATGTCTGTCTCCCCCCTCCAGTCTGTAAAGCTCATTTTGGGCACAGAACGTGTCTACCAACTCTGATAGAACGTACTCTCTCAAGCACTTAGTACCCTGCACTGCACCTAGGAAGGGCTCAGAAAATACCACTGACTGGAATTAGAACCCAGGTCCTCTGACTCCCATGCCCATGCTCTTTCCACTTGGCCACTCTACTTCTCTTGTATAAGCTTATTAAGGTACTCTGTACACAGTAAGCGTTTAATAAATAGCACTGATTGAATGATTGCTCCATGACCAGCCAGAAACACAAGATGAAACAAATACCATTTTTCCACAGCGCCACCTGGTGGCCACTTGATGACGCACGCGAAAAGGAAAAAGAAAAACACGGGGAAACAGACGAGAAAATGGGAGAATGAGAATGGGGCGGATAGAGAAAGAACTGGAGAGATGAAAAGGTCAGTGGCACGGATTTAGGAGAGGAGGTCGGGTTGCGGGGAAGAGGGAAAATAGAAGAGAGAAAAAGAAAGAGGGCTGAGAAAAAACCAGTGTGGCTTAATGGATAGAGCATGGGCCTTGGTGTCGGGAGGGCCTGGGTTTTAATCCTAGCTTTGCCACTTGTCTGCGACCTTGGGCAAGTCACTTAGTCACTTAACTTCTCTGAGCCTCAGTTCCCTCATCTGTAAAATGGGGATTAAGTCTACGAGCCCCATGTGGGACAGGGACTGTCCAACGTGATGTGCTTCTACGCCCTGCCGTCCCCTCAAACTTAACATATCTAAAACAGAACTCCTTACCTTCCCACCCAAACCTTGCCCTTCCCCTGACTTTCCCATCACCGTAGACAGCACCCACCATCCTTCCTGTTCCACAAGCCCATAATCTTGGCGATATCCTTGACTTCTCTCTCTCTCGTTCAACCCACGTATTCAGTCCATCGCTAAATCCTATCAGTTTAGACTTCACAACATCGCTAAAATCTGTTCATTGCTCTCCATCCAAACTGCTACCATGTTTATCCAATCATTTATTCTATCCCACCTTGATTACTGTATCAGCCTTCTTCCTGGCCTCCCTGCCTCCTGTCTCTTCCCTCTGCTACCCTGATCATTTTTCTACAAAAACATTCATTCAGGCCATGTTTCTCCACTCCTCAAAAACCTCTAGTGGTTGTAGTGCACAGTGAATGTGTCTTGTTATACTGTTGTATCGTTCTCTCCCAAGCACTTAGTATAGTGCTCTTTACACAGTAAGCACTTAATAAATATGACGGACTGACTGATTAGTTCAGTACCTGGCACATAGTAAGCACTTAATAAATACCACATTTATTAAAACAGCATTTTGATATTAATCTAGAACAGTCTAGAGCAGTCTAGAACATCAGCTCCTATAATGTTAGCTATAATAATAATGATACTTGTTAAGTGCTTACTCTGTTCCAAGCACTGTTCTAAAAACTGGAGTAAATATAAGTTAAACAGGTTGGACACAGTCCCTGTCCCACCTGGGGCTCACAGACGTAATCTCCATTTTACAGGTAAGGGAACTGAGGCCCAGAGAAGTGAAGCGATTTACCCGAGACCACCCAGCAGACAAGTGTTTTGCTGTCTGTCTCCCCCCTTCTAGACTTCTAAAAATCACATCTCCTCCAAGAGGCCTTTCCAACTGAGTGCTCAATTCCCCTACTCCCTCTCCTTTCTCCGTCACCTGTGCACTTGGCTCTGTACCCTTTAAGCACTTGATATTCACCCCACCCACAATTCTCCAGCACATATGTCCATATCTACCATTTATTTTTAAGTCTGTCTCCCCCCTCCAGACTGTAAACCTCATTTTGGGCGCAGAACGTGTCTACCAACTCTGACAGAATGTACTCTCTCAAGCACTACAGTATCCTGCACTGCTGGGGTTGTTGGGTAGGGATTGTCAGCGTGGCTCAGTGGAAAGAGCCCGGGCTGGGGAGTCAGAGGTCATGGGTTCGAATCCTGGCTATGCCACTTGTCAGCTGTGTGACCTAGGGCAAGTCACTTCACTTCTCTGTGCCTCAGTTACCTCCTCTGTAAAATGGGGATGAAGACTGTGAGCCTCACGTGAGACAACCTGATTACCCTGTATCTACCTCACCACTTAGAACACTGCTCTGCACATAGTAAGCGCTTAACAAATGCCACCATCATTATTATTGTCTCCATTTGTTGCTGAACTGTACTTTCCAAGCGCTTGTACTTTGTACAAATTGTAAGCCACTGTACTTGTTCTGCGCACAGTAAGCCCTCAACAAATATGATTAGATGAATGAAAATGACAGAGTCTAAGGCTATGGGAAAAGTACTGTGGGAGCTGTGGTAGGATTAATGTCAAAATGCCTTCTTAACAATTGTGGTATTTGTTAAGTGCTTACTCCACAGAACGTAGGACCTCCTAACTCCCGGGCCTGTGCTCTATCCCCTAGGCCACGCTGCTTCTCTCCCACAAGGTACTTTCCCAAGTGCTCATTACAGTCCTCTGCACACAGTCTGAGCTCAATAAATAGAAAGGGAGTGGGAGAAGAGAGAGAGGAAGAAGAAAAGAGGGTCACAGTGGGAGAAGGGAGAGGAAAAAGAAAAGAGGGATAGGAAGGAGAGAGAGGGGAGGAAAAGATGAGGGAGAGAGGGGAGGGAATAAGTGGGAGACGAGGTCTAGCCCAACGCTCCTCCTGCGGGGGGGGGGGTACGAGGAGGAAGGAGGCGTTTGTTGTGTTGCCCCCGTCTTTGCCAAGGAATGGAAGGGGCCGCGGGCGGCGGCCAATGAGCGTGGGGAATGTGGAGCTGGGGGGCCCCCGGCCCCGCCCCCCGCCCCCCGTCGCGCCCCCTCTCTCTCTCCCTCCCCTCCCCGGCTGGGCCCCGACGCCGCCGTCGCCATGATGCTTGTTTGCTTTCAATGAAAACGAGGGGGGCGAAGAGGAGGAGGAGGCGGCGGTGGCGGCAGCAGCAGCAGCAGCAGCAGCAGCAGCAGCAGCAGCAGCAGCAGCGCGAAGGAGGAGGGGGACAGCAGCGCCGACGACCTGGAGAGGAGGAGGAGGAGGAGGAGGAGGATCGGCAGTGGCAGGAGGAGGAGCAGCAGCAGCAGCACCCCCGCCAGCAGCACTAGCTGCAGCAGCAGCAGCAAGGGAGCAGCGGGCGCAGCAGCCCCGCTCCGCTCCTGACGGTCCAGTGGCGGCGGCGGCCCTGGTGGGAGACAAAGAGCGAAGAAAGAAGGCGGCGACGGCGGCGGCGCTGCAGCAGCGGGGGGGGACTGGTATGGTGGTTTCACAGGTAGAGCCCCGCTGCACTCACTGGGAGGCGGAGGAGGGCGGCCAACCCCGAAAGGTAAAGAGCCCGGCGGGGGCCCCCTCGCCTCCGCCAGGACGAGGACGAGGAAGGGGGGGGGCTCCCCGGGGGGAGCCTGGGCTCTTGCAGGGTGGGGGGGGGCTGCTGCAGGGGCGGGAGGGGCAGCCGGAGCGGCCCGCCGAGGGGAGAGGGGGCGCCGGCCCCGGGAATCGGTCCCCTGCGCGGGGACCAAGCGCCGGCGCCTCTCAGAAGTTGTTTCTGGGGGAAACGCTTCCCGTCCTCCACCGTCCCGGGGGCCCCCAAGCCTCATCTCACCGCTCCCGAGCGGCGAAGGGGGGGGGGGGAGGCGGGGAGGGACTGTCGCCTCCATAGCCCCGGGCCTTAACCCGCCCCCGCTCCGCACCGCGCTTGATTTCCTCCCCCTTTTCGTGCATTTCAGCGCCGTCCGGGCCGAAAGGTAAAGCGAGAAACAGTTGGCGGGGCTCTACGGATCCAAACTTTTATTCATTTTTTTTTTTAATCAACCCCCCCCCCCCCCGCATCGTTGGTCGTGTCGGGCTCGGCAAACCGGTGCGGCTCGGCCACCCGAGCCGGCGCATTCTTGGAGGGTGGGAAGGTGGCCGGGCTTGCAGGTGGAGCGGCGGAGGCCGGGGGGCGGCGGGGGGGGGGGGAGCCACGGCCCCGCGCTCGTCGCCTCCGGTACCGGAGGGAGAGGGAGAAAGAGGGGAGCGAGCGGCTGGGGGCCGTGATTGACAGGCGCTCCGTGCAATGGGGGCCGGGCTCGGTGGGCGGGGCTTGTGGTGACGTGCAGGCAGTGGCTGGGTCGGGAGCACGGCGAGCCTCACACATGTCCGGAATAAACAGTGCGCCCGGCCCGCAGCTCACGCCTTTAAGGCAGGCGCCGGCTTTCTTGCCCGCCGACCGAGAAACGGCGTTACCTTTAAGCCATCCGGAGCGATGATAATATTATTGGGATTTATTAAGCGCTTATTATAATAATGGGATTGGTTAAGCGCTTACTATATTAATAATAGTGGCATTGGATTAATAATAGTGGCATTGGATAAGCGCTTACTATATTAATAATAGTGGTATTGGATAAGCGCTTACTATATTTATGGTCTTGGAGAAGCGCTTACTATATTAATAATAATGGTCTTGGAGAAGCGCTTACTATATTAATGATAATGGTCTTGGAGAAGCGCTTACTATATTAATAGTGGTATTTGATCAGCGCTTACTATATTAATAATGGTATTTGATCAGCGCCTACTATATTAATAATGGTATTTGATCAGCGCTTACTATATGAATAATGGCATTGGATAAGTGCTTACTATATTAATAATGGTATTAAGCGCTTACTATAATAATGGTATTTGATCGGCGCTTACTATAATAATGGTCTTTGATCAGCGCTTACTATTATCATAATGGTATTTTTTAAACGCTTACTATAGTAATAGTGGTATTTATTAAGCACTTACTATTATAATGATATTTTTTAAGCGCTTACTATAGTAATAATGGTATTAAGCGCTTACTATAAAAATGGTATTTGATCAGTGCTTACTATTATCATAATGGTATTTTTTAAGCGCTTACTATAATGGTATTTGTTAAGCACTTACTGTAATAATGGCATTTGTTAAGCGCTTTCTATTATCATAATGGTATTTTTTAAGCGCTTACTATAGTAATAGTGGTATTTGTTAAGTGCTTTCTATTATCATAATGGTATTTTTTAAGCACTTACTATAGTAATAGTGGTATTTGTTAAGCGCTTACTCTTATAAGGGTATTTTTTAAGCGCTTACTATATTAATAATGGTATTAAGCGCTTACTATAAAAATGGTATTTGATCAGCACTTACTATTATCATAATGGTATTTTTTAAGCGCTTACTATAATAATGGTATTTGTTAAGCACTTACTGTAATAATGGCATTTGTTAAGCGCTTTCTATTATCATAATGGTATTTTTTAAGCGCTTACTATAGTAATAGTGGTATTTGTTAAGCACTTACTCTTATAATGATATTTTTTTAAGCGCTTACTATGTTAATAATGGTATTAAGCGCTTACTATGTTAATGGTATTAAGCGCTTACTATAAAAATGGTATTTGATCAGCGCTTACTATTATCATAATGGTATTTTTTAAGCGCTTAGTAATAATAATGTTGGTATTTGTTAAGCGCTTACTATGTGCAGAGCACTGTTCTAAGCACTGGGGTAGACACAGGGGAATCAGGTTGTCCCACGTGGGGCTCACAGTCTTCATCCCCATTTTACAGATGAGGGAACTGAGGCACAGAGAAGTGAAGTGACTTGCCCACAGTCACACAGCTGACAAGTGGCAGAGCTGGGATTCGAACTCATGACCTCTGACTCCAAAGCCCATGCTCTTTCCACTAAGCCATGCTTAGTATAATAATGGTATTTGTTAAGTGCTTAGTATAATAATGGTATTTGTTAAGCACTTACTGTAATAATGGCATTCATTAAGCGCTTTCTATAATAATGGTATTTGTTAAGCACTTACTATAATAATAATGGTATCTGTTAAGCGGTTTCTATAATAATGATATTTGTTAAGCGCTTACTATGTGCCAAGCACTGCTGTAAGCGCTGGGGTAGAATCAAAGTCATCAGGTTGTCCCACATGGGGCTCACAGTTTAATCCCCATTTTACGAATGAGGCCCAGAGAATGATAATACTTATGTCTTTGACGTGGGTTTTAATCCCACCTCCCCACTTGGCTACTGTGTGACTTTGGGCAAGCCATTTAACTTCTCTGTGCCTCAGTTCCCTCACCTGTAAAATGGGGGTTAAGATTGTGAACCCTACATGGGACAACCTGATTGCCTTGTATCTACCCCCGTGCTTAGAACAGTGCTTTGCACATAGTTAAACGCTTAGCAAATACCATGATTTCCAGTGCTTAGAACAGTGCTTGGCCCACAGTAAGCACTTCACAAATACCATCATTATTATTATTAAGATGTGTGCCAAGCGCTGGTCTACACTTTGGGGTAGATCCAAGTTAATCAAGTTGGACACAGTCCCTGTCCTGTACTGGGCTCACACTCTTAATCCCCATTTTACAGATGAGGTGAATGAGGCCCAGAGAATAATAATAATAATAACGGTATTTGTTCAGCCTTACTATGTGCCAAGCACTATTCTAAGCACTGGGGTAGATACAAGGTAATCAGGTTGTCCCACGTGGCGCTCACAGTTTTAATCCCTATTTTACAGATGAGGTGACCAAGGCCCAGAGAAGTGAAGTGACTAGGTCACACAGGTCACACAGGTGGACATGTGGCGGAGGTGGGATTAGAACCCAGGTCCTTCTGACTCCCAGGCCCATGCTCTATCCACTAAGCCACGCTGCTTCTCTAAGTGGATGGGCAGCAAGGATGGATAACCGTACCTGAATGCTAGGGAAAATGCATTTGGGGAGGGGTGTCTCTCTGGGATGACTTAATCAGCTGTGTGAGACAATACTGTTCTTATGGATTCTCCCAAATCCTCACAGAGCCCTGCACACAGTAAGTGCTCAATAAAATATGACTGCCTAATTGTAGCCAACCCAGCGCTTTACTCAGTGCTTGTCACATAGTAAAGCGCTTAGTGAGTATTGTTGTTGTAACTTATTTTTGGGGAGGACATTTTTCACTCCTAGTCCAACCCCAGGGAAATATGCTTTTACAGGCAAAGGGTTTGGCCTTTCTATTGATATTTGTATCAGATGATCCATTAGAGAAACTTTTTCAGCAAGTCAGTGGCTCAAGGGGTAGGTCAGGCATTTTAGCCTTTAACGACTTTCTGCAAAGTAACCAAATATTTGCACAACATCGATAAGTAAAAAGGATGAAAGGTTGGCATTTGCAGGTGGGTGAGTGGAATTCTTGATATGTTTTTGAATATATTTTATTTTGGTGATTTAGCTTAAACTTCCATCCTCAGAAGGAATGGAAAAGAAGCTTTAGTAATTTACTCCAATAATAGCAACCAAATTAGGCTGTTCTTCTATTTAACCTTGAAACTTTTCCTAGCCTCCCCCACCCTCATTAAGTCTGCTTAGAGAAGCAGCATGGCCTAGTGGAAAGAGCTTGGGCCTGAAAGTCAGGAGGACCTGGGTTCTAATCCTGGCTCCGCCACTTGTCTGCTGCATAACCTTGGCCAGGGCACTGCTCTGTGCCTCAGTTTCCTCATCTGGAAAATGGGGATTAAGACTGAGCCCCATGTGGAACAGGAACACTGTCCAACCCGATTATCTTGTATTTACTCCAGCACTTAATTCAGTGCCTGGCACATAGTAAGCGCTTAACAAATGCCGCAATTAAATAAGGCTGTCAAGGAGAGAGAGAGTGAAACTTCATAACTTTTGAGAATAACCAAGTGTATTCTGACTGATACATTTGAGCCATCCGCAATTTGCTATGTATACGTAAGCCATGTGGCCCCAAAATTGATCTGTCTGCATTCCAACTAAGATTTTAATTTGCTTTCTCCTTCCAGCCTTATTTGCCCCTTGAGAACTCTGCTAGGTATCTTTTGGTCTTGTTGCATGTTAGATTTTGGTTCTGGGGTGCTAACTTATGTAGTCCAGCTAGTGGTTTAGAAGAACCAAACAGTTAAAAATATACAGCACACATCAGCAAAAGAGTGTTTTGTTCGAAAAATTGAAGAAGGTTTTTCAGAGCCTAGCTCTGGTTGGTTGGGTATAAACTGGTAATAAACAATCCTGATCTTGTGGGCAGGGAATCTGTCTACCAGCTCTGTTGTATTGGACTCTTCCAAGAGCTTAGTATAGTGTTTGATCCCCAGTAAGCACTCGATAAACACTATTGAAAGATTGATCAGTCTTCCCAGTTGGGGCTTTGGGGTGATGTGAGACTTGAAAATGCCACTGTTTTCCAGCTTATATTTACTTATATTTGCCTCAAGTCCAATTAACTTGTATATAAATGGGTCTTCCTCTTGACAAGCCCAGCCAGAAGAACAAATTTGACTCCAGTTGGAGTCTGCGAGTGTGCATATTGCAGTTTCTTCTGGGAGAGAAATATCTGTTACAATAGATGGCCAGAAAAAGTTTAAATTTTTATCTGTAAAATTGAAGAGAATGCCCAGATGGTCTTTAGTTTCCCCCCTCTAAAGCTGACCAGGTCACCCACATAATTGTGTCTTCAATGACCAGGCAGGTGACCTTTTATGATGGTGGGTACTAATTTGACAGAAGCAATTGAGTAAATGTAAGAACCTTCCCCCACCCCCAGAGCCCCAATTAAGTCTCGAAACCAGACGATTCAAAGAAAACTTAGAACAAGAGGTCGTCTTTCCGACCTCCATAGGATCTTATTCCATATCGCTTAGGTTTTGCTCAATGCTTAAAAGATACAGCACCCTCTGACAGACTGTTTTCAGCTCAGTACCCTCTTGGCCTCATGGCAGCCGTTGGAGAAAGGGGTGTAGGATATGTCCTAATCAGAGAGGTTAAGTCACCCTGGCAGAGCAGGTGGACTGACAGGCCAGCTCTTTGTTCTGCTGCTTCCCACTACTGCTTTTTCCCCTTACCTATCCCTAAAGTCTAATTCTCACTTCTCTGTATCATTATTTCTTAAGGTTTTTGGCTGTTTCTTGTGAAGCGAGATGTGTGTGTTGAGAGAATTCTGGAAAGTGGATTGTAAAGCTGGTTCAAATTTGGTCTCCTTTGTGGCCCTGGGAGGGTAATCTTATCCGTTTCTTCCATTTACGTTTCCATTGTAACTTGGTACTATTTCAAGGGGCAATGTGAGAGGTTTCATTTGCAGAAGAGTTTGGTGCTAAAGTGTTAAATCAATATTAATGGAACACTTCCCAGTCTCAACTCTGCTCTACCCGGAGTTCTGTGGAGAAAGACTCAACGGTTCAAATTTGGAACTTCATAAAGTGTCATACTATATTTGGTATATTTTGGGGATCATGGTTTTGAATGTAGTTTTATTGTTACTGATTTTTTTTACAGAGAGTTTTGCTAGGAAAACGAAACTTAATTTGTAAAACACCTTGAAGTCTGCTCATGGAGCTGCCAGTTGAAAATAAAACCTTAAAATTCAAGATACTTCATGTATACCTTACACACACATGTGTAAATTCTACTGAATTTAGGGTCCATTCCTCAGACTTTGCCTTGCCTGGCAAAACCACGATTAGCCAGGAATAGTTCTCTCTCTGTCTCTCTCTGTCTCTCTCTGTCTCTCTGTCTCTGTCTCCCTGTCACAGTCCTGTTCTTAGGGCCAGTTTTCTTGACTTTCCAAGAAATGGCCAAAATGATGACAAGAAGTTGGACCCTAGACTTAAGTTCATTCCCTGCCACCACCGAGGGTCCATACTTACCCTTTTGCGGTCCCCTAAGAGCCACTGACAGAGGCAGAAACGTATTACTGTTTTTACAGTAGAGTGGACATGCTTGTCATTCAGGGTTCTTTGGTTCTCCTTAGGCTGTGAACCATGAAATGTGACCACAGAGGTCACCCCAAATAAGTAAAACATACCCACTTTAAAACCACAAATGACCAGCACAGCCAGGTAATGAAACAAATGTCCTTCGCTCCCGTTACTTAAATTCCAGAAGGCAGAGTGGGAACCGGAAGGCACCTTGAAGAGCCATGCAGGGCCTTGGCAGACAGGATTCCCAGAATCCTCTCCCCTCAATGTACCAGCTGGACGGACACCTGCTTAGTGGGTGAGTTGGACTCAGTTGGGTAATTTCTTTCTCCCAGGCCCTGATTTCCTTTCGCCAATCAAGAATGTTCAAATCCTCTTTTGTATTTACAAAACAAAATGTTTTTGGGTGGATTAGAAGCTAAGTCTCTTCCTTCTGGTGGTATGCTGGTCATTTATTTTAAAATGTCCAAATATGTGCAATCCACAGTGTCACTAGTTTTGGGGTAGTTGATGTTGATATTTAGTTGAAGTGTGTGTAAATTCAAGAACAGTAAAGGAAAAAGGAAGCTACTCACTGAAGAAAGGTCATCCAATGTAAAGTAACTTGACTACCCATTATATAATTCAGTTACCAAGATTTCTCATGACAGCACCCTAGGGCAATACACTGTTTGGTATTTGATGCTAAATATTAAGTTAGTTTCAGTTTAACTATTGAAGTATTGCTGGGACTTAGGAGATATTTGGAGCTTGTCATTTTCTGAAAACTTCAGTTTTTGTTTGACACTTCAACTTTCCACCAGGCTGACTCAAGTCTGTACAGTATCATGCAAAGCAAACCCACTGATTTAGCCACGCACCAAACAATCCGAATTTAGCCTGCTTTGGATTTCTGTACTTTTTGTCTGCTTCCTTCATTTCGATTTTAGTAAGATGTTTAAAAGGATTCGGTACCATTTGGACAAAATGCATCGTTAAAAGTGATATTAGTAATTTTTTTTTCATTTGGTATTTCCACCCAGGACTGATCTTCTGCAGATTAAGGGTGTGAGAAATCACCAGACCCATGGAGGGGAGAGTGGCGATCTGTCGCATGTGAGAGGGGAGAGAGTTCCAGGCCAGAGGGAGGATGTGGGCAAGGAGTCAGTGGTGCGATAAACCAATATCGTATGGTACAGCGAGTGGGTTGGCGTTACGGGAGCCAAGTGTCCGGGCTGTGTTGTAGGAGGAGATCAACGAGGTGAGATAGGAGCGGGAGAGCTGATTGAGAGCCTGAAAGCAGACAGTATGGAGTTTCTGTTGGACCCGGATGTGGATCAGTGGTTAAAACAAGTCTCTCCAGGGAAAGATTCACCAATCATTCAATGGTTTTTACTGAGCACTTACCATGTGCAGAGCACAGTACTGAGCGCTTGGGAGAGTCCAATACAATAGAGTTGGTAGATACCTAACTTCTGGTTACGTCAATGGTTATTTGAAAATGGAGGAGTTTTGGCTAAGGTGGATGAAGGGTTGAGAGATTAGCAGAGGCCCAAGTGCAAAGACTGATGCTTCTAGTCAGGTGTAGGTAGTTTAAGGGCTAAAAACTGGGTATAGTGTTTCTGGCAGTGTGCCCAAAGGGGCAAAAAACAAACAGTACCTGGTATCTGCTTCTCTTCTTGCTAAACCTGGGTGGAGTGATTTTACTAATAAATATCAAAAGGGAGTAATAGCCTAAATCACTTAAAAAGAGTAGCAGCCTGGCCCAGTGGAAAGAGCATGAGCCTTTAGAGTCAGAGGACCTGGGTTCTAATTCTGGCTTTGCCAACTGCATGCTACGTGATCTTGGGCAAGTCACTTAACTTCCCTGTGCCTCAGTTCTCCTGTGCCTCCTACTTAGACTGTGAGCCCCATGAGAGACAGGACTTTGGCTAACCTTATTTGCTTGTCTCTACCCCAGCGCAGTGTTTGACCCATAGTAAGTGCTTAACAAACACCATAAAAAAGTTGGCTGCAGGTACTGCCTTTTGTTTACCGAGGCTAAGGACTATTGAAGTTTTTTAGGTAAGACGGTTTCCTGCAGAATGGCTTGGTTTGGCCATAAGAAATATTTTCAGGGTCAATGGTGTTAACTGAGTGCGGTACTAGCCATTGGAGGAAAGTGCAAAAGATGTGATCATTGACCTCAAGGAGCTTTTAATCTAACTGATCAATCACTCTTATTGACCGAGTGCTTACTGTGTCAGAACACTGTACTAAGTGCTTGGGAGAATACGGTATAACAGAATTGGTAGACACATTCCCTGCCCTCAGTGAATGCACAGTCTAGAGGCTAATCTAATGGGGAAACGTTAGACACAATTTGACTAATAAAACCAGGCTGAGAGTGAAAATAGATATATATTCCCTTGGGCCTATTGAGAATGCACAGTAGCTGAGAGAATAATTAGTGGAGGAAATGGCCCTTTACTCATCCCCCATCAGGCATTTCTTTTATATTAATGCCTGTCACCCCCACCTCCCTTGTCTCCCCCCACCCCAGACTGAGAGCTGTTTTGGGCAGGGACTTTTAACTGCCAACTCTGTATTGTACTTCTCCCAAGTACCTAGAGCAGTGTTCATTGAGTAGTATTTATTAAGCGCATACTGTCTGCAGAGCTCTTGGGAAAGAACAATTCAACAATAAATAGTGACAATCCCTGCCACAACAAGCTCACAGTCTAGAGAGGGGGAGACAGAAATCAATACAAATAAATAAAATTACAGATACATACATTAAATACAAAAAATTACAGATACTGGGCCCACAGTAAGTGCTCCATAAATACCATTGACTGATGGGACAGTGTTTAGGGATGCTTGATGGAACTTGAAGGCCCATCTCCTCCAAAAGGCCTTCCCTCACTAAGCCCTCCATTCCTCTTCTCTCACTTCCTTCTGTGACCCCTGACTTGCTCCCTTTATTTGCCCCCCTCTCAGCCCCACAGCACTTAGGGCCCTATCTGTCGTTTACTTATACTGATGTCTGTCTCCCCCTCTAGACCATAAGCACATTGTGGGCAGGGAATGTGTCTGTTTATTGTTTTATTGTACTCTATCAAGCACTTGGTATAATGCTCTGCACACAGTAAGTGCTGAATAAATACGATTGACTGACTGACTGAACCCCTTCCAGGCGGAGGGGGGAGGGTTGGTTTGGTGGGTTGCAGATGGGTGAACTTAAAGAGAAAGACACTGCCACCCCAATAAATAAATAAATAAATGGTAGTGGTCTTAAAGCGGGGGCGGGGAGGAACGGGGGAGCCTGCAAGAAATGGGCCAGCTTTGGAGCCGGCCTCCCCATCCCCTCCCCTCACCGCACCAACCACTGGGCCGGTCCCAGGTGTTCCAGTCAGACTCCTGCCCTGGCTGCCTCTCTACAGTAGCTGCTCTGAACCCCCTCACAAGTGGAGTCTGCCTTCTTGGAATTGGGCACTGGGTGCTAATCCCAGCTCTTCCTCTTGTCTGCTGTGTGACATCTGTGCTGGTTACCTCATCTTTAAAATGAGGAATGAGCCCCACATGGGACAGGGACTGTGTCCTACCCAATTTGCTTGTATCCACCCCAGCTCTTAGTACAGTGCCTGGGACAGAGTAAGTGCTTAACAGATACCATTATTATTATTATTAACTCAGTTCACCCCCCCCCCATTTTTTCTGTATTTGTCATGTCCAAGATGTCCCGTCCTTGGGCTCCCAGTCTTGTTTCCCTGAGGAACCTCCAAATCTCTTGAGTCCTGTTTCCGACTCCTCCTCCTCTTCATGGGGTCAATGCTGACATCTCCCTCAGCTTGTCAAGATCTATGTGGAACATCCATTTTCTTTGCTGCTTTCATTTTCTCTCAGTAAGGCTTTCAGTTCGGTGGGTTCATCTCTCATCGAGGCTCACCATCATCTTAAATTCTTCAGCCTGCTTCTCCTCGTTTCTGAGACTCAAAGGGGTTTGGTTCACCCTTTTCACCAAATGGCAGTCCCAGCACTGTCCTGAAAGATTGGGGGAGTACAGCAGTCCAAAGACATGACCCCAGCCCTCAAGAAGTTTAGACCCCAAAAGGGCAGGACGCTCTAAATACAGCCCACATTTGTGGCAGGTAACTGAGCAGAGACTAAACAACTGTGGAATTCAGATAAAAGTTTATCAGGAATATTCCTGTGTCTGAGGGCAGAGGTTTCTACCCAACTAACCTCCCTGTGTCAGCTTAAATGATATTTTTAAGTGCTTAATATGTGCCAGGCACTGTAGTAAGCATTGGGATAGATACAAACTAATCAGGTTGGACACAGTTCATATCCCACATAGGGCTCACTGTCTTAATCCCCATTTTATAAATGAGGAAACTGAGGCCCAGAGAAGTGAAGTGACTTGCCCAAGATCGACAGCAGGCAAGTGGTGGAGCCAGGATTACAGTCCAGGTCCTTCTAACTCCCAAGCCCGGGCCCTATTCACTAGACCATGCTGTTGCTTGGAGAGGAATTGCAAAAGGCCGAGTGAGACCATCCCCTCTCCCCGCAGGCCCTCCACTGCCAGCTCCCTCCCCGGCTCAGCTAGTGATTTGTTGAGTGCTTACTATATGGCAGACAATGTTCACACTGGGATAGTTGCAGAACAATCAGATGAGACTTAGTCCCCGTCCTACCTGGGACTCAGGAACTGAGAAGGGAGAACCGGCAATGAATCCCCATTTTACAGGTGGGGAAACGGGCCCACTGAAGATAAGTGACTACCCAAGGTTACCCAACAGGCAAGGGGCAGAGCCAGCCTTAGGACCCAGGGATTCTGGCGCCTGGTCATTGGTGCTTCACGTGAGGCCAGGTTCCTTCTCTTCAGTCTCCTTGTCTGACTTTCTGCTCCTGCCACAACTTCCTGTCACCCCCCTCCTCACCGCCCTCTATCCCCTTAATCTGTTGACAGGGCCATCACTCTCATGATTCAGCGTGAGACTGCGGGAAGTAGCGTGGCCTAGTGGAAAAAGCCCGGGCCTGGGAGTCAAAGGACCTGGGCTGTCATCCCGGCTCTGCCGCTTGTCTGCTGGGCAAGCTTGGGGAAGTCATTTCACTTCTCTAAGATTCAGTTTTCTCATCTAAAATGGAGATTCAATTCCCGTTTTCCCTCCTACCTGGACTGTGAGCCCCATGAGAGGAAAGTACTGTGTCCAACCTGAACATCTGGAATCTACCCCAGCACTTAGTTCAGTGCTCGGCATATAGTAAGTGCTTAGTTATTTTTTTATGATAAGGGTTTACTATGTGTCAAACACTGTTCTAAACGCAGGGGTAGGTACAAGTCAATTAGATTGGACACAATCCCTGTACCACATGGGGCTCACAGTCTAAATAGGAGGGAATACAGGTATTTAATCCCCATTTTACAGTTGAGGAAACTGGAGAAGTGAAGTGACTTGCCCAGTGTCATGCAGCAAGCTATTGGCAGAACCAGGATTAGAACCTGACTTTCAGGCCCATGCTATTATAATTTTATTATTCCTCATTGCCATGTGGGCTCTTCTGATTCTGTACATCTGAAGAAGTATCCTCTGTCAAACTTCCCATGATGTGTAGCTTGAGAGCGTCCTAGAGTTCAAAAGTGCACTGCTGGTTCTGTGGGTAATTTAAACAAATCTTTGAAAATTAGCAATCAGCGAACTCACCCAGGAAAATGTTCACATATCTACATCCTAATGTTTCCTGCAAGGTTTTAGGGGAATGGTGGGAGTGGACTACGAATATCAAGTGACTTTTTTGGAGGGGGGGTGGACTTTAAAAAGAATAATTTAAACCAATACAAATGTAAATGTGTATTTAATTGGTATCTTTAAGAGGAGGAAAGATTTCTGAGAGAACAATGTGAAGTGGTTCAAAATGAAGCTGGAGCCTAAAAATAGGTTAAATTTAGGGCTTTGAATAGCGGGATTTTTTCGTTGGAAAGGATGAAGAGCCTTTTTAGTGATACAGTTTTATTCCAGGAGTTTTGTATTTCGGGAGGGAGGATGGGAAGCATCTAATGGGGCGGGATGTGCGTGTGTGTATGTGTTTTTAAAAGGTACCAAAATACTGTCAGTGTTTCTAACTCAGGGGAGAAGGAGGCAGATTTGTTTCTTATGGGGCATCTTTTGAGCTACAGGTCTGTAACTTGAAGCGTCCAAGCTTGTAGGATGGATGACAAATTGTCTGATGGGGTTGGAGAGGAAGTTGTATAGGAAGCAAAGAGGTCCATGGAGTTCATTTGCAGATCTTCTTTGTGTGCAGAGTTCTTTAGTATTAAAGCAATCTTCTGTAAAAGCAATCTCCATACAAAATGAGTTAACCCAGAAAATGGCTTTAATAGACACCTTACATTGGAAGTGAAATTTCCTCCTGTCTCACAGATTGACCCAGCCAGCTCGCCTTTTCCAGAATGACACCCACTCAGTCCGGCGGTTTGAAAATGAAGTTCTGAGTGGTTTTGGGGGACTCACATAGTATGGGAGTTGTTATTCTTTTAAAGGGGAAGGAGGAGGAATTGGGCTCTGTTTTCTGAAGACGAATGGGGTGTGGAGCCTGAAAAAGTTTTTTAAGCTCCCACTCAACAGAGGTAGGAAATCCCCAAAGGCTTGAAAGGGTTAGGGCCTTATGATTTTGGCAAGATAAGAGAGTGTTCTGCAGCTTGGATGCCATTGTGACATTCGACATCATCAAGAGAAGCTGCTCAGCCTAGGGCAAAGAGCAACGGGTCTGGGAGTCAGAGGATTGGGTTCTAACCCTCAGCCCCACTACTAGTCTGCTGTGTGACCTTGGAAATGTCTTTCTTTCTCTGGTCCTCAGTTCCTTCATCCACAAAATGGGGATTCAGGACCTGTTCTTCCTACTACTTACTTAAACTGTGAGTCCCATGTGGGACCTGATTATCTTGTATCTGCAGTAGTGCTAAGCGCTTAGTACAGTGCTGTGCACACAGTAAGCACTCAGTAAATACGATTGAATGAATGAACAGTGCTTGGCACACAGTAAATGCTTAACAAATGCTATTATTATTTATCATTAACTGAGCTAAGTGGGGTTTTTTAATGTTCTAGGTGCAGCTTTTTAGAAAATCTAAATGATTAAGCATCAGTTTTAGAGTGAAATGTCAAGCTTGATCTGTTCAGATTATTTTAGTCCAAAGTAAAATGTTATTTAACATTTTAATTGGTAACCTGGATAACAAGGTTGAAAACACAACTCATTAGGTTGGCAAATAACTCCATGCTGGGTGGGTTGACCTAACCTTTGGAGCAGAATATTAAAATTCAAACTTTCCTGTAGTATTCACCAAAGTTATCAAAAATGAGCAGGCTGAATGAAATTGAGAGGGTCAGAAAAGGATGGTATATTTAGAGAGAGGAAAAATAAGCAACAAAGGTATAAATTGAGAACACTGATCTTTGGGCCGGTGCGGTAGAATTCTGGAGTGAGAGTGGACCACAAGCCAGCAAAGAAAACCGAGCAAGGGAATAAAGCGTGCTTGCTACCGAGTTGGCAAAATGGTAGTTTAGTATTTAGCAACACAAGGAAATCTTCCTTCTAGATTGTAAGCCCATTATGGGCAGGGAACATGTCTGCTAATTCTGTGGTAATGTACTCTCCCAAATCTACTATAAGCCCCATTTTTTTCCCTGTGTACCCCAATAATGTAAATTTCTGATTTTACTAAAGAATCATTGCAAGTGCATTAGAATTTTGAAAAATATTGGCTTTTGTGACCTGGGCATCGTCTCTTAATTTGCCGAGTTCTTGTGGCTTTGCTAGTTTTATCGATACGGTTATCTGAACACAGGTGCACTTTTCTCAAGAGATTCCTGAATGTAGGGAAACTCCGAGTCTCAAGCCTCTGATGTTTTTTTTGTCAGCAAAATAATAAAATTGTTGTCCCCAAAATCTGGATTTAAAATAAATAATTGCGACTTTAAATTTGGTGACTTCCAGGTATAGATATGCTCCCTCCCCCACCTCCCGCCAAAAGAGACTCCACCTGGTACATCGTTCTCTTTTTCAAATGTGTGTTGCTAAGATGAAGACTACAAAGTAATGAAGTCACTGTATTGTTAGCAGCTGTGCATTGAACTGAGAAGTAAAGGTTTTTCATAACTACTGGTTAAAATTTTCCACACAAACGGAGGCCCTTCATTTTCTAATTTTGATCAATTAATGTAGCCCTCAGACACATAGGTATAGCCAGACGTTAAGGGGAGTTGGTGGGGGTGGTGGTGGTGGTGCATATTTTAAATTTAATATATTTTAGAAGGAAAAGAAAAATCAATTGGGGGAGCATAAAAACAGCAAGCCAATAGCACTTAACTTGATTAGGCCCTTAGTGCCCCAGTGATTTTAATACGTATTTTGTAGGAAAATGTTGATGCATGCTGGGTAATAACAATAAAAGCACTTCAAAAGGGTCATTTTGACTCTGAGGTTTTTCAAAGGCTCTGTTTTGTATATTCAGTTTTTCTTTCCTCTACTCGGGATGTAAGGGAGCGTTTTCTACAAGAGTCTTAAATGTGCTTGGCAAAAGGCGGGGAGCCAGAAAGTGCACCCCAGTTCTGCGTGGTGAGAAGCCCAGATTGTCGCTGGCCCTCAGTTCCTCCAGAAAGTGTGTTTTCAGTGCACATTGTGGATAGGACGCGCCAGTAAACTGAGGAAGTTCTTCAGGCTGGAAGTTCTTTGTAGGCAGGGATTACCAATTTAGGGATTACCTTGTAGGCAGGCACAGTCTACCAACTCTGTTGTATTGTACTCTCCCAAACACTTAGTCCAGTGCTCTGCACACAGTTAATGTTCAATAAATACCATTGGTTGGTTGACCTGCGCTCAATAGAAACCATTGATGATCGATCAATTGTGTCCAGAGAGTCCAGCGGGGCCTGTCTGGACACAGTGGCCAAGGGATAAGAAGAAGAATAATTGTGGTATCTGTTAATCCCTTACTTTGTGGCAGGCACTGTCCAAAGTGCTGGGATGGAAACAACCAAATAGGGTTGGACAAAATTCCTATACCAAATGGGGCTCACAGTTTTCATCCCCATTTCACAGATGAGATCACTGAAACACATAGAAGTGAAGTGAGTTAAAGGGTTGAGGGTGCATATTTTAATATTTAATATTTTAGAGAAAAGAACATTGGGGGTGTTTCGACAAAGCCCTCGAAGCCAACGTTCGAGTGCTTTTGGAGGCAGTGTAGAGATTACCTATTTGGTCAAATATCGTCACTCTCTTAAAAAGTCCTACTCGAAGCAAGACCAACCTGAGGGAAACAGAAGGAAATGAGATTGCAGTTTTGTGGCAGCTGTTGGGTTTCAATCAGTCTGCACTTTCTTTTTTTCTTTTTTTAATGGTATTTGTGTCAGGCACTGTACTAAGGGCTGGGGAAGATCCAAGCTAATCAGGTTGGACACAGTCCATGTCCAACATGGGGCTCTGTCTTAATCTCCAGTCAGTCAGTCATGTTTACTGAGTGCCTACTGTGTGCTGAGCACTGTACTAATTGCTTGGGAGAGTACAATACAGTAGTATTTGCAGATGAGGGAACTGAGGCACAGAGAAGTGGAGTGACTTGCCCAAGGTCACCCAGGAAACAAGTGGCGATGCTGGAATTAGAACCCAGATCCTTCTGATTCCCAAGTCCGGGTTCTACCCCTTAGGCCATGCCGATGGTCAGGACTTCCACTTTGCCCTGACTGTGTGCAGAGCCTGGCTCTAAAGTAGTTAGGAGAGGTCAGTGCGACGGAGTTGGTGGACAAGATCCCTGCCTTTTTCCGGGATCATTACTGGCTTTGTCCACGAATGGGGCTGGAAGCTTTCCTACCTTTGTGGAATCCTGGGACACTTAGGGGTTTCCAGGGCAGCGGTCAGGAAGCGACCCACCAATCCACCTGCCCACAACTTCACTCCGGACCAAAAATAAGCGCTGATGTCATTTTCATTTTACTTTCGCTCCCCCACTCCCCCACCCTTTAATTGCCTGGGGTGTGATAGGCGTTTGGAGTGCGTGATTGAATCTTTTTTTATGTGAAAAGTGGTGGGAGTATTCAGGGCAGGCTTGAGATGGGGAGGAATCAAATAAAAGATGTGAAGTGGGGTTTTTAGTTCAATTTTGAAATCTATTTAGAAGAATGTAAAAATAAACTCAAGTACAGTTCCTTACTGGGGTTTGACGGTGCTGTCACTGGACCCAGAATCCCGAGTTAAGAATAAAGGGTTTTTTTAGGGAAGAAAAATGGTACAAAGCAGTAACTATTGCAGGATAAGTTCTTTTAGAGCTCAACAATTTCTTCCTAGTAGTAGTAGTAGTAGCAGTAGCAGCAGTTAGTAGCAGTAGTGGTGGAGTAGTAGTAGTATTTATTGAGCGTCCACTTGGCAGAGTACTTGGAAAGTGCAAATCAAGAAGTGACAGTTCCCTGGCCACAAGAAAGTCCACCCCTTCTGCCTCGCCCCACTTGAAGTCCTAGTTTTGAGTGCTTTCCGACTCTCCTTCCTGTGGCAGTGGTTTCCCCCAGGGGAGAGAGAGGTGTTTTCTCACCTGGTGGTATTATGGCTGAAGTGCACGGCACAGAGCTGCAAAATGCCAAGTGTCACAATCCCTGCCCTCAAAGAGCTTATGTGGCACGCTATACTAAGTGCTTGGGAAAGCCCAATACTCTTAAAATAGACACGCTCCCTGCCAATAAGGAATTTGTAGTCTACTACATGCAGACCAATGTCCTGAGCACTTGGGAAAGTATAATATACTAGTTAGATGTGCCCACCAGGAGCTTGTAGTTTACTGTGTACAGATCACTTTAATGAGCGCTTGGTCAAGAATAACACAATAGAGTTGGTAGATGCGACTGTTCCACAAGGAGCGTCCAGTCTACTTGAGCCATCGTTAACAAAATATGAATACGATTCTTCCAAAATAAAATGGAGGCAAAAATTTCTCCATTAAGATCACGGGCTTTTTGGTCTAGTCAGCATTTTGGGGGTTGGGGGCGTTAGGGTCTAGAAGACTCAGGAAATGTCTGTTATTGTTCTCTCCCAAGCACTTAGTACAGTGCTCTGCACACAGTAAACACTTGGTAAATATTTAAATGTGTATTTATTGAGCATTTTCTGTGTGCAGAGCACTCTACTAAGCACTTGGAAAGTACAGTTCAGCAATAGAGACAATCTGTGCCCACCCCGGGCTTACAGTCTAGAAGAGGGGAGTCAGACACCAAAGCAAGTTAACAGGCATCAATATAAATAGAATTATAGATCTACACACATCAAAACAAGTAAACAGGTATTTGTGTGCTGGGTGACCGGGGGCAAGTCACTTCTCTGGACCTCAGTTCCCGCATCTGTAAAATGGGTATTCAATACCTACTCTCCCTCCTTAGATTGTAAGCTCCAGGTGGGACCTGATTATCTTGTTTGTACCCCAGTGCTTGACACAGAGTAAACACTTAAGTACCACAGTTAGTATTATTATGTCAGTGGAATTTGTTGATTGCTTATGTGTATAGAGTACCGTACTAAATGTTTAGTGCATAGCCCTCCTCAGAGACATATTATTATTTATAATAAAATTGTGGTATTTATGTACTTTCTAGGTGCCAAGCACTGTACTCAGCGCTGGGGTAGTTACACGATAATCAGGTCAGACACAGTTCCTGTCCCACGTGGGGTTCTTGGTAAGGGGGAGGAAGACAGGTGGAGAATCCCCATTTTGCAGATGAGGAAACTGAAGCACAGCCAAGTGAAGTGACTTGCCCAAGGTCACACGGTAGACAAGTGGAAGAACTGGGATTAAAACCCAGGTCCTCAGACTCTTAGGCCCAGTCTCTTTCTGCTAGGCTGTTCTGCTTCTCGAATTCAGGTTTTTGGGGTGTTTTTTTTTTTTTTTAAGCCCCAATGCTATGCCTTCCTTGTCCCATCTGTTTAACCAAGCCCAGTGTTTTAAATGGCTCTTAGGCCATTTTAGGCCAGTGTTGGGTGCTAAACTAAAAGGAGATATTTAGGCACTTCGGGTGGACTACTACTTTCCAGATCACAAGAAGACATCTTAGTGTATTGTACTCTGCCTACATTGTTGCAATACACAAAGTGGCCCTGTAGTGCAAGAGAGAATTGGGCTCCTCATTTTGGTACAAAGCACTGCCTCAAACGATTACAGTCCATCAAGTTTGTTGATGGTCTCAGGCCATTTCAGAGTTGGAGTAGCAATTTTAAATTAGGCTAGTTTTGCTTTTCAGCAATTTGTCTGGATCAGAAGCAGAAATGCAGAGTGACACATTTATTTCAGAACTGTGTATGTATTTTAAAATTTGGAAACAGCAGTTTTCCCTGGGTTTTTTTTCTATTCTGCCTCAGTATTTTTTTACACATCTTGTCAGCCAAATGAAGCAAAGTGACTCTGATGAATGGAAATAAGTCAGGGGTTTGGTCCTTACCTTGGTCTAAGTGGATAAGAAAGGGTGGGATATGTAAAGGAAAGCAAACAAAACCAAAAGTAATTTAAATTCTTAAAACCAATGGTTTAAGGCAAATTTGGGGATGTTAAGCTTGTTGCAGGCAGGGAATATGTCAACCAACTCTGTTGCATTGAACTCTCCCAAGCTCTTAGTACAGTGCTGTGACCACAGTAAAAGCTCAATAAATATCACTGATTTTGTATTTGTCAAAATGATTAAAAACAAATTTTTTCTAGACGTCTGGGAAGAGGGAAAATCATTTTTCAACTGGTTTATGGCAAGTGAAAATACATGTTCCAGCTTGGTGAGATAAAGGGGCTCCTATGTGTTACCACCTATCACTAGATCACGGGCTTAGATTTGGACCAAGATAGGAATGGCCAGACGTTATGGCCATCTGGTGACTGTTGGTGCCTGGAAGAGAGCCTTGGTACAAGAAGAGGTGTCCTCCAGATCTTAGAATTAAGCATTCCTGATGCCTGGAACCCCCGATCCCAAATTCAACATGCTCAGGAAACACCCGTGTGGGCAGGATGGTTGCATCCTCAATTTTGAACAAACTCAAAAGGGGTCCTTCATCGAAGTGGCACTGGCTGTTTAGTAAATGTGAATGATCAGATTTCATTCACTGGTGAGGAAGCATTCTCAGCTGACTTTTACTAAGAATATTTAGGTGTTGTTGGCACAGGCACGCGTTCCCACGGAAAGCAAAATGAGCCTTGCTGACGTTAAATGTCCTCATGGTGTGTTTCGCCGAAATAGGAAGCAGTGTAGCCTCGGTGACAGAGTACATGGGTTCTAATTTCGGCTCTGCCAGTTGCCTGTTGTGTGATCCTGGGCAGGTCACTTCTCTGGGCCTCAGTTACCTCATCTGTTAAATGGGGATTAAGACTGTGAGCCCATATGGGATAGAGACTGTGTCTAACTTGGTTTATCTCATATCTACCCCAGCACTTAGTACAGTGCCTGGCACTTAGAAAGTTATTAACAAAAGACATTTAAAAAAAACAAACACAAGACTATTTATGGCTTTCACATCTTTTATACAGTTTGAGTGATCCCTGCTTCCAAACTACAGCTAGCAAACTACAACTTGGGTTCCATGTTCTTTCACTGGTACTTTTTTGTATATGGGCTTCACTGAGGAATTGCAAAGGCCCTATAACATAAGTCAGAAAGAAGTAGGCCTAAAGTTATTGTGAATAAAGGTATTCTTTATGATTCAAAGAGCTGTTGGCCTTGGGTGATTGGTTGAAGCTGTCTCTGACCACATTATAGGTAACCTACAATGTCAAGACAGGTGGTGGAGAAAATGAGCAGACATTTTGGTTACTGTAATCTTTCAGGTACATCATGAAACCCTAGACAAATAACAGTTAAGGCCACAGGTACAGAGGAAAGAAGAAATCTTTTAACTTTTTAAAAATTCTCCCTCAAGTCATCTTTCCAACCATGAATTCTAGTGGAGAACTTTGAGCAGGAGATCGTGGAAATTGCTGTTGGTGACTTCCTTTTTTTTTTTTCCCAACAGCAAAGAGGAGCTTTATTTGTCTTAACCTCAGTGTAGTTGTTGTGAGAGTTGAGAAACCCCAACCACCACATGCCTGCTAATGTGGCCTTGGGCAAGGCACTTTAGCATCTAATAATATTTGTTAACCGCTTACTATGTGCCAGACAGTGTAGTAAGTGCTGGAAAACACTATTTGCAGCAGTCAGTTTTGAACCCACACCCCTGAAGTGACTGGAGCCTTAATCCAGCGCCTTAGACCACTCGACCGCGCCTCCTAGTTTTTCGGTGCCTCAATTCCCTCATCTGTTAAATGGGGAATTAAATCCTCCTCCCTTAACTTAGACTGAACCCCATGTGGGACAGGGACTGTGCCCCACTGATTTTCTTGTATCTTTCACAGTGCTTAAAACAATATTTGACACATAGCCATTAACAAAAATCATTTAAAAAAAAAAGCACAACTTAAAACAGAACTCATCCTCTGTATTTTTGGGCTCCATTTTAGAAGAGTTTACCATCTTGGACGTACTGAAAGTTCACTGACTATTTTCCTTCTGGTATCGTTCAACGCGAGGGTTTGTGGTTGGGTTGGTCACTGAGGTCAGGTGGCATCTGAATCAAAGTCGTCTTCTCAGGTTTTGCCTTGTATGATAACCTGATAAATTCAGCCACCCAGCATCTGTTTCAGAGCCCATCTTTGACTTTTATTTCCACAGGCATGCCCAAAGAAAAGTACGGCCCTCCAGACCCTCGGAGGATGTACACAATTATGTCCACAGAAGAAGCAGCCAATGGCAAGAAATCTCACTGGGCAGAGCTGGAGATCAGCGGTAAGAGATGAAGTGGGTGGGACGGTGACACGAGAGAAGGCGGAATTCAAAGTCAATGATAGTAATACTAATTGTTGAAGTATTTGTGAAGCGCTTACTAAGTTCCATGCACTCTTACTAAGCTCCAGGGCTGGACACAGTCCCTGTCCCATATGGGGTTGACAGTCTAAATAGGGAGAAAATCCCTATTTTACATTCGAGGAAACCGAGGCCCAGAGGGATAAAGAGAGTTGCCCAAGGTGTGACCGCAAGGTCCAAGTTCTTTCCACTAAGCCATGCTGCTTCCCGGAGCACCGCTTAGCATAGGGTTTCACCTCTCCCTCTGGACTTTCCAGCTGGCAGGTGCAGGCCTATTTCTCTAAAGGCCCAACACCAGTTTGGCTTTTAGCGGTGCCAGGAGATGGAGGCCATGGCCTTCAGGTAATGGGTCGATGTCACCAGATTCATTGCCCGTAAGGAAGAGGCCGGTGTCAGAGCTGCGGCTCTGCTAAGGTATAAAATGGAGTTTTAAGCTAGTGGGGGGACACTTCCAGTTTTGGACCTTGCCACCTCCATTCCTCCCAAGAGAGGCTAGTGGGTCATTTGTGGGATGGCCACCGCTTGAAGTGGTAGGGAGCCGTGGCACTTCCTTGCCACGGGGAGCCAACAGCCTGGGAGGGGGTAGGTATGCGCCAAGGGGACGCAGGTGAGCTGCCACCACCGCCCATAACAGAACAGTTGCCCATTGGCTGAAACGTGCTGGTGGAGCTCAGAAGTGGCGTGGCCTAGTGGGTAGAGTACAGGTGTGGGAGTCATCAGAAGGCCCTAGGTTTTAATCCCGGCTCCGCCACAAGTCTGCTGCCTGTGCTTGGGTAAGTCACTTGATTTCTCTGTGCTTCAGTTCCTTCATCTTTAAAATGGGGATTAAGACTGGGAGCCCCATGTGGGACAGGGACTGTGTCCAGCTGGATTGGCATACATCTAACTCAGAACTTAGTACAGTGCCTGGCACAAAGTGAGCACTTAACGAATACCATTTAAAAAAGACAAAAGCATATAAGCTCTCATCCTTGGCAGGCCCTCAGGCTCTGCTTGATCTTGTTCCATTTAGCCACCCTGTGCGTAAAGTTTGTTCGATTTCAGATGAAATAAAGAGAAGGGCCTGGAGAGCAAAGAACTGGGACAGAGGCTTTTCTTGCAGATGTTAAATTACTCCCCCCCTTTTGAAAGTCCTATTAATAATAATAATAATTATTATTATGGTATTTAAGTGCTCACTATGTGCCAAGCACTGTTTTAAGCGCTAGGGTAGATACAAGGTAATCAGGTTGTCCCGCGTGGGGCTCACAGTCTTAATCCCCATTTTACATATGAGGTAACTGCAGTATGCACAGCACCATACTAAGCGCTTGGGAGAGTACGGTGCGACCGAGTTGATAGTCATGTTCCCTTTCCACAAATAGCTTACAGTCTAGAGAACTTCTAGCACTTTGAAAGCAAGGGAAACGGAAGGCTTTTTACGCTCCCCTTGAATGTACCTTCCACCCTGTCTGTCATTTCGGCCGCAGAAATCTGTGACTGATCATCATCATGGATTTGGCACCCATGTGGTAGAGGTGCACTAGAGTTTTCTATTGCTAGCTCTGGGGAGGTGGTAGGGGAAGGAGAGTGGGGGAATGGAGTGCAAGTTAACTCCAACTACATCCTCCTTTCCCAGCTCACTTCTTCCTCCCCTGCCAAGCTGGCACATCCTCCCACGTTCCTTGAGTCAATGGGGTGCCCCAAGGCGGACTACCTTTGACAGTCATTCACTTATTCTAGAAGCAGCGTAGCTCAGTGGAAAGAGCGCGTGCTTAGGAGTCAGAGGTCATGGGTTCTAATCCTGGCTCCACCGCTAGTCAGCTGTGTGACCTTGGGCAAGTCACCTAACTTCTCTGGGCCTCAGTTACCTCATCTGTCAAATGGGGATTAAAAACCTTTGAGCCCCACAGGGGACAACCTGATCACCTTGTATCCCCCAGTGCTTAGAACAGTGCTTAGCACATAGTAAGCGCTTTACAAATACCACAATTTATTATTTTATTTATTTTAATTCAGAGCTTATGGTATGCAGGGCACTGTAGTAAGTGCTTGGGAGAGTCCAGTACAGTACATTTGGTAGGCCTTATCCTTGTCCTGAAGGAGCTTACAGCCTACTGAATGCAGAGCACTGTACTGAGCACTTGGGAGAGTCCAATACAATAGAATTGGCAGATACAATCCCTGCCCTCAAGGAGCTTTCCTGTCTAATGGGTGCAAAGCGCTATTCTAAGTGGTATGGCTTAGGGGGTAGCATACAGGCCTGGGAGTCAGAAGGACCTGGGTTCTAATCCCTGCTCTGCCACTTGTCTGCTATGCGACCTTGGGCAAGTCACTTCACTTCTCCATGCTTTAGTTCTGTCATCTATAAAATGGGAATTGAGACTGAGCCCCAAAAGGGACAGGGACTGTGTCTAACCCAATTTGCTTGTATCTGCCCCAGTGCTTAGTACATAGTAAGTGCTTAGCAAATACCATCACTGTTGTTATTATTATATTATTATTATTATTAGCACATGGGAGTGTCTAATGTCATAGACAAGATCCCTGCCATCTATGGGCGCATAGTCTAGTGAGGGGCTGAGGCAGTGCCCGAATTTGCCCCAAGATATAAGCCTGGTCTTCTCCAGATTTGTGGTGATGGGGGCCTTAGGTAATTGTCCTTTGGAGTATCTTTCTTTAAGGTGGTTGGGAGAAATAGTGGTTTCAGAAAGCCTCAGGTATTTACAAGAAACAAATACTTTGAAATAGCCTGTGATGGAACCCAGGGGCTGAATAGGGAAAAAATGATCCTTGAAAAAGTTTCTTCAAAGAAAACAGACCCAGCTGAGACATCAAAGTATTTGTTGGACTTGACAAAATGTCCACATCACCGATGTCTAGTTGAAATGGGCTCTAAAGAATAAAGCCTGACAAGAAACTTTTAAAGATAATTTCAAACTCTCCCCATCAAACTGAAGTGCAGGGCGGATTAGGGTATTAAAATACTTTTTTCGTGTACCCTTATATACTTACCCAGTGTGTGAATTGAGAAGATATAATTAGAAACTGAGAATATTGGGGTTGGGGGGAACTGTGAAAATTGGGCTAATACTCAAATTCGAAGTTGGAGAGGCTTTAAATGTTGGAAAATGGCATGTAAATGAAGATTGTCATTTTGTGCTTTTGGTAGTTTCCTTTAATCCTTTCCATGGAGCTTTATTTCTAGGTGGAAGAGGTGAATCAGTCCTTGCTTCTCTTTCTTAGTCCTTAATGCATGAGAAAAGAATTAGTCTGGAGAGCTGCCATGTGGTTGATAACTATCTTTTAGACGTTGGAGAGGAGGCATTGGTGACAGAAGTGAGTGATACAATAATGGAAAATATTCTGTTACACCTCCCTTTCCCACCGGCTTTCTCTTTTCTGTGGCTTGCAGGGAAGGTATTGCAAGTAGCAGGAAAGTATGCATTGCGGAAAATGTTCCATAGCGAGGGATGGGTGGGGAAGGTCAGGCAGGCCGGCCTGCCTCTGCCTGACCACAGAGTAGCCAGGATTTCCGGATTTCATCTGACCTCCTTGGCCATCTCTGGGTTGAGCTTTTGTGCTGCTCTCAAAGTGGAAGGACAGTCTCCCCGTTTCTCTCCCCTTCCTCTCTCCTCCCTCCCTCTCCCCCTCTCCCCCCACTTCCTCCCCATCTCCCTCTCCCTCCCTATCTCCTCTCTTTCCCTCTTTCCCTTCCTCCCTCTCCCTCCCTTTTTCTCCCACCCTCTCTCCCACCTCTGCCTGTTTCTGTCTCTGCACTCCAGGAAGAGCACAAGATGTGGGAGTGACGGTTAGGTCCCCGTCAGGATTCCAGAGGGGCATTGAGATCTGGCCAGGTTTGCTTCATGCTTGGGTGATTGGGCTCTTTTGGCTCGTGACTACTAGCTGTCCTCTTTACCCACTGGCACTCATCCCTCATCCTTCTCTGTGCAGCCGAACGGAAAGAGCAAGGGCCTGGGAGTCAGGAGACCTAGGTTCTAACCCTCCCTTGACTTCTTTCCTGCTGTGTGACCTTGGGCAAATCACTTTACCTGTCTGTACCTTGGTTTCCTCTTGTCAGCTTTTCCCTCTCATATTGTGTAAGCCCCTTGTGGGACAGGGACCAGGGCTGATCTGGTTGTCTTCCCCAGCACTTAGCATGTAGTAAGTACTAAAATTTAATTTGAATTCCTTATTCTCTTCTCTCTTGTGCTTCCTGCCAAACTGATCTGGAAGTTGTAGAATTGTAAGGGTAGCCATACTCATCAACCAATAGTGGGAAAAATTCCAAGTCAGGAAAGCAAAGGTGAATTACAGGAAATCCTTTCTTTATTTTTCCTCCAGAATATTTTTGGGTGGGAATTTGATATATTAATCATTATAGGAAATTGGAACCATGAAAGTATAAATGCAGGTTATCCCCGGATCCTTTATGAGGCTGAACAGGTAGCTTCCCTCAAACCTGGTCTGGCCCCAACCACAACGGGCTCCTGCAATTTCCCTTCCAGTTTCCTCCCAACACCCGAAACGACAAGGATATTGGGATCCCTCCAGTTGGGCTGATAAATCTGTCATAATTTTCATCTGGGGGTACTTGGCCCAGTGGTGGAATTTCCCAGAATCCTTAGGTGCTTCAAGGACAAATATGCTGTTTTGGTTGGCTTAAATATGGGGTCATTTTTGCTCTGTCTTTGTGTTGTCTTAATTCTCCAATGTGGGTTCTAAAACTCTTCTACCCCAAGCACCTCTTTCCCACTCCTTTGGGGAGAGGGAAAGGAACCAGAGCGTATTTCAGAATGGTGGCTGGAATGGACAGGGGTGTGAAACTGTCCACAAATAACCGAGGAACACCGCACCAGTACACCTTGAATTTTGTATGTTTTTGTGTGTACGCTATGTGCTCAGCTTTGGAAGTATTCCATGTTTATCTTCTCAAGATTGGCCAAGGAAGAGAAGGGTGGTATAGAGGGCTTGATTGAATGCCATTTGGGAAAGAGTGCATCCCACTGCTAATGATTAGATTTGTCTGAATTCAGTACAGGTTCTCGTATAATGTGTCAGATGGTCACTCATGACACATGCTCTTGGCTGTGCTCAGAATCAGGCCTGCAAACCTTTGGAGCAGGCAGGTTTGCAGTTTGCAGATGGCTCCGTCTTTTGGGTCTGTGGCGGATATTTAGACAATTGCCAGAAATTACCCTTGACTTGAACCGAAATCAACCCACCAAATTAAGAACCATAAAGTATCCTGTCATCAGAAAGTATCATGTTCTTTTTTCCCTAAAGTGGGCCCCTTGTAGGAAACGGATCCTTTCTCCCATTATCAGTCCTCCTGGCATAAAGCAAAGGTGAAATTTAAATCCAAATACAATAGGGTTTATTAAAAACCTAAATTATTCATAATTTTCCCTTGAAATATTGACTCATCTCAGGTCAGTTGAATTATACATTTACTTCCTACGGTGCCCTTCTTAGAAATCAGGACAAGAGCCAACCAAACACTAAAGCTTTGGCGTGAACTTCTTAATGAGCCCAAGAGAGTTTGCAGGGATTTAACTGTAGCTAGGAAGCTGTCTGAAACAAGCAGCATATTTTTCCATGTGGTCTTTGCCCCACTCAACCAGAGTTTTTACAGTCGTTTGCAATGAGATCCCAAACTTGTTTCCTCTCATAACTGAGGCCCGAGTTTCAATTTTTCTTTTCTCTTGGCAGGAAAAGTCAGAAGCTTAAGTGCATCCCTGTGGTCACTGACCCACCTGACAGCTTTGCATCTCAGCGACAATTCCCTGTCCCGAATCCCTTCAGACATTGCCAAGCTTCACAACCTGGTGTATCTGGACCTGTCCTCTAATAAAATCCGCAGTTTACCAGCTGAGCTCGGAAGCATGGTGTCACTCAGGTAAGCATCGCAAACTGGACGAGAAAAACCAATCATTTGACATCAACTGGCTGCGACTTCTTGGAAGACATTTAAAGAATGAATGAATGTTATTTACGGGTAGGTAGGTGCCCGGTAGATCGATCGGTCGTGTTTATAAAAGACTTAATGGGTGCAGAATTCTATAGTAGGCTCTTGGGAGAGTATGGTAGAATGAGTAGACCCGACCCCTGCCTTCAAGGAGCTTACAGTCTAGCAGGAGTGGCCTTTGTAAAATGAGCGAGGGGTAGGCAAAAGCTGCCGAGACTAAAGAGATATACGGAAGTTCCCCTGTGCTTGGATGATGAGAAAGTGCCTAAGTGTCAGAAGGAGGGGAAAAGTCAGTTTTATTTATTGAACACTTAGCGTGTGCAGAGCACTGTACTAAGCACTGGGGAGAGGATAGTATTTAACAGTGTAACAGACACATTCCCTGCCCACATCAAGCTTACAGTCTAGAGATGGGAGCGGGATGGGAAGGTGAGCTGAATCAGGTTGGGCCTCGATGGAGAAAATGTGAATTCAGAAGGGCCTTGCCTGGTGGATATGATGTGGGAGGGAGTTCCAGGCAGAAGGGAAAGGGGTGAGCGAGAGGGCAGTGGTGAAAGAGATAAGAAGGAGGCACGGGAATAAGGTTGTCTTGGAAAGGTATGAAGTGTGGAGGCTAGGGGCTGGGGGGAGAGGAGCAGGAATAAGTAGAGGGGAGGGAGCTGATTTCATCTGTCTTGCTGCTGACCTCTCGCCCACATCCTGCCCCTGGCCTGGAATGTGCTCCCTTCTCATGTCCGACAGACAATCATTCTCCCCCCTTTTCGAAGCCTTACTGAAGCCACATCTCCTCCAAGAGGACTTCCCTGACGGAGCCCTCCTTTCCTTTTCTTCAGCTCCCTGTAATTTGTCACTGTAATTGTAATTTGCCCCCTTTATTCATTCCTCCTCCCAGCCCCATAGCACTTAATGTACATATCTGTAATTTATTCATTTATATTTATGTCCGTTTCTCCCTCTAAACTGTAGGCTCTTTGTAAACGGGGAATGTATCCATTACCATTATCATACTTTCTCAAGCACTTAGTATAGTGCTCTGCATGCAGTAAGCGTTCAATAAATATATTTGACTGAATGCCTTGGAGTCAGTGTTTAGGTCCTGCTGCTTGATGCAGAGAGAAATGGGTAGCCAGTGGAGGATTTTGAGAAAAAGCATTGGCCTGGGAGTCAGAAGGACCTGGGTTCTAATCCTGGTTCTGCCACTTGTCTCATGTGTGACTTTGGGCATGTCACTTCACTTTTCTGGACCTCAGTTCTCTCATCTGTAAATGGGGATAAAGACAGTGATCCCCTTGTGGGACAGGAACTGCATCCAACCTGATTAGCCAAGCGCTTAGTACTTTGCCTGGTACATAGTAAGCATTTAACAAACACCATTAAAAAAAAAAAAAGGCCCATGCAGTAGAGCTAGGTGTGGACTGGAGAGAGGAGAGGTTAGGGATGGGAAGGTCAACTAGGGGGCTGTTGCAGCTACTGTTGGGATATGAGAAGTGCCTGGATCAACATGGCAGGGGTTTGGATTGAAATGGATGGGGTGGATTCTGAAGATCTTTTTGCTTGTCAAAAAAGCAAACCAATAAATCTCTAGGTTTAGCCTTTATTTTTCTAGAATATAAGATTTTCTTACATCATGTAGATAAATTTTTCATTCTAAGATATTTTCATTATTACAATCATTGGGATGTGAGTACGCGCTTGAAAGCACCTCCGTGGACTGAGTTGAATTTGCAGGCAAGGACAGGATTATTTTGATGAAATTTTCATCATTTCACACATAAAAGTAAGGAGTTAATAGTAGGCCAGAGGCTTAAGAGTAAAGCACACAAGCGCTCTTTCTAAAATTGTCCTTTTTTTCTGCAAAATTAAAGTCTGCTTCCAAATGAAAGGCTTATTTAGCTTTGTAGGTTCTGGCTTGCCTTATCCTACTTTATTTGCCTGCCCGGAGCTTACTAGGGAAGTTAAAAAAAAAATAAAAATGTCTAAGCATTGGCCAAGAAGGGAAGTGTCAGTGCGTCAGTGAAATGTTCCCATATCATTGCAAAGTTTGCCACATTCAAGTGGCCGGTGGGTTGGGCCCTTTGGATCAGGGGAGTGTTCTGACTGGTTTCATGGGCTCCATCCTTGGATGTTCTGTGATTTTCAGTAGTTCCCATCTTTTTGTAATTGGTATTTGGACGTAGTTGGAAATCTCAAAATGTCATCTTCTTTCAGAGGGGTTTTCCACCCCCGCCGATAGGAGGACCAGGGAAGTGACTTGCATGGATGGAATTTTTTTTTATTCCCCTTTGAAAACAGCTCTTCTTTTTCAACCTTTTGGGATTTCTCTCGTTTAAATGTGATGGAACTTTCAATTGCCTGGAGAATTGCTTGATTGGCTTCATTTTGAGTTAAGCCACCAATCCATCAATCGATGGTTAGAAGAGGTTTAGAATTTGAGAGGGCTTGTATTTGTTGGAGAAAAACAAACTCCTTTTTTCCAGAGCTCCTAAAAAGCCAAATTGGGGGGAGGGTGAGTGTGGGGGGGTGTATGTGTGCGTGTGTGCGCAAGCCTTCCTCCTTCGCCCAGAAGCCCTCTCTTCCCTAGCCCAGAAGCCCTGCAGGCAGAACAGGAGAACACTTGGCTCTCCACACCAGAGTGCCAGACATCTGACCCCATGAGGCAGCTGGGGAATGGGAAGGTTCTGGAGCTGGATTCTAGAGGGGAATGTGGGGTACGGCTGGGTGGGGAGGGGGCCGCGGGAGGCGGCGGTGGTGGCCTGTCCTCCCCTGAGATGGGTGGGCAGAGAGACCCCAGGCATTGCCGTCCCATCCGCTGGATCCTAGGCTGGAGGGGCCCCGCCTGGAATGGCAGCTTCTCCTGGGGATCCGAGCGTGGGTCGGACGTCTGCAATAATCGAGGTGTTAAGTACTCACTGTGTTCCAAGCCTGTGCTAAGCTGTCCAGTAGGCCTCCAAGATGATCAGGTCGGACACATTCACCATCCCTGGAGGGAGGACAGCTTTTGGGAACCCTTATTTTATAGGTGAGGAAACTGAAGCCAAGAGCAGCAGTGAAGTGATTCACCCAAAATCCCACAGCAGACTAGTGGCAGGGCCAGGAGAAGAACCCAAGTCCTCTGGCTCCCAGGCCCATGATCCTTCCATCAGGCCACACTGCTTCCTGCTTTACTCTGCCCCCCACCAGGTTAATGGAGCCACTGTTGGAACCTCTTCTCCCAGCCGACTCCCCTCACATTCTCCAGCTTCAGTCCTGGTATTACAAGACCACATTATTGCAGAGGCGTAGGTGCCTTAAAAATGAAAATAGCAGCTTCCAGGATTACACAAGCAGTTCAGGAACAAAGCACTCATTAACACTTGGAAAACGAGAGCCCGCTGTCCCATCAAACTCTTTTTGATTTAGGATAATCGGGTCTCCTTGGAAGTAATCCTATTTGGCTAGGGTTTGGATGGTGGGTGACCCGGACATCCTCAGGAAACGCAGATGACGTCTTAAGAGCTGTTAATGCCACAGCCTCTTTGGCCCAGCCCCCACCCTGGTAGGCTGGCATGGCCTATGACCATGGCCAGTGTCTCGGTTGATCCACTGCCATGTTTCCACTCCCCTCCTCCCCAACACTCCCACCTCTGCAGCTGCAGTAGGTCACTCTGCTCTGAAGGCCTGGGGCACCATTTAGATCCCAGGTGTGATAGGGCAAACCACCACCAATATGCATCCTGACTTCTCACCACCCAAATGTCAGGTCGGAGTTGCTGACAGAGTCCCCGTGCCCTGACCAACAGATTCCCCCGGCTCTGGGCCAGATTTCTGCTCCCTCCTTTGCCAGCAGTTGAGCCCTCAGGGTCTAGGCCTTTGCCAGTACGTACCCAGGGGGCCTGGTTGAAAGTTGTGCCAATTGACAGCTGGTTTTCTTCTCCACATCTAATGCAGATCAGTCGATGGTACTTACCTAGTACAGTGCTCTGCACAAAGTGTTTGGGAGAGGACAAAATGCCAGTCAGTCAATTGTATTTGAGTGCCTACTATTTGCAGAGCACTGTACTAGATGCTTGGGAGAGGACAATATAATCGTATTTAGTGCTTACTGTGTGCAGAGCACTGTACTAGGTGCTTGGGAGAGTCCAATATGCCAGAGTTGGAAGACACGTTCCCTTGCCACAAGAAGCTTATAGGGAGAGGGATCCTCTCTCTTGGTGCTTTCCGGAGATTGTGTGGACCTGGGTTTAATTTTCAGTCCTGTAATTCATGCTGCGCGAACTTTATTCATCCTTATTCCACATTGGCAAGGGAAGGTCTGCCAGTCTTGAGCTGAGATCCATAAATCAGCTGTTCCTGAGTGAAAAGTCAGGACGGAAAGAAGGGTAATTCTTTGATATGTAGTTTTTGTCTTTCAGGTTCAAAGACAATGCTAATGAGTGAGGTGCTTTGTTTTTTTTTGGTAACCTGGGACAAAGTATAAAATAAGACCAATAGACTGTGAGCCTGGTGTGGGCAGGGATTGTTTCTCTCTATTGCTGTATTGTACTTTCCAAGCACTTAGTACAGTGTTGTGCACACAGTAAGCATTCAATAAATATGATTGAATGAATGGACAGAAAGAAGCTCTTTAAGGTCAGGGAGTGTGCCAACTAACTCTTTTGGACTCTCCCAGGCACTTAGTACAGCTCTCTGCACAGAGTGGAGTGTATACCCTTTGAAGTGAATTGTGCTCTCCTAAGTGCTTAGTACATTGCTCTGCCCACAGTAAACGTTCAGTAAATACCCTTGATTGATTGACATTACCAGTTGTCCTTTGCTCAGCTGTCCAGCATTTTCTCTATGCAGTTCCAGATGCTGTTTTTAGTTTTGTTTTTTGGCATCATGCTGACCACTCCCAGCCCTTTGCTCTGGAGAAGTCATTTCTGTCTCAAATGTCATTTGCCAAACAGGTTGGTCTGTTGCTGCAGCTGGTTCCGGGGGTCCACGAGGTCCGGTTCATGGGGGTTTAGAAAGCCCCTCCTTTGTCCCAGTTTGTCACTGTACATCACTTGACCCCACCATACTTCAGCTAGTTGGGTCTCCTGTTGACATCTATTCTCTTTCCCCGCCTCTAAGGTCAACTATGAGCTTGAGAAGCAGCGTGGCCTAGTGGACAAAAGGATCTGGGTTCAAATATCGGCTCCACCATTTGTTTGCTGTGCAAAGTTGGGCAATTCACTTCTCTTCTCTGGGCCTCAGTTACCTCATGTGTAAAATGGGGATTAAGACTGTGAGCCCCACACTGTCCAAGATGATTACTTTGTATCTTCCCCAGTGCTTAGTACAATGCTTGGCACATAGTAAGCGTTTAACAAATGCCACAACTATTATTATTATTTACCCCAGTCCTTAGAACAGTACTTGACATGTAGTGAGCACTTAACAAATGCTATTATGATTATTACAATTACTAATATCATTGTTATTAATGGTGCTTCTGTTTGACCCACAGGGAACTCCATTTAAATAACAACCTGTTACGAGTTCTACCTTTTGAGCTGGGGAAACTGTTTCAGTTGCAGACCTTAGGTCTAAAAGGTATGATTTTTTTTTTATTGCTTTGCCCCTCATTTTCTGCCTTCATTTGAGCATTTGATCTTTGCAATAGAAGTAGTAAAAAGCTGGGGTGTGAAGAAAGAGGGGTTTGAGGAGAAAGCTGTTAAACTAAAAGTGGGGACTTCTATGGGTTTGAAAAATTTGGCCAGCAGAGGTTTGAGGCCCCTTCTTAAGGGGTAGGGGGGTGTCAATCAATTAGGCCTTTTCTAACTCTTTTTTGTCCTCCTCACCGAGTTGTTAACCATATCTCTCTTCACAGACTGATTTTCTTTCAGCTCTGGTTCCTGTTCTTATCTCTCCTCATTCTTCTCTGCTGAGTTTTCCCCAACCCCTTTCTCTCCCTCAGGGTTCTCATCTCTAATTTCCTTATGTCCAGTTTTCAGTGCTTCTGAGTGATGGCTTTTCTGGCTCCATTTTTTGTCTACATGGGTCTAAATGTCCTAGACCCAACGTTTCGTCTTTAGGGGAGAATGTTAAAAATAGCAGTCACCTCTCACACCATGTGCAGCACAAAGGTAGAAGACTTTTGGATTTGATGAAGGATTTCAGGATTCGCGCCCCTGTGCAGTACTTGAATTATAACTAAATCAACAATGCTCTTAAAAGTCTCTTCATTCCATGTTTAGACCTGTAACAGTGGTAGGAAGCAACGTGGCCTAGTGGATAGAGTCCGAACCTGGGAGTTAGAAGGTCTGGAGTTCTAAACCTGGCTCTGCAACTTGTCTGCTGTGTGTGTAACCTTGAGCAAGTCACTTCACTTCTCCGGACCTCAGTTACCTCACCTTTAAAATGGGGGGTTAAGACCATGAGTCCCATGTGGGACAGGGACTCTGCCCAGCTGGATTCACTTTTATCCACCCCCAAGAGTTTAAAGAACAGGAAAGTAGTTATGTTCTGAAGAAAGCCTGTTTCACCAGTTTTCAAGTAAGGCAGCACACTTCTTCCAGTCCAGTTGCAACAGTGAAATTACTTGGAAAATAAACTCGAATGAGCCCTCTTCATGTCAATTGAGAAGCTGCATGACCGAGTGGAAAGAGCCCAGCCTGGCAGTCCGAGGACCTGGGTTCCAATCCCGGCTTTACTTCTGGCCTTCTGTGTGACCTTCGACAAGTCACTTCCCTTCTTCTGTGCCTCAGTTCCCTGATCTGCACAATGGGAACTCAATACCCATTCTCCCTACTACTTATGTCTCATGTGATTTTGTATATACTGCAGTGCTTAGTACAGTGCTTGGCGCATAGTAAGCGCTAAACAAATGTCACAATGCCTAAAACTTTGAAGTTTCTTTCAGAAATGTGCAAAATGGCTCTTAAGCCCTAGAAATAACCAAAATGGACAACTGTGGTATTTAAGTGCTTCCTTTGTGCCAGGCAGTGTTGTAAGTGCTGGAGTAGATCCAAGATCATCAGGTCAAACACAACCCCTGTCCTGCATGAGACCCACAGTCTAATCCTGAATCCCCAGAAATACTAAAATGCTCAGCCAGATCTTGGGAGTCTCACAAGAATTCCTTTGGCTGCATTTGCAGGAAATCCACTTTCGCAAGATATATTGAACCTTCATCAGGAACCAGATGGAACAAGAAGGCTACTGAATTATTTGCTTGATAATTTGGCAGGTACTGCAAAAAGAAGTAAGTGTTCATTTGTCTGGACAATGTAACTGGGAGGCTAAATAGAGATGGCGGTTTCACTTTGTGTTAAATGTTCCAATAGTTTCGACAGAACAGCCACCTCCACGATCTTGGATTATGTTACAAGAGCCAGACAGAACGAGGCCAACTGGTTGGTAGCAAATTTTTTTTTCCACTATGTTAAAACACAGTCCCTGCTAATTAAAGTGAAGGCAAACGGTTGCCTCTGATATCCTTTAGTTAAAGCAAACTTCTCAGGAAATTATTTGCTTTTGGCAAAAGGCAGTCTGATAATAATCAGGAAGCTTATCCTAATCAGCCTCTTAAAGGGCGAAGTGGTCACCCTCTGCCTTCCATGCCTGGGCTTCTTCCTGGGCGTATTTATTCAATTTTTATCCCGTTCTGACTACCCATTTTCTGCCCATCCCTTTAATTACAGGGAGGCAGGGGTTTAAGTCTTCCTCAAGCTGATGCAAGGAATGGAGGGTGTTTTATCTTGGTGAGACCAGGTGTGTCCCCTGGGTATTTTATCTTAGTGAGATCATGAGGATTTCCTCCACAGCCCCTGTTATGCTCTCCATTGAAGCTAAAAGCAGTTGGCGGAGGATCAGATAGAGTTGTTGTGCCATTTGATCTTTTGTTTCCAGTCAGTCAGTCATATTTATTGAGCACTTACTGTGTGCACAGCACTGTCCTAAGCACTTGGGAGAGTCCATTATAAGAGGTGGTAGACACGTTCCCTGCCCACAATGAGCTTACAGTCTAGAGGACTGTGTGTTTGTGTTTTTTGGTGTAAACAAGGAGGGCAGGAAAAGAGTTTTTTCCCCCTCTCCGCAGCCTTGTTTTCAGTCATGTGCTACAACGTTCTCTGTGACAAGTATGCGACCAGGCAGCTCTATGGCTACTGCCCATCCTGGGCCTTGAATTGGGACTATCGAAAAAAGGCCATCATGCAGGAAATCTTGAGCTGGAATGCTGACATCATAAGCCTCCAGGTAAGGGACGATGTCGAGAAGGTGGGAGACGCTTTCGTCGAGATATCTCTGTGTTCACAGCCATCGAGGTAGGGGTTTGCGGACACAGCAGTGAAATACCACCATTATTACAGCAGTGTGGCCTGGGAGTCAGAAGGGACCTGGGTTCTAATCCCTGCTTTGCCACCTGTCTTCTGGGTGACCTTGGGCAAGTCACTTCACTTGGCCTCAGTTCCCTCGTGTAAAAATGAGGGTTAAGACCGTGAACCCCATGTGGGACATGGACTGTGTCAAACCTGATTAGCTTGGATTTACACCAGAGCTTAGTACAATGCGTGGCACATAATGCTTAATAAAAAGCAAGAGTGTCTTCCACCTCATTTTTCATTCATTCATTGTCATATTTATTGAGTGCTTCCTGTGTGCAGAGCACTGTACTAAGTGCTTGGGAAAGAACGATACAAAAATAAATAGTGACATTCCCTGCCGACAACGAGCTTACAGTCTAGAGGATGAGTTTATAGTCTAGAGGAAAAGCTTTTAGAATCAAAGAATCTGCTCAGGGTTCTTGGCACCTTGGAGGAGGACAGCTGGGGTTGAAAATGGTGGACAGGCCCCTTGAGGTGTGTCCCCGAATTAAGTTTTGACATTCTCAAGGGCTCATTTTTCAGAGCTTACATGCGGCTGAGTAAGAATTTGAGACAGCATCTGCCCCGCCCGGGCCCGCGATAACGTCGTGCTCTCCGTCGTTTTTCAGGAGGTTGAAACTGAACAGTATTACAGTTTTTTTCTGGTAGAGCTGAAGGAACGTGGATATAATGGATTCTTTAGTCCAAAATCTAGAGCCCGGACAATGTCAGAACAGGAAAGGAAGCATGTCGACGGTTGTGCAATATTCTTCAAAATAGAAAAGTAAGTAAATCTTTCTTCCCAAGGGCCTTGGGCATCAATCTTTGGGTTGCTATTAACCAGAATCTGCTTTGGGAGTGGGTAAATGAGGGATCTGGGGTATTGATAAAGAAAAGATAGTTTCCATCTTGATTGTTTCCCTCCCCACTGTTTGACTGGCAGTAATGTCTCTTTGGAGAAAAGTTGTGATAGCCCAGCATCATTTCCCTTGGGAAAGGTTCCCTGAATCTAGGATTGAAGTGAGAACCACTCCCCAGGTCACAGTGACTCTCCCGAGCACCTAATATTGTGCTCTGCATGTAGTAAGCGCTCAATAAATACCATCGATTTGATTGACCGGGACAGGTTTTTGGAACATTGTTCCCTGAAAAGGTGTCATGTGGGGGCAGCGAGAGAGATTTTTATGTAGTTTTAACTCTTTATCTTTTCTGCGGGAGGCAGGGAGGGGAATCTATGGACATCGCTTAAGTCTGAGCTAGGTATCGGGCCCCAATAGTTAGGATTAATACCTTCAAGAAAGCAAGTTGAATATGATTCTGGGAGTCTGATGTTAAACCTGATTGGTGCTGAGGTGGTTGTGATTGATGGTTTGAGTTGGATTTCTCTGTCAAGTGGACGTCCGTGAATAAATATCTCCTCATAATGTGATCCTGGTTCCGAACCAGGTGGCTGAGTGTGACTGAGGTTAGAAGTACGTTTCATCTCGCTGGAAGTCTTAGCATTCCCCGGGCCCTCCTCTGTGCTGATGAGCCTTTGGGAAGTAGAAAACAAGCCAGGGACACATTCCCTGCCCACTAAGAACTTCCACTCAAGTAGGGAAAATAGCCCGTCAAAGGGCAGGGACTGTATCTGTTACCGATTTGTACATTCCAGGCGCTTAGTACAGTGCTCTGCACATAGTAAGCGCTCAGTAAATACTATTGAATCATCCCAGTGTTTGTAAAGTGTGCATTTTCTCTTTTCTTTTTTTCAGATTCACTCTGGTTCAGAAACACACTGTTGAATTCAATCAGCTAGCTATGGCGAATTCAGAAGGGTCCGAAGCTATGCTGAACAGAGTCATGACGAAAGATAACATCGGCGTGGCAGTGCTGCTAGAACTGCGGAAGGAACTGATTGAAATGTCATGTAAGTGCCCATTAACTTCTAAAAGAATCCCCACAGAGCCATAAAATACAAATGGATTCTCACTAGGCAATTTTGAAAAAAGTTTAACGAGGACAGAGTTCCTCACCTTTTATGTTTCTAGTGCACCTGCCCAAGAAAAGAGTGGGAATGGAAGTCTGCGATTTCTCTTCCAGAAGGTCAGATAATTTTGCTAACCAGTGAAGTTTGCAGTGTACAGGATTTTCCAGGCAAAGTATAGTTAATTGGCCTAAAGTCAAAACTGTATTTTGTTGAGTCCTGTGGACTACCAAGATGAAACGGTGACCCTCCATCTCCCAGTAATGGAGCCTAAAGTGAATCCGGAGTCTTTTATCACGCGTCGGGGGTGGCTAAGGCCACTTTGGATGCTCACCTTCTTTTCTGTCGATTGAAGTTGTGATTTGTTTCCAGAGTCTTCCAATCTGGCGCTTCGGAAATGGTTCAGGAAACATTTTTGTTAACAATTTAGAACCGTTAAGAAGCCGCCCGTGTTCAGTGACTGCAAGCGTGTTCTCCTGTCTTCCACTCACAGCCGGTAAGCCCCAGCTTGGCACGGAAAAGCAGCTTATCCTTGTGGCTAATGCCCACATGCACTGGGACCCCGAGTATTCGGACGTGAAGCTGGTTCAGACGATGATGTTCCTCTCCGAGGTCAAGAACATTATCGACAAAGCCTCTCGCGGCCTGAAATCCGGCAGTCTCGGGGAGCTGGGGACCATCCCTCTCGTCTTGTGCGCGGATCTCAACTCCCTGCCCGACTCGGGTGAGAACCGCATGGGTCGATCAATCCACCGTATTTACTGAGTGATTACTGCATGCGGAGCACCATACTAAGCACTTGGGAGAGTACAGTGTGACAGAGTTGGTAGTCACGTTCCCTGCCCACAATGAGCTTGCTGTCTAGAGGGGGAGGCCAACATGAATATTAATTATGGATACGTCATAGGGCTGTGGGGCTGAGGGAGAGGTGAATAAAGGGATCAAATGCAAGGATGATGCAGAAGGGAGCAGGAGAAGAGGAAATGAGAGCTTAGTCGGAGAAGGCCCTTTGGAGGAGATGTGCCTTCAGTAAGGCTTTGAAGGGGGGAGAGAGTAATCATCTGTTGAATATGAGGAGGGAGGATGTTCCAGGCCAGAGAAGGTACCAGGTCCAGCCCTGGGGTCGGGGGGACCAGGAGGGTCTTGAGGGAGGAGGTGGCAGATGGGGGGATTTGGCAGTAGGAATGTAGTCGCCAGTCCCCATGTGCCTCCTGAGGTGGGTGGGACATCTGGGAAACAGCGGGTCTCCAGGGAAGGCTTTCTCAGGAGCACTGGCCAGGACTCTACAAACCTGGGAAGCGTGGAATGCAGCTTGAGGCAGGCCAGGGCAGGACAGGCCACCACCGCCACCCCTCCATCGATCAATCAGATGGGGGAGCTACTGAGCACTTCCCGGTGCCCAGCACTGTTCTGAGCTCTTGAGGTTTAGGCCGTGAGCCCCATCCACGTTGGGACCATGTCCAACCTGGCTATCTTGTGTGTCCCTCCCAGCGCTTAGTATGGTGCTTGGCCTATAACGTTTAACAAGTACCATTAAAAAAAAATAACATGGTTGAAGAGTAGGTGGTAGAATTACTGTGGAATTTGGGTGTCTGAGTTGGGGCTCTTGCAGGAAGAATTCCCAGTGGCTCATTTGACGTTTCAGTGCATGCAGCATATGTGTTTAGAAGCACTTGAAAACACTCACGCTTCAAATTAGAAATGTTGAAAATACATCCTTGAACTTTGCAAGCAAAATGGCACTTTCCTGATCGGCGCCGAATGTGCCAGTTTGCTCGTTCTTTCGCTGTTAACACATCCGTGAGAGAACACATGGAACTCAGTGACAGCTCCCCGAGAATACGGAAGTAGCCAGAAAATATGGCTCACGAGAGCGTACATTTCAGCATGGTATTTTTAACAGGCCCCACAAAACCGTATTGACATTTGTATCTTGCACAGAGGGTTTGTATTGACCAAGAAAGGAAACCTACCAAACTCCATGGCATGTATCAGTCAGTCAGTGGTATTTATTGAGTGTTTCCTGTGTGCAGAGAACTGTACTAAGCGCCTGGGAGAGGGCTGTGCAGTAAAGTGGATGGACACGTTCCCTGCCCACAGGGAGCTTCCAGTCTAGATAATACCAGTAATGATGGTACTTGTTCAGTGCTTACCATGTGCCAAGCGCAGTTCTAAGTGCTGGGGAAGATACAAGCTAATCAGATCGGACACAGTTCATGTTCCCAGTGGGGCTCACAGTCTTAATCCCCATTTTACAGATAAGATAACTGAAGCAGAGAACTGAAGTGACTTGCCCAAGTTCACACAGCAGACAAATAGTGGAGCCAGGATTAGATCCATGTCCTCTGACTCCCAAGCCACTTGGAGCCACTAGCTACTAGGCCATGGTGCTTCCCATGTCTTTGCTTGGCTGTCTCGATGGAGGGAAGCCCCTAAACAGAGTGGGCTCAATTGCTTTTCCGCAGGCCTGCTTTTGGGGTCCTGCAGTTGATGGTAGGCAGGTGGTTCGTACAAGGCTTGGCACACAGAAAGCACTTTCCTAGTACCCTTCTTATTAATTAGGGCATCGTGGCTGTGGTACCAGGTCTTAGGTGTGATTGTGTTTTGTGGGGAGAAATGCCTGCACAGTGCACCTTTAGTGGAGGAGAGAGGACTTGTATGCCCATTTTTTCAAATCACAAAAACCCCAATCATAGGTTTCTTTTTCCTATGCAAGAAAGAATTGCTCCAAGTATGAGGAGCAAGGGTTGGAGAGGGGTCATACACCAGCCAAAAAATAGAGTGGAGATTTTAGGGGGGATGGGGCTTGGGAGGGCTTCAGAGAGCAGACAGATTGCAGTGGCAAACTCTTAGGGCTTGAGAAGCAATGTGGCCTACCAGATAGTGCCGGGACCGGGAGTCAGAAGGACCTGGGTTCTAATCCCGCACTGCCACTTGTCTGCTGTGTAACCTTGGGCAAGTTACTTCACTTTTCTGGCCCTAAGTGACTTTATCTGAAAAATGGGGATTAAGACTGAGCCCCAGGTGAGAAAAGGATGGTGGCTAAGCCCATTTGCTTGTCTCCACCTCAGTACAGTGCCTTGCAAATAATAAGGGCTTAACAAATACCCTAAAGAATTTTTTTTTTAAATATGACTGATGAGTAAACCATCTGATTCCAGGTGTGGTGGAATACTTGAGCACCGGGGGCGTGGAAACAAACCACAAAGATTTTAAAGAACTGCGATACAACGAAAGTCTCACCAACTTCAGCTGCAATGGGAAAAATGGAACGACGAACGGCCGAATCACCCATGGTTTCAAGTTGAAGAGTGCCTACGAGAATGGCCTGATGCCTTACACCAATTATACGTTTGATTTCAAGGTGAGTGCGCCGGCCTTATCCCAAACTAGAAGACTAGGGATCATCAGGTAACGATCGTTTAATTAGCACTTATTTTAATGTCCCTCCTGGGGAATTCTGGGAGTCGGGTGAGCATTTCTTTCAAGCTTGGATGTATCCGGCATTGGTCATCATCCTGGCACAGGTTTGTGAGGAAGGAGCCCCATATAGCCCGGAGAGCTGCCCCCATCTGTTGGAATGGCTGATGCTCTCCTGAGCCAGGAAGGTGGATAGCTCAGCTGTTGGAAGATGGTCCAGGGTAGGCAGGGGCAGCGGTCTGTCTTCTCTCGTCCACGGCCCCGGAGCCCCTTTCCCGTCAAGTCACCTCCACCTCCCCACGGGAGACCCACCAGTACCTAAAACTCAAAAATGTCCCAAACGCAACTCCTCTTCTTGCCACACCAACCCTCTCTTCAAATCACCCACCCCTCTTAGCAGTGCTGCCTTTTCCCCTATGCAGTTTACCTCAGAAGACATCACTCCCCTCCACTACAACCTTCCGAGGCTACCCATTTCCCTCCGGGTTAAATAAACACTTCCAACTGGTGGATTTAAGAGGGTTCTTCAGCACCTGGTCTTCTTACCCAGGAACTATCTTCTCCTGCTCTATCCTACCCTCACCCTCCTGGCTTCACCGAAGCTAGCTGTCTCCCTGCCCCTTGCCTTTGCGTCTCCTGTCTCCATCCGACCCAGCACCCACACCTCTCCCCCTCTGTGAACTTTCCCTTCAAATCCACCCAGTTTGTCCTCCCTCACTTTCAAATCCTAATTCCGTCTCTGCCACTTATCTGTTGTGTGACCTCGAGCGAGTCATTTCATTTCAGTTCCCTCAACTGTAAAATGAGGATTAAGCCTGGGACATTGATTGGGTCCAGCCTGATTTAGCTTGTATGTACCCCAGTGCTTAGCACATTGCCTGGCACATAGTAACAGCTTAACAAATACTGGAAAATTTTAAAAAAAAAAAGTAAAGAAAAACCCTCCCTGAAAACCACTTCTTTGAGGAAGTCCTCCCCACCCAGGTACATCATCCTTTCAGCCACCCTTAGCATGAGCATGTGTCTTTTTCTATTCATTTGCCTCATGTTTTTATCCCTTGTGCAAATGTTTGAAATTTGTCTGCTTACCTCCTCCAAATGCTTAATATAGTGTGTTCTGCCCACAGTGGGTGCTTAATAAGCACCAGTAATAGATCATTTAAGGAAGAACAACACAAACTCCACCAAGCCCCTCCCGTAGTAGGGTGAACTTGCAAGTACTTTTCAATTGGCTGCCATTTGGGATAGACCTACTAGAACAAGGGGAGGCCCAGTTTTTCGTAGGTTTTGTCCCAAGACCTCATTTCCTAAGCCCAAACTCACCATCTCAGCGGGCCCTAGTGGAACAGGTTGAGCGAACATATCAACCATCTGCACTTCTTGAGTGCCTACGGTGTGCAGGGCACTGTACTAAGCACTTCCGAAAGTAGAACCCCACCGAGTCGGTAGCCCCGATCTCTGCCTCCAAGGAGCTTACAGTAAGCAGGGGGAGACAGACCTGAAAAAAATTAGGGAGAAGGGAAATAGTGGAGTGAATGATGAGTTAACACATGGAAGGAGTCAGGAGAATAAAAGTCCATCGCTCTCCCTAATGACTCACGGAAGGTTTCGGAAGGCAGGGTCAAAGCGCGTGATGGTGGTTGCCCAGATCACCCTTGGAGGCCCCAGAGCATTCAAGCTCGGGGCTATTCTGGTTTGCTAGAGAGCCATCAGCCCTGCTCCAACTCCCCACTTCTCCCAGGAATCCTCTTGAGCAAAGTAGCCTCCCAGTTCAGCAAGGCCAGGGCCTTATTTCCCACATGCGGCAGCCGAGGAGAAGGTCAATGACTCGGTAGCTTCAGGTGAGGTCCGAGGGAGCCCGTCCATCCCCCACTCCACCAGGGCTGGCAGCGCTCGCCTTGGCCACAAGATGGTTGGAAAGCTGGCCTGCCCCTCTGGAAAGCAATATGATATAATGGATAGAGCTCAGGCCCGGGAGTCATAAGATCATGGGTTCTAATCCCATCTCTGTCACTTGTCTGCTATGTGGCCTTGGGCAATCACTTCATTTGTCTGGGCCTCAGCTACTTCATCTGTAAAATAGGGATTGTGACTGTGAGTCCTACGTGGGACAGGGCCTGAGTCCAACTCAATTTGCTGTGCCCCCCCAGCACTTACTACACTGCCTGGCACGTAGTAAGTGTTTAACAAATACTTTTTTTTTTTCTGTGAGCGAACAAGACAATTTCCACGGACCATTTCCCCCAGTACAGCTCACTGCCCGGAAACTGCCTCTCACTTAGGACTGTTCTGGTCATGTTCTGAAGGGAGAACCGCCCTCCTCTAAGAACAGCTCATCACAGAGCATTGGAGTTGATCCTTATCCCACTCTCATTCCTCGGATTTTATTCTTTCGGCAATAAGCCCCTTTCTCCCTGCCCCTCTCCTCCCCCGACTATTGGAGGGTATGATTGGTTTCTTTAGCTGGAAGTCTCCTTATCTTGATAGAGGGAACTCGCTGCCTGGAGGACTTCTTGGTTCACGTAAAGAATGTTTCAGATTCAGTAAAGAGCACTTCTCTGCATTAGTCTCCTCCTCACTGACAGCAGGGGAAATGCATTATAAAAGCCCTGTCGAGAGCTCTCTCCTGAAAATGAGTTCAGTCACTCAGCATTTGAGTTTAGGCTGAAGTTTTTTTGTAACTGCTGAAGTTTGTGACTGCGTTGGGCCATTGCATTTGAACTAATTAGATTTCCTTTTGGGGCACAGCCCTCCCCAGGCCAGTTTGCCTGAACCGAGGCGCGGGCCCCCCAGTGGTCTGAGAGGTCTGAGAGAGGAGTGGGAGAGAACCTACTGGCCACTATGCCAGCCCCTCCCCTGGCCTACCGAGACCTGAAACGAGAGGAGTAGGCAGCACGGCTCGGGCCCATCTCTAGAAACACGGCTGGGTGACAATCAATCTGCCGGTATTGCAGAGTCACCATGTGGGAGAGCCTTGAGGGTAGGTATTTGAGGGCTTTCAGGGTGGCGGAGGGGGGCAGCTCTATCCAGGGAGGAGGCCCTCGCCATGTGAGCCCAGTCAGATGACGGATGTCCGCCCCGTATTCTCCCAAGCGCTTAGTCCAGGGCCCTGCACGCAGTAAGCACTCAATAAATCTGATTGACCGACTGACTCTTCTCTTCTGAAACAAACAGGCGTAATGGAGAGACCTCATCCTGGGAGTCAGAAGGTCATGTGTTCTAGTCCCAGGTCTGCCACTTGTGTATCATGTGACCCTGGGCAAGTTACTTCACTTCTCTGGGCCTCAGTTTCCTCATCTCTAAAGTGGAGATTGAGACTGTGACCCCGATGTGGGACAGATTGTGTCCCAACTCAATTTGCTTGTATCCACCCCAGCGCTTAGTACAGTGCCTGGCACATAGCAAAAGCTTAAGAAATACCAGTTATTATATTATTGTTATTCTCTTTCAGGGTATAATTGATTACATCTTCTACTCTAAACCTCAGCTGAATATTTTGGGCATTCTCGGGCCCCTGGACCCCCATTGGCTAATGGAGAACAATGTTAGCGGCTGCCCGCACCCCCTCATCCCTTCCGACCACTTCTCCCTTTTTGCACAACTGGAGCTTTTGCTGCCTTTCCTGCCCTCGGTGAACGGACTCCACCTTCCGAGCAGGAGGTAGTCAAGCAAGTTCAGAGGGCGACCTCGAGGAAAGGAATTGTACAATATCCCAGGTCTGAGAGGAGCGAGGTACGGCCAACCCCGGGGGTGGTTTTGGGTTTGGTTTTTTCTCTTTTCTCGGTCTTCGTTTTCGAGCGGACGACCTGACCGACGAGCCCAGCAAAAGCCAGGTGCTATCAACAGACACACCTTTCTGAGCCCGACACGTTTTTCTACCTTACCGTTCAGACAGGGGAGGGTGCGTTGGCAGTTCTCTTGACTTGGCCACAACTTACCTTCCTGTTTCTCCTCTTCAGGCCTTGAAATAGGGACCCCTTTCACCCGCCTCTCCTCTTTGCACAGGAACCTGTAGCATGACTTTTTTTGGAGGCCAGTAGTAAGAGCCAGAGATCACCCTTTCGCGTTACTTCACTCCCTCCTTTTTTCAGAGTTGTTTGTAAAATAGAGAATTTGAATTTAGCCTTTATCGATTGTATATGAACCACAGAAGACCCAATTTATGAAAATTTTGTACTTTGGAAAAAAAAAGATCCGATTTGGGAATGATTGTATTGTAAACTAAGGCTAAATTTTTTTTTTAAATCTGTTTCATGTGTTATAAAAGGCCATCTTATAAAAGAAGTTGCCACAGGCTTTCTCTGCTAACAATTTGCACTGTTGGGCTTTTGTGAGCCCCCTCGTACCACTTTATTTTAAACTTGAGAACACCGCTTTTTCCATCTAAATCTGTCTTGAGCTCGAGACCTCAGCTCTGACGAGTGAGCCATTTCCCCCACCCCCTTCCCGTGCACGGCGGAAGTTATCGCGAAAGCACGTGGCTGAATGGGTGAAAAGCTGAGTAGGCCTCTCTGAAAAAGTCAGGGGTGGACAGGTGGACCTCCTCAGACTTTCAGACCTTCAACCATTCGGCTGAACATTGTGGGAGACCCGGGTTCCATCTCTAGCTTTAAATACCTTCCAACCTACATCCACTGTGCCTGCCTCAATTTGTTCTCAACTCGCACTGCCTGTGCATGCAGAGAAACTCTGTGCATCCTCTTTTCTGTTCGTTTTTTTAAAATACTGTTGAGACAGTTGTGAAACTTTTATGAAGATGCTTTTTTTTGTGTAAACCGTGGCATTTCTTTTCCTTCGGGAAGCATCGAAACATCCCAGTTTTGAACCGGTCCCGATGGTGGCCGCCAAGCCCCCGTCCCCGGGACCACATTTTCACTAAAGAAACATGATGCCCACGAATCCTTTCTGGTTCCGGGTGTCCCTCTGTCTCTGAGGTGAAGGAGGGGCCGGGGCGGGGAGCATCTTTATCTGAACAGATGTCACGTTTTTCGGTTTTATTGAAGCAGTGGAAATTAGGGGCCTATTCCAGACAGATCCCCAAAACCATCCTTCAGATGGTTTTAAAGTGACCAAGTCCAATTTTAAAGTGTCAAGTAAGACGAAGATATTAGACCCTCTCCTCCCCGCCACCGCATTTTGCTCCTAGTGCCATTAGATGAGCGCCGCAAAGCCAAATTTTAAAAGGACTCATAGAAGTTTCCTTGCATATTCTCTCCTCCTCCCAGAGCCCGAATCTTCGTTCGTCCAAAATCAATCAAATGAGCTCAGAGAATGTTGGGTCCAAACTGCTTTTGTTTCAACTGCAGGCAGGGGAACAAAAGGGCCCACATCGCCTGATCATGAAGTGGGGAATTTGTGGAATTTCACAGACCCTTTTTTAAAGACAGTCATCCCCAAATGACGAGTTGAAATTTTACGGCAAAACTTCCTTGCACTTCAGTGTACATAAGCCGTTCTCTTTTAAGATGAAAATAAAATGAAATACTGATGAAATCCCTAAGGGTACGTTTTAGCTTTCACCAGAAGTTTTGTTCTTGAACCCTTGTCTGGGACCTGGTTTTTTGTGGGTTGTTTTTGTTTTGGTTATTTTTAATTATCATTTCTAGTTGTGCAAGCACCAAACATGTCCAATTTATAATCAACTCATTGAAATGCTGGTAGTAGTGATGTAATAGATTCAAAGCGTAGCTATTTTGGGATTTTTTGTTTTTTGTTTTTTATTTTTGTTTGGGTTTTTTTTTGTAAAGTGTGAATAAAAGGTGTTTACTCATGTTTCCTGAAGAATGTGTTGTTATAAATGTGCATCATGACAATGTCCAGTAGTGATGAGTCAGCCTGGCTCATCAGACTTGAGTGAACTATTTTTCTGATGATCTGGATTATGAACTTAGAGGTCCGCAGAGCTTTACGGAAGGGGAGGGGGAAGCACTTAATTCTTTTTGTATCAGTCAGAGGGGAACGTCTCACTCTACTGGGTGCCGGACCTTATGTGCACTAGTTAGGGCATAAAAGGTTTGAGCTTTACACAATAGATTTTCACCTGTATCTGTCACTGTCCTAAATCTGTGGCAGCCTAGTGGAAATGGTTTGACCTCTGGGCCTTGGTCCTTGTTTCTGTGTAGACCGAACCACGTCGCCGTTGCTTCACGGACCCCCCTCGGTGTGGCTTCCCCCACCCCTTAGGGACACGGTGACTCGCAACAGTAGATGATCGGTCAGCAGCCAGGAATTCAAGATGGGGAGAGGTTTCTTGTACCTCTAGGGGAGGGACAGACTCCCCCCACCCTCTAGGGGAAGGACAGACCCTCTCTCCATCCCCCCCACACACATACCCTCCCCCCAAACTGAACTAAGATAGATACTTTGTCGAGAGAGTTTGTGTTAAAAAATATATTTTCCGGTGTCCCGCGTCAAACACAGCAAATCCCAATTTCCAGAGAGCCGTACTTAAATAGAAATGCAATAAAAACCATCTCTCTTCCCAGAATGCAGTCACCGCACCTCCCACCCCCCCCTAAAAAATTCTGTAACGTAAAATGGTTATTTACGATATTCTCTTATTAAAAAAGTCTATTTAATGTGGTTTTGGTGTTGCCAATAACGCACCTTCAGTGTTCCTAGAGAATAAGCACGACTTCTAAGTGTTCCTCTCAGCATTTGGGGGTTAGACCTTTCTGTTAAAACAAAGATCAAATGTCTTGGGCCTCTGGATTGATTCTGTATTGCAGAATCCCTTAGAAGTACAGTCTGCCATGGTAGCAGGAATCACTCCTGCTCTAAGAAAATGGCATTGATCTAAATTTGGGGCAAAGTCTGGACTGAGGCTGTGGAAATGAAGACGATTTTGAAACCTGGATTGCGCCTTTTAATCAAAATAATGGAAAGGAAGGCAAGGAAGATCGGGGGGGGGGGGGTGTATGTCATTGTTAGGCCCTATTTTGTAACAGTTAGTAAACTGTAAAAATTAAACGAAACAACCCTCTTTGATGGACAGCCATGGTTGGTTGGAATGGAATTTGTCTTTTCTAAAAAGTGAATTTTGTCCCAACTTTTTTTTTTAATTCCTCTGAGGTGAAACCTTTGGAGAGGAATTGAAGGTTCAGGTTTCCTTTTTAGCTAGGTAAGGCAAAGAGGTCCAGCCAAGACATATTTAACAATGACGACGACAACGATCGTCTCAAGCAACCGAACTGTACACCGAAGCGTTTCACCGGTGACTCAAAATTATACTGAAAACCGTTTAGGTAGTAAGCTTTGGTCACCCCTCCTGAAAACAGTATTTTACCCCATGTTAACTCTGCTAGTCTTTTTTCGGTTACGTAAATTTTAATGTCTTGGTATGTTCCAGTAGTGTCTAAAATAGTCTCTAGTGTTTATCCACCATACTTCTGTATCATTTGTAATGCACTGGGTTAACTCTTGTTTACCATTCATGTAACAAAAAACCAGCACATTATCTGCACTAAAGCTCAAAGAATGTTGCATTTGTCTAGGCAGCTCTTCAATAAGATTATTGGGAAACTGATTATGGTCTGGAGGTAAACAAGGGCTTTTACTGTTCTCTTCAGTGGGACTTTTTCTCCTTGGTCAAATTTTAACTAGCTAGTATTATATTTATATACAGGGTCTTCTTTTTTCTTTACCAATGTATTTTCCTACTCATAGCTGACCAATAAATTCAATATCTGTTTCAGACTGCTTCATAGTGTAATTTGTAATCTCTGCTTAATGGATTTTCAAGGTGGGGCTCGGGGAGGGGCTTGTGATTTTTTGTTGTTGTTGTTGTTTTTCCCCTAAAGTGCGCTGCTAACAAATATGTGCTCTTCACTGGAAAGGCATCTGGGGAAAAAGAAAAAGGTTGGCTTTACCCTTCTCAGAACTGGGTGTTTTATTGAGATCGGCACATCTAACATTCTTAGTTTCTGGTAATTTTTTTCCACATCTTTTTCAACACAATGATGTTCTCTTTAGACAGTGATGACAGTGTAATTAAGTGTTTTTTTATGCGCCAAGCCCTGTTCTAAGTGCTGGGATAAATTTAAGATCGTCGGATTGGACACAATGCCTGTCGCACATGGGGCTCCCACTCTAAGGGAGAGGGAGAGAAGAGGTAGTGTATTCCTATTTTATAGATGAGGAAACTGAGGTCCAGTAAAGGAACTTGCTGCAGGTCACACAGCAGGTAGGTGGTAGATCTGGGATTAGAACCCAAGTCTTGTGACTCCTAGGCCTGGGCTCTTTCTGCTAAATGGTTTGGCGAGGGCGTTGGGTTTTAGGTAGGCAGGGGAGGAGAGATTCAGGATGTAACACCAACATTTTGTACATCCTGGTGCCGTCCCTTCAGTGTGTACCTCTTCCATAAATGGATTGTCCGGGGAAATCCCTCCTCAGGGGACCCACAATGCCGTTGGAAACCCCCAAGGGCAGGCGGCCGCTCTGCTGCTTCCAAGAACTGATCTAAATGCATCTATTTTGGTAACGCTTGCTGAAAAGACTTCAACCGCCAATAGCGTCCAGTCGACGTGGCCTTTTGAACACAGGCACAGGGGGATTTTAATCAATCGGAATAAGAAGTATCTCTAATGCCCTTACCTTCCCCCACCACAGGGGGGGAAAAAGCCTTATGAAATGTGCAGCTATTATTACTGTTGGCATTGTACAACTTTTCGGGGGGATGGGCAGGAGCAGGCCCCACTTTGTTCTAACCTTTCCAAGATAAACTTTGCACTGTTTCCTTGGAGATTCCAGCACTTGGCTCTCCGGCTCTACCTAACATGCAATAGAATAATTTTATTGTTTCTGCAATTGGGCTCAACTGTCAAGAATATCTTAAAGGTGGTCCACGGAAGCCAGCGGGGAATGGGCGCTGCCAGACCATCACTTGGGCGTCTGCCCCCAGAAGCCCTTAGGGCTCCTCCTCCCTATGAAGTTGAAGTTCTGCCCGCTTGGACATCCAGGAAGCTCCTCCAGGTAAGATGAGCCTCCATCCCTGCCACCAGCCCAATGGAAAGGCCTCTTCTGAGCCCCAACCCCCAGCTCCCCTGACAGTCTTAAGGGACGCTTGAAGAGATGAAATGGAGCTGTAGTCTGGTTAAAGCAGGAAGTTCTGGGTTTGAGAATTGGGCTTACTGAGTTCTTTAGCGGATGTGTTTGGCTATCAATTCTTTTCTTGACAAATTTTTCTTCCAAATTTCCCTCTGCCACAATTTCAATAGAAGCAGCGTGGCCTAGTGGATAGAGCATGGGCCTGAGAGTCAGGAGGCCTTGGGTTCTAATCCTGGCTCTGCTGTGTGAACTTAACCAAGTTATTTCACTTCTCTGTGCCTCAGTTACCTCATCTGTAAAGTAGGGATTAAGACTGAGCTCCATGTGGGGCAAAAACTGTGTCCAACCTGATCTTGTATCTACCCCAGTGCTTAGAAGAGTGCTTGACACACAGTAAGCGCTTAACAGATACCACAGTTATTACCTACATTTTGTCTTTCAGTAAACAATCAGTGGTATTTATTGAGCTCTTAATGTGTGCAGAGCACCATACTGTACTAAGCGCTTGGGAGAGGACAATATAACAGAAACACTCCCTGCCCACAACAAAGTTACAGTCTCTAGTTAGCTCATGAGCTGAGGCATCTCAGGTATGTGAAATTAAGTGCTTAGTATAGTACTTAGTACTGTGCTTAGTTTGACAGTAGTAATAATTTTGGAATTTCTTAAGTGCTTACCATGTACCAGGCATTGTACTAAGCACTGGGGCAGATACAACCTAATCAGGTTGGGCACAGTCCCTGTCACGCGTGGGGCTCACACTCAAAATCCCCGTTTTACAGATGAGGGAACTGAGACCCAGAGAATAATAATGTTGGTATTTGTTAAGCGCTTACTATGTGCCGAGCACTGTTCTAAGCGCTGGGGTAGACACAGGGGAATCAGGATGTCCACGTGGGGCTCACAGGCTTAATCCCCATTTTACAGATGAGGTAACTGAGGCACAGAGAAGTTAAGTGACTTGCCCACGGTCACACAGCTGACAAGTGGCAGAGCTGGGATTCGAACTCATGACCTCTGACTCCAAAGCCCATGCTCTTTTCACTGAGCCACGCTGCTTCTCTGAGAAGCCACGTGACTTGCCCCAAGTCACCCAGAAGGCAAGTGAAGGGGCTGGGATTAGAACCTTCTAACTCCCAGGCCCCCGCTTTAGCCACTAGGCTATTCAACCACTTCAGAACCAGTGACACCTGGCTGGTTTTAAAACCCAGCAGGTAACAGACCCTCCAGGGTCTCTGCTGCTAGGCTAGCTCAAAATCCTTAGCCCGTGAATTACTCAGTAGGCAGCGGGCATTTTTATGCATTGCAGCTTTCATTCATCCTGGCCATTAGCTTTTCTTTTCTTTTTTTTCCCTCCCCTAAGCCATTATGGAAGTGTTTGCCCACTAACGGTTTTCTTTAGTAAGGCCTTTGGTTTCTAATTATTGATGATAGGGCTTGAAATAGATGGAGAAGACACTAATAGCTTTGGGAGTGGAGTGCCAAGGTTATCAGAGAGCAGAGCTGTTCCCTGCTTATGAAGATGTTTCTGCAACATTTCAAAGCGGACTCATTCAAGAAACTGCTCTACTCTTCGATCCTGAGAAGCAGCCTGGCCTAGTTGAAAGATCCCTGGCTTGGGTGGGGGTCAGGAGACCTGGGTTCTAATTCCTGCTCTGACACTTGCCTGTTGTGTGACCTTGGGCAAATCAGTTGATTTATCTGGGCCTCAGTTTCTTTATCTATAAAATGGGGGGAAAATATCCCTCCCCTCAGATTGAGCCCCGTGAGGGACAGGGACCGTGTCTGATCAGATTGTACTGGCATGCCCCAGTGCTTAGCATATAGGAAGCATGTAATAAATACATGGGGAAGCAGCGTGGCTTAGTGGAAAGAGCCTGGGCTTCGGAGTCAGAGGTCATGGGTTCGACTCCCGGCTTTGCCACTTGTCAGCTGTGTGACTGTGGGCAAGTCACTTAACTTCTCTGTGCCTCTTATCTCATTTGTAAAATGGGGATTAACTGTGAGCCTCATGTGGGACAACCTGATTACCCTGTATCTACCCCAGCGCTTAGAACAGTGCTCGGCACGTAGTAAGCGCTTAACAAATATCAACATTATTAAATACCACCAGAATGATTATTGAGTCTCTGAAGCCTTTGTTTGGTTTATACAACCAGTTTTCACACTATGGATGATGCCCCCCCCAACCCCCAACAAAAAAACAAAAAACCTGGGTGCAAGTTCCATGCACAATTTTGTGGAACTGCATTAACACTGGAAAGGATCTCACCTGTTTGTTTTATGAATTAAATGTCTTCAACATGTCCATCCCTGAAGAAAGGAGAAACTGAATTCAAACAGAAGTGCTTCTGCCATGTTTCACGTGCCAGAGCCCATGGGGGGAGACAGTGTAGCCCAGTGGAAAGCTCTTACTCCCAGTCCCACCTCCGGACAATATAGTCTTCCCTTTTCCTTTCTCCCAGGCCTGAGTGTGTTGCCACTTCTGACTAGGTGCCATTCAAACAGTCAGTGATATTTACTGAGTGCTGACTGTGTGCAAACCACTGGACTGAACTGTCCCTGCAGCCCTCACAGATTCAAGCCAATCAGATCAGATACAGGCCCTGTCCCTCATGAGGCGTTCAGTTTGAGAGGAACCGGTATCTTGTTCCCAGTTTACAGATGTGGAAACAAGCCTGGCAAAGTCAAGGGACAAGGTCACCCAGATGGAGGAGTGGGGAGGAGGACCCAGGTGTCCTGGATCCTGGTCTGGGATCCTTCCCACTAGCCTCCCCAAGGGGATCCAAAGGGCGTCCCCAGCCCATGAAGCCTCCCGAGCCTGATGCTGTGAGCCTGTGCTAAGTGTCTTGAAGAGCTCTAAAATAAGCCCGGGGCCCCAATTAACCTTCCCACCCTATGGATCCACTACTAGAATGATTGCAAATGGAGATGAGGCACCTGGGAAAGATACGTCCATGGAGTTGCCCTGAGTCGGAGACTGCTCGACAGCATAAGACAGGACCCTTGCCCGAAAACATCCTTGTGAGAAGCAGTGTGTCTTCATTGAAAGAGCAAAACTACGCGGTAGGATAAAGTCAGCATATTCCATCCCGTGGCCCGGCAGAAGTTTCTCGTGCCCTTGGAGAATGTGTGTCTTTCCGAGACTCCTCCGAACCGCTGGACTGAATGCCGTGGAGTGGAAATTTGGAGCCATCCCCAAAGGTGAGCAATTTACTCCCTTCTCCTAGACAAGATTAAATGTATTTGCCTTCCTGTCTCCTCCGGTTTCCTTTTCTGGGTTCCAACCAGCTCGGAACATCGTGGAAAAGCAGCTCAGCCTAGTGGTTAGAGCCGGGCTTGGGAGTCAGAAGGTCCTGGATTCTAATTCTGACCCTGCCACTTGTGTGCTCTGTGACCTGCGGCAAGTCAATGCACTTCTCTGGGCCTCAGTTACTTTATCTGTAAAATGGGGAGTGAGCCCCATGTGGGACATGGACTGTTGCTAACCTGAATGGCATAGTACGGCCCCTGGCACGTTAAGAGCTTAACAAATACCATAAAAAAAAATGTAAGTTCACTGTGGGCAGGGAACGTGCATACCAACTCTGTTATATTGTACTCTCCCAAGCCTTATGGTGAGCACTCAGTAAATATGATCGATTAGTTAAAAGTAAATCATCTCATCCTCTTGCAGCATGGTATGCTCGATCAACTAAGCCACGTTGCTTGGATGTTCGGCACATAGCAAGCGCTAACAAATCCTGCTGTTAATAAGCGCACAGTAAATACCATCATTTTTATTTATGGAGCTTCTCTGCCAATTATTATTATTATTATTATTATTAAGTGCCATTGAGTCATTTCTAATTCATAGCGACTCTATGGATATATTTTCTCCAGAACATCATTTCTTCTGCCATAATCTGTAACCTTGCTAACGGTTCTTCCATTATTGTTGTTATGGTCTCTGTCCATCTAGCTGCGAGTCTGCCTCTTCCACCTTTGCCCTGGACTTTTCCTAGCATCAGTGTCTTCTGCAGAGAATTAGTCCTCCTGATTATGTGTCCAAAATATGCTAAGTCGAGTCATTTGGCCTTCCAAAGACCACTTCGGCTTAATTTGCTCCAAAATCCATTTGTATGTTTTTTGGGCAGTCCATCATATTCACAAAAGCCTTCTCCAACACCACATTTCAAAAGAATCGATGCTCTTTCTATTCTGTTTTTTCACTGTCCGATTTTCGGATCCAGACACTGTGCCTGGAAACCCCATAAAATTGACGGTTTCTACCTTCGTGGCATTTGTTACATCAGCACGTTTCATGACTTTTTCCAGGCTCTTCACAGCCAGTCTTCCTCACCTTAATCTCCGGGGTATTTCTTGATTACCAGTTCCTTCATTATCGATTATCAATCCCAAGAGAGAAAAATTGTCAACGATTTCAATCTTCTCGTCATCCACTGCAATTGTCAAAACTTTCAGTTGTCATGATCTTTTTCTTGACGTTCCAGTGTAGGCCCGTCTTTTTGCTCTGTTCCTTAATTTTTAATAAGAAGTCCTTCCAATCTTCTTCACTTTCTGCTTGCAGGGTAGAGTCGTCAGCCTAGAGAAGGTTGTTTATAGTCCTTCCTCCAAATCTGTTTTAAAGGATTGTGATTTCATTCTAAATTGCACATTTGCCATCGGGCCACAAGGTGGCGGGCTGGGCACGCGTCCGTCTTTTAATAGGATTCAGGTGGGCCAAGCTTGGCCCCTTGGCCACAGTATCTCCCCTCCATAAGGAAATTCCCCGTGGGAGGGAAGAAACTGCAAGTGAATGTAGCAAACTACAGGACCTCTTAGCTGGTAAAGTGATCATGTCGTCCCACCTCCCCGCAATCCCTTTAGAAAACCCGTTTTGGGATTTATTGTTCATGTTGCAAAAATTCAGTGCAGCAGCCTTCCCTAATCCTGGCCTGCCTTGCTCTAAACTCCTCTGTAAAGTCTCTGAGTAAATTCCAGTTAAGATGCATAGGATTTTCTTCCCTTCCAAATCAGGTTTCACTCCCAGAGAGAGCTAGATGTGAGTTTACTGGGATCAGATGCGTTTAAATCACAGTCTTTTTCTCTCAGTACCCCAGGCTGCAAAAGACCTGCTAAGGAGGGTGTGCTGGGTTTGCTTACACGGGTGTTGCTTTGTGTCACTTGATCTGAGCCTCAGCATCCTCGCTGACCTTCCTGCCTTCTGCCTCTCCCCACTCCAGTCTCCACTTCACTCTGCTTCCCATATCATTTTTCTAAAAAAATTAAAAATTCAGTCCACATTTCTCTACCCCTTAAGAACCTCCGGGGGTTGTCCAACTGCCTCCACTTCAAATAAACTCCTTACCATCGGGTTTTAAAGCTCTGTCGGCTCAACCCCCTCCTTTTTTTACCTCACAGATTTCCTACCACAACCCAGCCCCCGCATTCATTCCTCTAATGCCAATCTACTTAATGTACCTCGATCTTGCCTATCTTGCTGCCTACCTCTCACCCACATCCTCCCTCTGGCGTGGAACTCCCTCTCCGTTCATATATGACAGTCCACCGCTCTCCCCATCTTCCGATCCCTCGTAAAATCACATTTCCACCAATAGGCCTTCCCCACTAAGTCCTCATTTCCCCTATTCCCTTGCCTTTCTGCATAATAGTATTTATTAAATGCTTACTATGTGTAGATGACTGTACTAATCGGTGGGAGAGAATATACAGGTGGGAATTAGAAACAGTCCCTGTCCCTCTGGGGAGATTTACAATCTAAAAGTAAGATATGGGAGAGGGTAAAGGCAACAGGCAAGTAAAGAGAAATGGAACAAAACACCAAGATAACAAAGTCCAAAACAAGGGGAAAAATAGGTCTGGTCACTCCCCAGGAGGGAGAGGATTGGTAAATTTTCTTCAGAGCCACCCTCCGCTTCAATTGCTATTTAAATGCTAAGTTCTCAGTTCTTTCTAGATCTGGCATAGTAGAATTGTGAGTTTTTATCTGCCCTGGTTTGGCCAGGACAGTCTTGGAATTTTGGAGACTGGGGAAATTAAAAACTGATTCGTGTCCACCTTCAGGTTGGGAATCGGGTTTATCAACTCTATCGTATTGGACTCTCCCTAGTGCTCATTACACTGCTTTGCGCACAATAAACTCTCAGCGATTGATTGCAGAATAACTTCCCTCACTCTCCTTCCTTAGAGCAACCTCCAGCCATTATTTCTCACCGTCAGACTCCCTCTTTCCCCGCTCTCCCTCCCCTCTTTCTCCCCCACTGCCCCTCCTCACTCTCTCCTTGTCTCCCAAACAGGTACTGTGTCTAATCTGGTCATCTTGTCTCTAACGCAGCATTTGGCAAATAGTAAATACTTAACAAATACCATTAATAATCATTGTTGTTATCATTGTTATGAACTTCTGTTTTTATTACACTGGGAGGCTGGGAAAGCAGGCAAACTAGAGGGCAATGTTCTGCATCCTAGGACAAAAAAACCCCAACAAACGCACCTGGTAATGACTTAGTTTAGCCCAACTTTTCTACCCCTGGATTCTATTTATTACCGTTGTTCTTGTCTGTCTCCCTCGATTAGACTGTAAGCCCGTAAAAGGGCAGGGACTGTCTCTATCTGTTACCGATTTGTATAGTCCAAGCGCGTAGTACAGTGCTCTGCACATAGCGCTCAATAAATACTATTGAATGAATGAATGAATGAAAACTGAAGGGCTGCCCAGAAATGTCATTGGCGTTCTAGCGCCACCTAGTGGACAAATGATGCAAGGGCGCTAAGGACGAGGGCACGAGGAAAATCATCCTGCTATTCAGGTACAATTAAGAGCGGGGAAGGGCTCGGTCAGACTCACTGGCTGAAAGATTTTACTTCTGGCTCTGAAAAGACCTCAGAGAGAGGGAGAGCTTATCACCTCCGTTGTCTCAAAGCCTGTGAGCTGTGTGGGTTCAACCTAATACTTGTTTTATATGGAATTTAAGTGCTTACTATGCGTCAGTCACTGTACCAAGCGCTGGGGTGGATACAAGTTAATCAGGTAGGACACAATTCTTGTCCCACGAGGGGCTCACACTCTTCATTCCCCATTTTACAGTTGAGGTCACTGAGGTACAGAGAAGCAAGGTGACTTGCCCAAGGTCACCCAGCAGACAGTGGTGGAGCCAGGCTTAGAACCCAGGTCCTTCTGACTCCCAGGCCCTTGCTTCATCTACTAGGTCATGCTGCTTCCCTCCCTTTAGGCTGGGAGTTCCATGAGGGACAGGGAATGTGCCCAACCTGATTAGCTCGGACCTACCCCAGCTGCTAGTTTAGGAGTTGGCATGTCATTATCATCCCTAAACTAAGGCCTTCCGTGGGGAGTCTGGAGTCAGAGGGCCGGTCTAGTCTCACGGGGGCAGCTTTTGTCCCAACTTATGTCAGAGAAGACCATTCCAGGGTCAGGAATGTGCTTTGTCAAGTCGAGGCAGGCCGTGGTCCTGGAAAAGATGACTAGTGCCCCGCTCTCTCCTCCGGCATGAAACTTCCTCCTTCCTATTCTCTCGCCAAATCACCAAAGCGCCCACAGTGTTGAACTTCAAATCCTGAGGGAAAGACTCTCTCCCTAACAGTTCTCCTCAACCCCTCTCCCCCAAACTCACCTCAAACACCTTGCCAAGGGAAAATGGTGGCATTGAAGGTTGGGCTTTAATGATTCTACCTAAAGGTGACAGTGCTCTAATTTCACCCCAGAGATTGCAAACTGGGAAGAAACAATTCTGACTTTGTAGTTTCAAGCCACTACATTGCAGTGTGAAAGTGTGTTTCAGAACAAAGTGTTTTCCACAAATCCCCATCCAGCTGGCCACAGTCCTGTCTGTGACACCACAGACTAGTCACTAGTCACCTTGGTGACAACACTAGTCTCACCTTGGGGCCATCCACCGTCCTCTCTGAGAGCAGTTTCAGAAAGATGGGAGGGTTTTTTTTTTCCTTCCCTGGTGCAGATGGCTTGAGAATTCAGACCCACCTAGCAAGAAGCAGCACAATTAAGTTGCTGGCTGGGGTGGGAAGAAATGGAGAGGTCGCCCATGCTCAGCCATCAGAGCCCCACCAAACTGGATCCTGGGCCTGCCCACCAAAGACTTTTGCTCTCTGGGGGGTCCTTGCCTGTGACTCATGGCAGATCAGAAGATGAATTTACAAATACAAATTGTATTCTCTCTCTCTGATCCAAACCCAGAAAGTAGGAGAGGAGCCAAGTGGCTTTGTCTCTTAAAACAGCCTTGCAAATAGTCACTGGCCTGGACTAGTCCAAAAGAAGCCCACTTTATGCTGTTGGGTTTCTTGCAGAATTTTCTCTAGGCTGGTAAAGTGAAGAGTGCTGATTCCTACGTTGATTTGCGAAAGCTATTATCAATCAATCAATGGTAGGTATTAAGCGCTTTACGGGGTGGGCAGAGCTCAGTACTGAGTGCTTGGTAGAGTACAATACAATAGAGTTGGTATTGAGGCTTAGTAACTTTTCTTGATTAATTTTTGAATCCACCTCCATTCCAAAGGGTGAAATTCCAACCACCCTTGAGAAGCAGCGTGGTGTAGTGGATAGAGCACAGGTCTGGGAATCGAAAGAACCTGGGTTCTAATGCTGACACTGGCACTTGGCTGCTGTAAAAACTAGAGCAAAGTACTTGATTTCTCTGGGACTTAGTTTCCTCATCTGTAAAATGAGGCTGTGAGCCCCATGTGGGACAGGGACTGTGTCCAACCTGATTAGCTCGTGTCTACCCCAGCACTTAGTCCAGTGCCTGGCCCAGAGTAAGCTCTTAACACCACAATTATTATTGTTATCCACATGACTCAGTCTCACTTCATGACCCTGAATTCTCCCAGAAGCGAGACAAGAAGCTACCAAAACAAACTTACTTTACTCTGGGTGTTTCAAATCCAGGTCTTATTCATAAGGATATACTTTCCCCAGCAAATACATACCGAGAAGGTTGCGCTCTTCCCTCTCCTTTTCCCATCCGCCCTCTGCCGAGCTTCCAGACTCAAGTGAAAGGCCAGAAAAGCCCCCACTTGGAACGTTGGGTGTTTCCCCCCCGACAGCCTTGGACCCTGTCAAAAATCACTTTCTATCACTTTATCATAACTGCTTTATTTTTTTTAAGGTTGCCCTGGACGGAACTCCCGTGGCTTGTGTGCTGTCGAGCCACTTTATGAGCCGCAAGTGTAGAGAGTAAGTGGCTGTATACACTGGCCTCGGCCATTCCCGCTTTAACGGAGGGGATTCTCCCAGCGGCTGTTCGCCTTCCTCCTGCTCAAAAATCATCTCGACTCCCCATGGCTGTTGCAGCGCTCGCTCCGCTCCGACACATGAGTCTGTCTGAGAGAAAAAAAGAGTCAGTCCCGATGCCATCTTTTCACTTTATTACAAGTTCCCGAGACTCTCTTTCTTCCTCTTCTCGGCGATGAGCTCCTGAATCCTGCGATTGCGCGTTTTCTCGAGGGGCGTGGACCGGCGCGGGGCGGGGATGGCGTTGTGCTCCTGGGCCCCGTCGGCCGGGCTGGGGCCACGGTAGGGGTCATCCAGGGCGTTGGTCTCTGGGCGGTCGTCGGTGGCGTTGAGGCTGAGGCGGGCGGTCGGGGGAGGGGAGCCGCTGGGGGTCCCCGGGGTTGGGGGGGGAACCGTCAGGGTCCCAGAGGGTGCGGGCAGGGCCTGGATGTCATTGTTCTTGATGGGAGGCCGCTGGGGCACATTGCCCGCCTCAGTGGTGTTCGGGTTGCAGGACTTGCAGCACAACTTATTGTACCCAGGGATGGCACAGTAGCGAGACAGGACTTCCATGCGACAAAACATGGACTTGTCTCCTTGGCAGCGGCCCTCTGGAAGAGAACAGAAGAAGGGCCAGATGGATCTCGTGTGGGGAGGTGGGGAGGCAGAGTGGTTGGCCGGAGGGGGCCGGCTTACTCTCTCCCCACTCTTGCCCCGAGACCTAGGCACATGGGCGTGAGTGAGGTTACCCAGAGACAGAGTACACAGAGTCCAATGAACTTGGCAGGACCAGGAGGTCAGAGAGCCAGGTTCTAGTCCCGATTGGCCACTTACCTTCCGTGTGACCTGGAGCGAGTCACTTAACCTCTCTGTTCCTCAGTCTCCTTATCTGTAAAACGGGGACATGACGCTTGCTCTGCCCTCCTTCCTGCCTGCGAACTCCAGGGCAGGCAGGGACTACGTCCAATCTGATGCCCTCTTATCTAGCCAATTAACCAATCAGCGGTATTAGGTGAGCACTTACTGGGGGCAGAGTACTAAGCACTTGGGTGAGCACAATACAATCCATCCTAGCGCTCAGCACAATGCTTGGCACATAGTAAGTGTATAATCAATACCATCCTCATTATTACCAACCCTGACCTGGGCAGGCAGTGACATTGGGAAAACCAAACAAGAACCAGCACGTCTCCTCATGAGTGGCTTAGTTCACCAACTATACCTGTGAGCTAGTGAACCTTAGCACTCATAAAAACATGTCGGCTTTATTTCTTTTTCCATCCTCTGTGGTTGTAAGTATTTTTATGCGTGTCTCTCCCATTAGCGCGTTAAGCTCTCCGTGGACAGGAAATGTGTTTCTTTGTTGTTCTGCAGTCTGAAACACCTGGCATCAAGTAGGTGCTCAAACGCTAACGATAATAACAGTAATAATTACGGTATTTGTGAAGCACTTACTATATGCAGAGCACTGTACTAAGCGCTTGGTAAAGTACATTCCCCTCGTGCTAGGAAAATGGCCCGAGCACCCCAAAGCACTGCGTAAGCCCCCGAGAAGATTCAGAAAGTTGACGAGGACTCGGCAAAGCAAAGAGGACATGCCCTCTTCCCTGAGAGGGAGAAGGTAGAGCGGTAGAGTGTTTCAATGGCAAACATAGCAGTCCCCGGTGGTTGGGGGAGGCGGGCGGGGTTATCCTCTCCCATTCTCCTTCTGACATTGGGATCCTGGAAAAGAGGCCCTTTTTGTGGGGGTGGGGAGGGATCCCCATCCTTGACATATTTCCTACCCAAAAACATGTCCCAGAAGCCCAGTACCCCGTCTTCACTACACACCTTACGTCGTGCCCCCAAAAGCCACTTTAATATGCTATCTTTTAATCGTAGGCCTGGACCGAGGGTTTGGTGTGGAAGTGGTCCTCTCACTTTGCAGTAGATGGGTTGTCCCATGTAGCAGGACCCTTCCTGGATTTAAATTCACCCCCTCCAGAATCTAGCTACCTACCTATAATAGAGAGCTAGAAGAGATTAATTTACATTTAATTTCATTGTTGCAAATGCAAGGATGAGATATAGACTTAATTGCTGTTGAACTACACATTTACAAATGTAATTTATACTTAGAATACATTTGAGGTAATAGAAATGTATATTTAATTCTTGCATTTCCAGCAGTGAAAGATGCAGGCCATTTGCTGGGAAACCTAGGTGGTAATTCAATCTTGGACAAAATAGCAAAACACATTGCCGGAGGCTTTAGAAAAACATCTGGTTTTTTTTTCTCCTGTCCCGGCCCACCTGATGTCAGGCGGGGGTGACCCTGAACGTCATCTCGAAAACTCATGAATCCCTGACGCTCAAAGGCTGGGGAAATCAAAATGAATCTCCTGGTCTAGCTTCTCAAACCAACATATCCATTGGGACTGAACTTTTTATTTGTTTTATTTGTAGTACGCATGACAATATGTCTTCCAATCATCAGTAAGAAAAAAAAGTCATTGTTCACAGTCACTTTGGTACACACTATAGTTGTCATAAAAAATATTGAAAGCGAACGGAAATGGCACATCTTTAATATGTTAAATACATACAAAACACTAACAAAATGTCCCTGATAAACCAAAGTGCATATCGACGTAATGCACAATGCCCAGATACCTTATTGCACCATGCTCCGTGGCCACCCATACCTTGAAATACCACTAAACACGTGTCTATTAAAGTTTGAAGTTAACAGTCAGGAATATAGTTATACAGTTAAACACCAAGTATTTTACATAACAGTATTCAGTGCCAGAAATGGATCTCTGCCGCCTCAGCTGATTGAGCAATGGACTAAACAGCCTCCAGGACGACGATTCATATCGACAGCAAAACTTCAGCTATGTGATCACATGATAATGACAGGTTTGAAGTGCTACGTGGCCAGAGGACCCAGGCGTCCAGGCTCACCTCTCCCCTCCCCCTTCTCTCTCCAGGCCAGGCTGAACAATGGCCAAGCGGGGGTGCCCCTGCAGTCAAGGGCAGCCACATCGAACCGATGACATCCGTTTAGCCACGGCATCCTCAACCCTCCTGATGGCTCTGCCGAGAATTCACTAGCGAATCCTCAACCCCGATATGCCAGGGGAGGTTTACGAGGCCCGTTGGATTTTGAGCAGAAAAATGATTTCTTCTCCCCGCCCGCCCCCTCCACCTCTATGAACCGTGGCAGGTTTGTAAACTGTCCTTTCATCCGCGTCGGCTCGACAGGATTGTGGAGCGGGAATTCCGTGGGCCTACGGTTCCCACCTTAAGTTTCTGAATTTAAAGCTGGATCGATTAATGCCGGTACGGTTCATTCCTCTTTTAAGGCATTTGTCTAATTTTTTTTCTCAGCAAAAAAGCAATAAAAGCTTGAGGTAATTCTGTAGTTCACACTGTTATGTTTGCCAGTTGACACGCGTGCATGAGACATATCCTCTCTCTCTCTCGCTCACACACACACAAGCAATATTCGATCAACTCAACATGCACATGGTGAGCAAAGACCGATGGAGGTAATGAATGCAAAAGTGAATGGTTTAGCATCTCAAAGCATGGCACTCTATGAAAATGGCTGACCACCACCCTATATATGTTTCCAGATAAGCCTTTCCATACAGACCATGTATTAGCAAAGATGGGGAGGGATGATATTTGCTAAATCGTGCGGGCCAGGTGAGGGTAGAAAAGCCAACAGTCAAATCGCCCCAACTCAAAAAGAGAGGCATTTTAAGGAAACAAAAAGAACAGCAGCATTGAAAACATCCACAGGAATAAAGACCGGGCTCTTCCCAGCAACAATCACAAAATTCAAGTGAGGGAGCAACCACAGACTGCCCCCTTTCCCCGCCTCCCACCTCCCAAGAAGCATGGCACACCAAGCATGGTCCTCTAAAGGAGAATGGAATTCATTCTTTCATCCAGCCATCTACCCTGTTAGAAGGAAACCAAGACCGGCATGTTACGAGATTTGGGGCCTTGGCAGGAAAGGAGAACTTGAGCACTGCAAAGGTATGTGTCATTATTGTGATGTGATCACATTCACAATAAATTCTTGGTTTTTTGTTTTTTCTTCTTCTTTTTTCGGATACCCAACTGCACATCCCGGAACCCAGTACGAGCCTTTCTTCCGCCCCCGCCGCCACCGGGCCTCAAGCGAACCGATGGTCCCCCGCCTCTCGTCCGGCCCACGTCCGCAGGGCATGGCGCTCTGCCGCCCACTCCAAACAAGACCGAGGTCGAGCACTGAGGCTCAGCAGGAGGGAGGGGGAAAAAAAGGAATTCCATCCGAGGCGGAGCTCAGGGGAATTTTCCATAGAGAGAGAAGAAAAGCGCGAAAGGCAGGACCCACATTTGACGTGGCATGCGTTTAAGGTCAAAGGCAGAGTTATAAACGGGTCTTTTACTTGAAGAGATCTTCTGGATGGGGTAGTCGGGATCTGGTCGGGACAGCCACTGGATGATGTAGTTGGACTTGGTCGGATCGGAGGCGTTTCCTGGTGGGGGGGAAGGAAAGGCAGAGTCACCCACCATGGGCGCACTTCGGGGACCCCCCTCCGTCAGAAACAGCCAGGACCCTCGGGACCAAATGGGGAAGGTTGGAGAGAGTCATGAAAACCCTGCCACAAGTGACCATTTTCCAAGCCCAGGGCAAGTGAGAACGGTTGGACCTTGGCCACTCCCTGCCCCCCGCTCCCTTCGCTTTTTTTTCCTTAATGGTATTCGGTCAGCATTTACTGTATTCCAGCCACTGTACTAAGCGCTGGGGTAGATACAAGCTAATCAGGACACAGTCCCCATCCGACATGGGGGTTTCAGTCTTAACCCCCGTTTTACAGGTGAGATAACTGAGGCACAGAGAAGTGAAGTGACTTGCCCAATGTCACACAGCAGACAAGTGGCAGAGCCAGGATTAGGACCCAGGTCTTTCTGACTCGAAGGCCAGGGCTCTAGCCACTAGGTCATGCTGCTTCTCACCTCACCTGCCCCTAGATGAGTGACCTCAGACCACAGTAGTAGTCAATATTCTGGACTGTAAGCTCATTGTGGGCAGGGAATGTGTCTGTTTATTGTATTCTATTATATTCTCCCAAGCGCTTAGAATAATACTCTCCCCGCAATAAGTGCTCAGTAAATACGACTCAATTAATACTGTCTGTTAAGTGCTTACTTTGTGCAGGGCACTGTACTAAGCGTAGGCAAAGAGTGCTCGGATGGAAGTTAGACACGGACCCTGTCCCTCAAGGGGCTCACGACTGTACCAGGGTTGGAACGTCACTTCGTTCAGAGAAACCTTTTACAGGGAAAAGAGAGGCATGAGCCCCAACCCTGCCCATCTGGCTAGCACTTACTGGGGCAAGGAGCCAGCCTGCAGATCCTCGCCGTTTCGGGTCTGTCTTCCTTACAGGAGCCGATGACGTTGTCTTTGGTCCGGCAGAGGACCTGCCGCTCCTGAGTGCCATTGCCACAGGTGACCGAGCACTGAAGGGGAAAAAAAAATCCACACGGCATGATCATCATTATAATCTCAATCTCTCTCCCTCCCCGCCACCCCGATACCCTGGATCCTTTCTCGTGACTTGCTTAAACCCTGTGCAAATTTAAACACTGACCTTATTTCTGCTTCTCATGCTAGGTAGAAAAGGGGTCATTTTTGCTCTCCCTCAATCCCCAGCCTGCTCTGGGTGAAAAAACCCTCAACAGACCACAGTAGAAGAATCTCCCTGTGGGGCTTGTTGAAGAGGGGTCCTCAGGCACCAGGGCTCTAAGCACATCCCAGAGCTCTTGAGTTTTAATCTGGACTTTGGCAAAGAGAATCTGTGCAGAGTAAGGGCAGAAACAGGCACAGCTTCAGCCAGGAAACCAGATGAGCCATCCCCTCAGGGAACCACAGGGTACCGCCCCATGAAGTTTCTTTTAAAAATGGCAGCACCCCTTCCCTTCACCAAGATGGCTGCCTCTTCTAGGCTTTCCACAGATGGCCCTGCACTGCCCTTCTCTAAAATGGTGGTGCCATTGCCCTCCTCAAAGATGATGACTGCATGGCTTCTTTAAAAAATGGCCATACTGCTGCTCTCCTCAAGATAGGTGCCACTCCTCAACCTTCCAAAGATGACTGCACCGCTGCACGTCTCCAAGATGGACTCACTGCAACCTTTCTCCAAGATGGCAACCGCATAACTTCTCTCAAAGACAGCCACCGTTTCTGGCTCTTCCAAAGGCGGCTGTCAATTCTGGACCTTCCAAAGACACCCACCCCTTCTGGACTTTCCAAAGACAGCCCCTGCTTAGGGATTGAATTCACAAGTCGGGGTGTCAGGCCTGAGCTGCTCGGAGCTCTTGATGGAAGGGTAGCTACGGAAGCACTCTTCTGGAAAATATTCTGTCTGATGGCATCACGTTGTCTTGTCTCTGGAGACATAACACCTACCTATCTTTTGTCTATCTTCACTTATCATCTATTTATCTACCCATCTACCTACCCACCTTTCTATGTATATTTTAGTTTTGTATAGATGGATATATTGACATGTGTATAAATATATGGAGATGTCAATTTATAGCTATCTGTATAGGTACTTATATAGATATTTATTTAGATAGCCTTATTTACCAAAAAAAAGTAATTGCACATTAAAGAGTAACCATGTAATCTGATCATGATAAACCAGTGTATCAACAGCTCGATCCATTAGCTGTAATTACTCAAGCAATGAGTTTAAAAAAGACTTCAGTAATCCAGCCCCAAGCTGTCTCTATCCACAGACGAGCCAATAAATATAAAGCTATTGTTCCCCAAGAGAAAGAGAAGAAGAAGGGGTAATTTTATTTTTCAGCACAACGGGGAATCTAAGACCTCAAACAATACAGAACATTATCTTGTCCTAATTATTATGTCTTATTGCTTTTGAGACTTAATGAACCCATTCGATATTCCTGTAAAACGGCACTGTTCCTATTTTATGCACAGAGAGACCAAGACCCAGAGTGGTGAAGTGACCCGCTCAAGGTTTTCCCAGCCAAAGTTTGACCAAGGATCAAAATCTGGGTCTTTGGAATCCGTGGGCAGCTCTCTTCTCCGCAAGCCTGTGATCCCCATTGTTTTCTATAAAGTTCTCCTTGTCCTCCCTCCCACAAATATGCTACAGGCCTCTGCTCCTTTCCTCATGATTTCGTGCTAACCAGGTTCTGCCTACTTTCTTTTCCACTTCTCTCTAGCCAAATCAGCTTCTGGGTTTTGTTTCTTCTGCTCTCACCACTCCCAAAAGCCTCTTGGGCTCCCAGACCCCTTGCCGGTTCCAGAACCTTCTTCTCCAGCTTTGGACAGCCCTGAGAATGCAGGGACAGACTTTACTCTGTCTCCACTGAGATCACATCCAGCAGTCCACCGCTCCCCCCATCTTCTAAGCTCTACTAAGATTCCATCTCCTCCAGGAACTCTTCCCCGACTAACCTTTCATCTCACCATCCTCTTTCCCTCTTTACTGCATTACCCCTGAAACACTTGGTATTCATCCCACTCTATCCTATCACAGCACTTCTATTTTTTTACTCTATGGCTTCCCCTACCTGTAATTTATTTTTAGGGAAAAAATAATTAATATAAGCATTTACTCTCTGCCAAGCACTAGGATATATACAACTAAATCCGATACAGTGCCTGTCCTTCAATGAGGCTGACAATTTAAGGGGAGGGAGAACAGTATTTAATTTTCTGAGGGAACTGAGGCACAGAGAAGTGAAGTGACTTGCCTAAGGTCACACTGAGGCAAGTGGTGGAGCCGGGACTAGGAACTCAGGTCCTCTGACTCCCAGGCCCATGCTCTTTCCATTAGGCGACAGTTCCTCCCAGTGTCTGTCTCCCGCTCTAGACTGTAAAGTCCTTGAGGGCAGGGTTCTTGTCTACTGTACTTTCCAAGCAAAATCATGGCCTTTGTTAGGTGCTAATTGTGTGCCAAGCACTGTACTAAGCGCCGGGTTAGATACAGAATCATCAGCTTGGACACAGGCCCTCTTCCATACGGGATTCACAGTCTAAGAGGGAAGGAGAACAGGCATATAATCCCCATTTAACAGGGGAGGAAACTGAAGCCCAGAGAAGAGAAGTGACTTACCTAAGGTCACATGGCAGGCAAGAGGTGGAGCCGGGATGAGAACTCAGGTCCCCTGACTCCCAGGTCCGGGGTCTTTCTCCAAGACCAGGCACCCCATCCCCCACCAGCTGTGCCCCCGTGGGACCCTCCCCATCCCCACCAGGCTGTCGAGCTGCAGGTGAGCGCAGCCAGGGGCACTCACCTGGGACCAGGGCCCGAGCCGCCACTCGGCCGGGCACAGGTGGCGATTGCAGGCCCTACGGGCCTCGGGCCGGTCGTCGTCGCAGTACTTGGTGTGGACGGAGCGGTTGGTGCGGTCGCTCAGCTGCTGGATGCAGCGCACCCAACGCACCTGAAAGCCCGTCTTCCCACAACTCTTGCTGCACGGCTCCCAGTCCCCAGCGACCCACCTGCAACCATGGGGACACAAGCAGCGGCAGGCTGCTTACGGGCCGGGAACCGACCCCCCTGCACCTTTCTGCTCCTCCCTGGCCTTCTCCCACTGTCCTCCCGCATCCTCCCAATACCATGAGGGCTGCCGCCTATAAGGCTGAGAATGTTGGGACAGAGGTGGCCCTACTCTAATGTGTCATGGAAACTCTTGCTCAGGACCTCCCTCCTGCCCAGCAGACCACCGCCCTCTCCATCTTTAAAGCATTTTTGAAATTGTGCCTCCTCTAGGAAGCCTTCCCTGATTAATCTCTCTTCCCTCCACCCCCTGGTTGATACTCCAGTACTTCAAAATCACAGAGGCACTTGGCAGAGTCCTCCTAACCCCAAACAGCACTTATATACAGATCTTCAAACTCTGTGGCTTCCCTCTACATGTAATTTACATTTGTGTCCGGCCCCTTCCCCAGAACA